>NW_019154093.1:54432280-55032280 GCF_002288905.1 Enhydra lutris kenyoni
TTCTCAATGGAGAAAAACTGAGAGCTTTTCCACTAAGGTTAGGAACACGGCAGGGATTTCCATTATGACCACTGCTATTCAACATAGTACTAGAAGTCCTAGCCTCAGCAATCAGACAACAAAAAGAAATTAAAGGCATCCAAATCGGCAAAGAAGAAGTCAAACTCTCACTCTTTGCAGATGATATGATACTTTATGTAGAAAACCCAAAAGAGTCTACTCCAAATCTGCTAGAACTTGTACAGGAATTCAGTAAAGTGTCAGGATATAAAAATCAATGCACAGAAATCGGTTGCATTTCTATAAACCAACAACAAGACAGAAGAAAGAGAAATTAAGGAGTCAATCCCATTTACAATTGCACCTAAAACTGTAAGATACCTAGGAATAAAACTAACCAAATAGTCAAAGAATCTCTACTCAGAAAACTATAATGTACTCATGAAAGAAATTGAGGAAGACACAAAGAAATGGAAAAATATTCCATGCTCATGGATTGGAAGAACAAATATTGTGAAAATGTCTCTGCTACCTAAATCTACACATTTAGTGCAATCCCTATCAAAATACCATCCATTTTTTCAAAGAAATGGAATAAATAATCCCCAAATTCATATGGAACCAGAAAAGACCTCAAATAGCCAGAGGAATGTTGGGGGAAAAAAGCCAAAGTTGATGGCATCACAATTCCAGACTTCAAGCTCTATTACATAGCTGTCATCATCAAGACAGTATGGTACTGGCACAAAACAGACACATACACCAGTGGAACAGAATAGAGAACCCAGAAATAAACCCTCAACTCTATGGTCAACTAATCTTTGACAAAGCAGGAAAGAATGGCCAATGGAAAAAAGTCTCTTCAACAAATGGTGTTGGGAAAATTGGACAGCCACATACAGAAAAACAAAACTGGACCATTTCCTTACACCACACATAAAAATAGAATCTAAATGGATGAAGGACCTCAATGTGAGAGAGAAATCCATCAAAATCCTTGAGGAGAACACAGGCAGCAACCTCTTCGACCTCAGCTGCAGCAACTTCTTCCTTAAAACAACATCAAAGGCAAGGAAAGCAAGGGCAAAAATGAACTATTGGGACTTCATCAAGATCGAAATCTGCACAAAAAAGGAAACAGTCAACAAAACCAAAAGACAACTGACAGAATGGAAGAAGATATTTGCAAATGACATATCAGATAAAGGGCTAGTATCCAAAATCTAGAAAGAACTTATCAAACTCAACACCCAAAGATCAAACAATCCAATCAAGAAATGGGCAGAGGACACGACCAGACATTTCTGCAAGGAAGACATCCAGATGGCCAACGGACACATGAAAAAGTGCTCTACATTACTCAGCATCAAGGAAATACAAATCAAATCCTTAATGAGATACCACCTCATGCCAGTCAGAATGGCTAAAATTCATAAGTCAGGAAACGACAGATGCTGCTGAGGATGTGGAGAAAGGGGAACCCTCCTACACTGTTGGTGGGAATGCAGGCTGGCGCAGCCACTCTGGAAAACAGCATGGAGGTTCCTCAAAAAGTTGAAAATAGAGCTACCCTATGACACAGAAATCACACTACTGGGTATTTACCCTAAAGATACAAATGTAGTGATCCGAAGGGGCACGTGCACCCAAATGTTTATAGCAGCAATGTCCACAATAGCCAAACTATGGAAAGAACCTAGATGTCCATCAACAGATGAATGGATAAAGAAGAAGTGGTATATATATACGATGGAATACTATGCAGCCCTCAAAAATGAAATCTTGCCATTTGCAACAACTTGGATGGAACTAGAGGGTATTATACTGAGCGAAATAAGTCAATCAGAGAAAGACAATTATCATATGATCTCCCTGATATGAGGAATTTGAGAGGCAAAGTGGGGGGTTTGAGGGGTAGAGAAGGAAAAAATGAAACAAGATGGGATCAGGAAGGAGACCAACCATAAGAGACTCTTAATCTCACAAAAAAAACTGAGGGTTATGGGGGGGAGGGGCATAAGGAGAGGGTGGTTGGGTTAGGGACATTGGGGAAGGTATGTGCTATGGTGAGTTCCGTGAAGTGTGTAAACCTGGCGGTTCACAGACCTGTACCCCTGGGGCTAATAATACATTATACATTAATAAAAAATTTTTTTGAAAAAAAGACTGATATCATAAAGTTCCTCTGGTGGGTGATTTACTATGAACCTTGGGATCTCCAATTGCAACATCTCCAACTGCATTACTAACTTTTATGCTATAGAGTAGTTTATTTGAGTGCATGCCTTGTCTTCCTCTAAAGCAAGGCTCTGGAGGACAGTTTTCCTATATGTTTCATCTTTGTTCCCCCAGCAGTTTCCTGAATGTGACAGATTCAGGGTCAACAATGAAGGGAATATAGAGTCGCTATGGTTAGAATGGGATAAGTGAGGAGGAGATCGGAGCCAGAAAGCCTACTTAAGAGGCAGTGATCCAGACCAGAGGGCATACCCTAACTGCTGGAAATGGCTAAGAGTAATAGATTTGGGAGATATTACAGGGGTAGTGTTATCAGAGATTCTGACGAACGGTATGGAGGAGATTAAGAAAGGAAGAGAAACCAACCTGATTATGGAATACAAAACACACAAAGTTAGGAAATAGCATTAAACGAATGAACATGAGAAAGAAATGAAGAGCATAAAAGGGAAATGGGAACCAGAAGAAATGAGTTTACTTTTAGTTTCTCTACATTTCTGCTGGCAAGAGCACCAAAATTGAACATAACATTGTATTAAGTATTCAACTGAAGACAAGACCTCAGAGTGTTGCTCTGAAAATATTCCTTCCAAAAGATAGTTTTCTGCCAAAATCTGTTTTTCTCTGTTCCCCGAGAACATGGCTGGTCTATATTTCGCAGCCCCTTTTGAATCTTGGGGTGGCCACATGACAGTTCTTAGCAATGGACACAGAAATAAAATGTGCCACCTCCAGGCTGAGCTTCTGGAAAGGTCTGCCTTCTCAATAGTCTCCCTCTTGCTACTGCTTAAGTCTCACAGCAACCTGATATCCACCATGAAGAGGATGATAAGACGCTGTGGGATGGTGGAGCACTGTGAGGGGAAAACCTGGATCCCTGAATGGATAACACAGCCATCTGCTGACCTGGAATGTTTACTTTGGATCATTATGCCAGAGAAAAATGAAATTCGTTTGAGGCCACTGAATTACGATTAGATCTCTTTTCGTTATGGCATTACCTGAATTCACACAAATTCTGTTTGTTTGGGGCTCCTATGGCTTTAACAGGAGGCAGCCTTATTCTAAGGCGGAGGAGAGCCCCACTGTTTCTAAACTATTGACTCATTAAGAAAGCATAAAATATCCACTGAAAGATAGGGTAGACTTTAGGGATAACTTTAAGGGCAACCTAAAGGTTACAGATTATAAATTAGGTTAGCTATACAAGTTTAAAAGAAACTTTTTCCAGCTCTCAGTAACAGAAAATCTAGACTGATTTTTATATGTATCACCAAAACAAAACAAAACAAAAAACCCACCTTTTTTTAATATACATCACAAAACCAAGAGCTTTTTCCTCCTTGCCACAGTCGCTAGGAAATTCAGAGATGTATCTGTGGTTTGATAGCAAACACATAAGCAAATACACAAGACCATGGACACGTGATCTGTGAATTCTTGGTCACTGGCTTTCATTTGCTTACATTTTCTCTTTTTACTGATTACCTCAACTATAACTTCTGCACTCCTAAACCGAGTGAGGTGTAAGTCACTTCAAATAATTCAGGAATAAAATGAAACATAAAAGAAAAAAATACATTTCAAAAGGTCCCATTTAAAAAAAAAAAACAAGTTCTATATGCACATAGAAGCTATAAAACTTGATGAGACAATGTGCGCTGTTCCAAAGGTGATTTCAAAACAGCACCACTCGGATAATCCACTTTGTAGCCTGCAATTTTCTGCTTTTGACACACAAGAATACATTTATTAGGCTATTTATAGATTTTTAACATATAATTTACAGTTCCAAACACTCATTTCTTGATCTTTGCTCTTTAGACCAGACATCTAGTTCATGTAGCATATATACTATTCAATTGTCATAATAAGAGGCAAAATGAACACACTCAGTTTTAATTTAGTACAGAATTATGTTTTAGTAACTCTTTCTGTATTTTGGTTACATTATTTATATGTATAAATTAAATAAATAATTTTCATAGGAGTTCTAACTAAATTTGAATGGATTTTTTATAATGGTTTCCACCTCCTACAAGTTTAATGATACCATATTGGAGGCATTATAGAATCACTGAAAAGATTCTGGAACGTAGCACAGTAGTCATGTTATACCTATTCAAAAGTGATATGAAAGGTCAATTCCATTTAAGACTTCATATATATACACCCTAAGACTTCATATATATACACCCTAATTTTAAGGCTGCCAAACGCCTTACATATAATCATGAACACTTTGTATATAATAGTGGCAGTGTTAGTTTAAGAAAAATATATATTGGACTTTACACTAAGTGTATTTAATATTTAAATATAATTTATTTTAAAGAATTTAGGAAATTCTAGGTAACCAAAATCATATTTCCGATATTTCTACAATGCCAGAGATTCACGGTCTCCAGGCAACTAGGGAGCACATGGCTGCACGGGGTCTGGCCTATTCTCCCAGCACTGTTATACATTCGGTTGATGATTTATTCAATCCCAGTTTCAAACCTGCCATTAGCTCCCTCATTGCTTTAATGCAACTAGTCCACCATTCATAACTGTCAGGGACCGATTCATCGGAACTGGGACATTTAAGGCCTCCAATGTGTAAAAATGTCTTTTTTCTTGTTAGCCTATATAAGACTATAAATGCTATTGTTTTATTCTTTCACATTCTCCCCTTCTTGTACATACTTCAGAAGACATTTACCCAATTTCTAAACTAATCTGTCACGGGAAACATACTTGAATCTTAAGTACACATGGCATTTTAGAGATGTTTTTGCTTGTGGTTGATAGCGATGGCCTCTGAAAGCCTCTCAACTCATCCTGGGTAAGTCATGTTGGCTTTTATAAAATAAAAATAAACCACAACATGTACAACCTGACAGGAGTAAGTGACCAAGTGACTAAAACTTGGTGAATTTTTTGACAAAACGTGACAGAGAAGTGACCACTTAGATACTGCTGATTCTTTTATGTTTTAGAAAAATACAGAACTTGCAGTAATGAATGAATCTCAAGTAATGGCTGAATCTCAATCTCATAACATATCAAGAAAGACTTAAGCCATGAAAAAATGTGTAGCACATAATCCCATTTTCATAAAGTTGAAAAATATCAAACAGAAAAAACAAAGGAATGGTTAACTAAAAATTCAGGTTATCATTACATGGAGGACATGAAGTTGAGAGAATGAGATCTAAAGAGACACATAAGGGACTTCCAAAATTCCTGTGAAAACTTAGAAAAATAAATCCCAAAGATGAGAAAAACATTCTTAGTTTAGTCAGTGGATAGTGGGCAAAACGCTGTTCCTATATAATTATTTTGGTAAGGAAAGCTTATTAAGATTTTCATGGAAAGAAAGGTTTATGGTATACTAGTTCAATTAGAAAATGTCAGTCCTAATATTATGAAAGCTCAGAAAGTCTTCTCGGGAGAATTTCCTGATGTTTTGCCCGTCTCATCAGGAATGTCGACAGAGGAATAAAATGGCACTCGATCTTCTGGACAGCTTGGTGTTTTGTCTTTGGCTGTCAAGCAAAAAGGACTGCAACTGCACTCATCTGGAGAAGATTAGAATATTCTGCAAAATCAGACAACACAGAAAATGGAATAACAGAATACTGGCCAGCCATTTCCTCCAACTTGCATTGGAAGAGGGTGTAATCCCACCTCATAGCAGAGGGATTAATTAACTACAATCTCAACAGTATAAATACTTAGAGATGAAAATGTACGTAGACACTTATATTCCCACATGGGAGGCATAAAGATTGCACACCATGGAATTCTTCATTCAAAAGGGAAAAAATTCACTTGATACACAGATAGCATTTTATTTTTTAAATCTGAAAACTTCTAAAAATTAATGATTTATTCAGATAGTCAGAAGTTCTTAGGTGTTGAAATGCATATACTTAGAGGCTGTCCATAGCAAGCTCATGATTTAAATTCTAAGTTTAAAACTGATTGATTTTGATATTTTTCAGAGGTTTCTCTAAAAGCACATGCACCTGCTCTAAGAGGGTATTTATTAGTATAATTATTTAGAGACCATTTAACTTGAGGTTGAAATATATATGTATGGGTATGTATATATGTGTACATATACACATAAATACACACAGACAAGCACACATATACATATATGTACATATATATGTATGTGTTCAAATGAAAATTTGAGTAAAATATGCACTTTTTTCTTCAAAATTAACCTTAAGGAATTTTTAAACTGCATTCTTCCTTTAATACTATGTACCATGCAATAAGCCTTGTATTACATCATTATATCAACTGAACACAGATATTCCCGAAAGAACTGGTTCAGGGAAGTGGCACAACTTGGCAGCCTGTCCCATCCCCCTTTGGCTTGGATTCCAATTAAGTCTAACCATGAGGGAATGGCTTTCTGCCAAGAGCACAACAAAGGAGAGGACAATGTTAGTCTTGGGCCATGGGGAAATTAAAGGCAATAATGGAGAATGGGGTTTCTGGAATTGCCCCCTCTGATCTAACCTGAGAAATGCTGAGAAGGGACTGGCGTGAACCAGTCATGTCTTCTTAAGTCCTGATCTGTTTGTCTGTAATAAGCCTTTGGTACATAAGGCTTCCAAATGAAACTGTAGTGTGCACAGGCTATCAAGAAGGTGAGATCTCCTAGATTCTGTGTTCTAATGCCTGTGCCCCTTCTAGTGGGATGTAACCAGCCCTCTTCAACTCCCAGAGCCTAGCTAACTATCTGAAGCCAAGTTTCCAGAGTAGAAAACAGGTGGAGACCTGGCATTGTATCAGATCCCTTGGTTCCTACATGGGCAAAGTTGCTTCTTTGGGACTTGGATCCTGATATAATGAAGAGATGGGATAGCTGAGTCCTAACTCCAGCTCTGCCATCGACTTACTGTGCACCCCTGGGCAAGTCATTTCCAGTCTCTGAGCCTTTGTTTTCTCCTGTATGAGATTCTTCCATCGTTTTCAAAATCTAGGCTCCAAGGAGCCTAGAGGTCTCTGAAATCCTTTCAGGGTGTTTGAGAGATTAAAAAGCTTTTCATAGTAATACTCAGATGTCATCTGCCTATTTTACTCTCCTTTGCTCACAAGTATTCAGTGCAGTTGTCCAGAAGCCACATGAGGAAGCCATGAGATTGACGCGGTGTTAATGCCTCGATAGCCTGCATAAGTGATCAAAACCTAAGCCACTGTCCATACACGGAATCTGAGAAAAGGAAACAGGGACAACTAGTCACCAAGAGCTGAGTGGGCTTTCCCAGATAAGGCCATTACTGAAGCTATAGCTAATCGAGTAATTTCTTTGCTTCTGCATCTTCCCTATTAAACACCATACCCCTAGCTCCTGTTAGTGGAGTGCTCCTAACCACTTTTGGGTTAGAGTTGGCCAATGTGACTTGATTTTGGTTCAAATAAACTCTTGAAACTTTTACTGTGCCTCAGTGTATCTTTTAACATATGTAATATTGCAACAGATTAAATGTAGAAACAGGTATGAGAATCTAGCTGTCTCCCTTTAAACCAGGTCTTAAAGAAATTTACAAAAATAAGTAAAATATTGCCACGCTTTTCACTGATAAAAATGTACTGTTTCTCACAAAAATGTTTCACTGACAATGTATTTATTAACATTATTTTAAATGAATTAATAAACATTTGACTTTAATATCTAATACAATAAATAATAATAGATATGATTCACATAAACCAAAGCTCTTTGGGGTCCTCAATAATTTTTAAGATTATAAAGTAGCCCTCAGATCAGTACACTTGAGAGCTGCTGGACCAGATGATTTGAGACCACTTTCAGTGTTATGATTCTTTGATATCCTAGACATCATCAGGTATTACTACCATGGTGAACAACTTCATAGGAGAATTAAAATCTCTAATATATCTTGTCTTATAGACATAATCTATAAATAATGTAAAATATTTTCTAAATTAAACAAAAATTGGTAAAGAATTAATTGTTCACCCAGAGGACCTATTAGACCTACCATATTCTGAATAAAGCCAGAGCTAGTTCCTCATTCATGGGTTACTCTGCTATTCCTATTGAGGCCACTATTCCTGAAATCCTTATTCTAAATGTCTATACCAGGAATCAGTCCCTGCTCCAGAGTCAGTCACTTGAGGAGTAAGGGAAGCCCATGCAGTGACTGTGCAAAATTCTAACCAGTGGGGTCATTACACACTGAACACTAGTCAATCACATCTTCACCTTGGGAGATTTGAAGGTGTCATATGGAAAGATCTATAAAGAGTAATTAATGTGTCATGCACGCTGAAAGACACAAGGGCAGCTATGAAAACTGAAGCTAGAAAGAACTAGAAGCCATACAGACCTAGAAGCTGTTAGATACAGAGAATGAGAGTAGGGAGAAAAGCCATTCACAAATGTAGTGGGCAAAAAGGAAAGTGAAAGCAGATGGAGCAGCAAAGACGACTCGAAATTGCTACCCAAGAATGGCATACTGGCAGTGTTGCTCCTGGCCTATTGGGATAGTTTCCCAAATGATGTTTCAGGTCTCCATGAGTCTACTGCTCAGCTGCTGGAGTGAGTGCCTGTCCCTATGACCATGCATCTGTACATACAACATCCATGGACCCTGGGGTTTTCCTCTTTATGGCCCAGGAAGTCTGACACAGCTCAACAGTGCTGGAGCTTCCATTTGGGGATATTGAAACTTAGAGGGATAAGAGAAAAGTGGAATATTTGCTTAAAGCAAGTACACAGAATAAGCTTTGAAGAGTTACATATATGACTCTACATATGATTTGTATATCATTTACAAGTACATGTCTTTGGAGAGTTCTAACTTTCCTCTTTAAGGAAATAATAAATTAAAATTGCCACCTAACAGTAGAGAGTGGAGAGAACCTGACCAATACTAAACCAGGGTGAGAGCCAGTTAGAAAAGAAGAGAAAGAGAAATATTTGGAATGAAGGTAGTAAACAGCAAGAATCTGACTCATTAGAGTTCTGTTCTTTGGGAACTTGTAAGAGGAGTAAGCTAAAAACAGCAGCTAAGAGCAAAAATCATAATAAAATAAAGATTAGATGCCAAAGTGGGTTAAAAGAACTTAAGCTTCCAAAGAACTCCTTCCACAGTTTTTAAGAAATAGAATACCTATGGTGTTTAGGTAGCTGGACTGATCCACCACTAAAATGCATCAAGAGTTAGGACATCACAAATTTCACTGGCTTACCATCCACTCACTAACACATTTTTTTCACCTACGTATTCCTATATCCAATATATCTGTGCTGAGTGCCAGGTATACGGCTGGAGTCCCACACAGATTAGACACTCAGGAACCCTTTTAGGGAATGACACAAGAGAACTACAGACTGCTGGGTATCATAATGACTCCATTGTCCATGTGTCAAAGAGCTGACAATCCAGGAAATAAACTAAATTCTCAGGTCTGAGACAGGTGTGATGTATGCCTTGAGATAACCAGAGGGTTTTGACAATGGGTAGAGAGACTTCCACTTGAGGGAAGAAGGAAGTCTTTATGAGGGAATATTTCATCTAGGTCTTGAAAGGTGAGTAGGTTTATGAAAGGTGAAGATCTGGAACGAGAGCATATAAATGGATAGGGGAGGCAAGACCAAGACCACAGAAACAGGCCTAAGTGGGGCTCATTTGAAGGAGAGCAAATAAGTTGATGGATACTGTGTGTGTGGAAGTACAGAGAGAGGTGGGACTAGAAAAGACACATCAGGGTCAAAGCATCAGGGTTCAAAGGTAAGGATAAGTTTGGTTTCATTACTTAGGAAATAACAGGAAATTATGAAAGTTTTGGTGTAGAGGAATGACATAAATTTAATTACTATCATTTTAAGGACTTACTCTGGGCTAACAGAATTTTATATAATCATCGCAACCTCACAAAGAAATATTTTTATTCTCATTTTACCTACAAGAGAACAAAGGCTCGGGTTGCTCCCAGAGCTTGCCCAAGATCAGAGAGCCCGCAGTTGAGCCAGATACAAATTCATGTCAGTCTAACATCAATCCCTGTGGTCTTAATGTCTGAGGGTGTAGACTCACCTCACTTCAGAGGCATGTAACCAATGTCACTGAGTGAGGCAGAATGGTGTCAGACAATAGGGAGTGGAGGAAACTATAGCAAATAAAACATACAGCAGGGAGTGGGGTGAGGTTTGAGTAGCTGTTCTCTATTTCCAATCATTTTACCCACAATAGTGCCTCATTTTTAACACCTCTGCAACCCAACTTCAGCACGCAGCACTCACTGAAGGTCTCCAAAGAATTCAGTCTCAAAATAAAACAAAACAAAACCCAGTAGTGCATAATGGAGTCTTCACTGAATATTTTATGAAAAAAACAGAGGTGGAGATTTTCCTTACGTTTCACAGCAAGGTAGTCAATAGCTTCAAGATCCCCAAACAGACACATAAATTCTCCCAAGTTTTTTTCACCCCATATTTGACACAAGATTTATATCAAATTTCTCTTTACCTTTCTGTCTTCAAGCTCCCACATTGCATCTAGTCTGTTAATACCTATATCCCACTTCCAGATTTTTCTCTTGAGAATGTAAAATGTATCACGTCTTTTATGACACAAAGCAACACAGTTCTGACCTGGCTGCTTCACCAGACATTGCAGAGGTCAACACCAAGGCCATGCCTAGAAAAGCTCAGAGCTCAGCTCCCATCTGGAGCTGTCCACCTCAGAAAAGAGCTCAGCTGCCATACTGCTACCCATGCAGCCCTGTGAGGTGCTCACCACCCATCTTGATGAACTTTTCCAAGCACTTCTTGCAAACATGCATCAACTGGGCTGTCCCCAAGAAGAATCCTAGTGAAGAAAATTATCTTTATACAGTTAAAGAAGTGCTAGTACAACCAGGATGACTGGGAGGATGACTGGGAGTACAACCAGGATGATGGGAGGGTTTAAAAAAATCTGAAAATAAAAAGTCAGAAACATAGCACTAGAGCCCAAGGGAGGGGTGAGGGCTGAAAACACTAATCAGGATGCATTCAGGGTAGGGCTGGAGTAGTAAGATGGAATGAAGGAGAGAGCACAGAGAATAAAGAGAAGTATGAGAAAACGGCAGAGTTAAGACTTTTGATAATGAGGCTCAAAGGGCAGAAGTAGGGTGGGCAGAGTGGGTGGGCTGGTACTCCAGGGTCATAAGGAGAGCAAAAGCCATGGTTTGTAGGCAAAAGGGAGAGATCCAGAGAGCACTGAGTTATTGGACGTGCAAGAGACAAGTGATGATTTGTTCTGTGAGAGGGAGGCTAAAAGAAAGGAGAGGAAGAAGTAAACAGGAAGAAGCAAAAAAAAAGACAAAATAGTTTAATAAATCATTCTGAAGAGATGGTCATAAGGACTCATCGTGATCCAATGCTCATAAGATTATTGCATTGCATATTGGTAGTCCTTGCTCCTGTAGTGATAGCAGGTTTATGACAAGAATGCATCTGAATGAACTAAACTGAAGACTAGTTCACAGAGGAAAACTCTGAAGGTAATAGGTAAAAGCAGGTGAAAGACAAAAGACGAGTCAAGTCTAAAAATAAATCCAAGTGGGATGTCCAACTTATTTTACTATAATAAAATTGTCAATTTTATTATAGTAAAATAAAATTGACAATTCGTTTAGTTCTTTAACAAAGGATTTTCAGCTTCTGCAGCCATTAGGATAAGCACTAGACATCAAAACCTGAAACTTCAGTTGGAAATCAGACCCACTACCACAGGCTATGAAGGTCTCCAATCGTGAAGGCTTGGAAAACAGGGTGGAAAAAAAGGAGAGCGAGAAAGAGAGGCAATTTTCATCAGTGTCTGCAGCCGGCGAGAGGGATATTCAAAATCACATTTCAGATGAAGTATGAGCATGAGCAACATACTTACCTGGTGCTTACAAATCCCAGAGAAAGTTAATTAGCCACTTGGGAACACAGTTACATTTTCTCTACCTTAAATGCACTGTGGGAAAAGGGCAAAAAGTTGGACTCACTTCTACCAGGAATGAGATTAGTTTATACATTGGTTTCAAGCCCTGGTTTTCCACATAAGTGAAAAATGAAACTAGAAACATATGCTCTGAGGTTGCCCCGATTCACTCCTTGTTTTAACGAGAACATCTAGAATGGTGCTCTGGTCTGCTGCTTCATAGCAGGACTCATTCAATCTTTCCCCGGAGGGTTGATCAAAGTACGCATCAATATCTTGCACAATAGGACAATGGTGCCTTTTCCCAGGATCTTGAATGATATATGTGCCTTTCCCTCACTCCCTCTACTTCTAGAAGATCCAGGTACACATTACATCACTTCGTTCTTTCAAACCTGCCTCAACTGGGCACATTTTCCCTGCTAAAGCTTCAGAAAATTCTAGAGTGATGCATCCTATTTCTACTGTACCAAAAATATAAAAACAAAAAAACAACAACAAAAAAAAAAAAAAAACCAACAACCAGGAACCTTTCAAGTAAAACAAATATCATATATGTTCCAAGTAACCAACCTCTGTTTCCAGGCTTGCTTAAAATCTTTGTTAGCCTGTATAAACATTTTAATTGTGTGCAACTACTTTGTCTTCCAAAGCACGACCCAGCTAGCTTACACATCATGAACTGCAAGCACACACCCTTTTTAGCAAAAATCATATTACTATATAAAGTTTCAGCCCAATAGCCACAGGTGCAAGAGGCAATGTGTCTGCAGTTCTCAATCACATTCCCTTTTATTATGGGCCATTTCAGCCAACGTGATCTATAATGAATGTACTGGGTTTTGTACTCTTTGAGAAGTTCCAGCCAGTGTCTATATGCCTTTCCCTTGGTGCTCCTGAGAGCAGGAGAGCCTCAGGGAGGGGTGGATGAAATTGGAAAATATAAATAACAAATCAAAAATTACAATTGATTGGATAAACAATTTCCCTTAGTCTGTTTCTTAATAAGTGATCGATTTTATGATCAATATTCATTATTTCCCAGAACATACCAAACTGCTTATTGAACAAATGAATGGCTGAAACTACAATGACACAGAATCAAAAAGGTGAACCAATTTCTTTAATAACATGGGTTGAACAGCCTGTCTCATCTTACCTGGTTGTTCCACATCAGTGCACTTTTCTGCATAGCCCTTTGGAAAAGGGCTGAAGCTCAGGAAAACAGGGGAGGTAATTCATTACTCATTAAAAGAAATGGGTTCTGGGAGCACGAGTCTTGATGTGTGAGGCCTGAACTGCAGTTTGTGGTAGGCTGTCTTTCGCCTGTTCAAAGTACATTCTCCAACCTGCCAAACCAGGCCCTCCCTAAAGGCACTGCCCTTGGGATTTGTGCACTCCATAGATGCGTAGAGAGTGGGAAGACCCAAAGCACAGTCACTTTCTGACAATATTTTTTATTAAAGCTCATGAAAATGACTAATGGATACTCCGGTTAAAACAACATTAAACCAACACCTTGGTAGGTAAGATTGGCATTCTGTTTCCCAGATCTCGGATAACTTTCCAAGTGTTTCATTGAACTTAACCAATTCTGATAAACTGTAGAGACATCCAGGATATTCTACTCTGTGCTTCCATTCATCACCTCAAAATACTATGATGGCCGATAACATTCTCAGATGGCCGTCTCCTCCTCCCTAGTTTTCAGTGATTTCCAAAGGTCCCGTGTACACAAAAGAAAAAAAGAAAAAAAAGCAGTGGAGAAATGCAACTGCACTGGCATCTAGTATTAGCAACTGACTTCACCAAGTTGCTCACACGAGTGTGTGGACAAGATCCACTATTTAGCAGAAGTAGTGAGCAGGCACCTCACCTGGTGACCTGGTGATAAACACTGTCCCAGGCAGGCCTCCGCTGCTGCTGCTGCTCAAGGCAACTGCCCTGCCCCCTCCCAGCCTGCAGAGGAGTAGAGCACCACAGGGCTCATTTCAGCCCTTCTGGGTTCCCCTTTCTCATCCCTCACCTCATAGTCCCAGTGTCTATAACAAATGCCTAATTACCCAGCTCTATGAGAAATGCTGGACTGATCAATTATGAAAGCAACAAATGATTAACTTGTTTAAAAAAAAAAAAAGCCACATCACTTACTTAAAGTCAGTCATCCAAAGCTTATCCAAACTACTTAGGAAAATCTCATTAAATCAGGCTCCCCTAATTAGAAATTAGATAATTCTGACAGGAGCAAAGCTAAAGTTTACTTTTGTACTGTCTGTTAAGAAAAAAATATTTTTGCAAAGCAAAGGAATAACATAAACAAATCTTAATGATTTTGTAAATCTAAAGTTCTAGGACAAATTCAGCATTAAGTATCTAGACAGCCAAGTTGTCAACTTTGAAGCTACCTTCACACTATATGTAAACCTCCACCTACAGAAAATACTCAAAGCTTTAATTGTGAAAACATTCCTACTTCTCACTTAAGAAAGTCTCAAGAAAGACTTTTTACTAGGTAACGTAATTGGAACTTAGTTGTAATTAAAACTATTTAAATATACTCATAAATGTCTTTTTTATTTTGCATCAACAGGAATCCATACCAGAAAAAGTTCCAGACAACTAAGATTTTGACTTCAAGCACCAATAGTTATTGATTTTAATTAGAGAGGTAAGGCACAGTGGTTAAATAATGGTGGCTGAGGCTGAGTCTTTTCTGCCCCCAGCCTGGGCACATTAATGTCTTTTGCCTCAATTCCCTTATCTGTAAGATGGGAATAACAATAGTAACTCTTCATAATGATGCTCTGAGGATTTAATGAAATGATGTATAAAAAAGCTTTCAGATCAATATTTGTCCCAATAAATGCTCAACACGTGCAAATTACTATTACACCCTTCTGAAAGGATTTAGGAAAAATACATTACACAATTATCTGCCTTATCAAACAGAATGCACTGGTCATAATTTAACCCATTCTTATTTATTCAAAATCACCATCATGAAAATAATTGCATTATGCCTTCTGAGACCAGTTTTTTCCTATATTAAGTCATGTTAAATTATCTTATTTATGCTGGCCTTTAATATTTTTTCATCTCTCCCTCATCTCCCCCTTCTCATTGTGGTTCTTTATCTATTAGTACGTCCTTGGTGTTTCTAGTAAAGTGTCTTATTTTACACACAATGGTCCGGATGAGGTTCTACGAGAAATGCGAAGCCCTCTGATGAAGCACTTTACGTGTGCTTTCTGGAAGCTTGTCTCCACACAGCAAGGAAGGTCTTTTCCATGTTCTCCTGAGTTCTACTATCTAGTCTTGATGACTCAGTGTGCTAATGTCTGGCTTCTCCATAGGTACAGTGCTATTAGATTTTAAAGCCCTGGGTATATATTTAAAGTTCCATAATCTAGAATTTTCACCAAAACTGACCAAGCCCCAGCTAACAATATTTTCTAGGATTTATTTCTGTGTCTCGTGGACTGTTTTTACTGGTGCAGAGCCACTGGAATTGGAGGTGCTTATTTGGATTCTGTAGAGAAAGAGAACTTGAAAATGTATTGTCTCTGGTTGCTCTTCACCTATGAGTTCTATCAATCTAAAAAGCATACACTTTTGGGGGAGTTTTCCTTTTTTGTTCTTTTCAGTGGAATTTTTCCTCAGTCTTTCATCATCTAATCTGCATTCTCTGAAATAAGACTCATATCAGAAAAATGAGATATGGAAAACTGTTAACAGCAAAGTCTCCAAGCATGGTGAGCACATTCCTCTAATAAGTTTTCATCCATCAGCATCAGACTCAGCACAAACAGAGTAGAGACTTTATCTTCCATGTGCTACACTGAGGGTTTTTTTTCATCTCATGGAGTGTAACATAAGCTGATGTGGCATTCAGGATTTACAGAAAATAGATGTATTTTTACTCAGCAAGGGAGAACATGTTTTCTCCAGGGAACAGATAGATGTTGAAAGACATAAATGCTCTAAAATGTCATATTATAAAATGCCCATCTTATTCCTCTCAGCGTCAAGTCTCAAGGAGCCATGATCTAATTAGGTTATTTGATGGTGATCATTTGTGATGGTGAATACCATAAAGATGTCAACTACTGGTATTGACTTCCTGGGTCTGGTTGTAGCGTTTCAACGGGGAGGGATGGGAGAGTTAAACAAGAGGAAAACAGGGGAAAGAGGTGAGATGATGACCCCAATGGCCCAACAACCAATATAGTCAAAAGAACAAATTCCCTACTTGTGCTGCCAGGCTCAAGACAGAATAAGAAAAAAGTCATCAACCCCAGTACCTCTCATGAGAAGACTGGGAAAGTCTTTGAAAATAGTGGCGTGTGGGACCTTACTGTAATACAGTTAAACTAAACAGCCACCTCAACCTCCCCCATAGTCTTTTTCCATAGTCTGGAAAAGCTATTTGAACACTTAGGTCTTTCAGACCTCATAAGGAATGCCAGACTACATACATAATCCAAGGATGGTAACCATTCATCCATGGAACAATACCATCCTTAAGGCTCAGATCACCAAATGCCTTGGCTGTGGCTGGGGGCTATGTCCTGGCCCAACACCTTTCCTTCTGGTGGGCCTGGTACAGAGCTTTTCTCTGAACTGAGATGAGAGGGCAACTGGGGTGTCTGCTTTGCCCTGTGCTACAATTTTGAGTTGTTACAGAAGTAAGAAGAAGGAACTTACTGGTCCAAAATCCCAGAATTTATGTTTCATTCTCCTAGATTCCCAGTTTTGCACATTATCTTCTCTATCTTGCCTTGAATTCGGAATAACCACCCATCACCACAAGGGCCAGGACTATTCACTTCACTCATGTTCCCACCCTTCGGAAGTCTATTTCTGAAAAAGTTGACTTAATTCATACTGAGGGACATAATTTTTTCAGGTACTTCCATCACCCAAGAAGATCTACATTAGAACAGGATCAGTGTTTGAAAGGCAGCTGCTAATCTGAGATACATACAGCAATATACTTGCATAGGGGAGAAAAATATTACTTCTGTTCATATGTATTTTATGTAAAAAAATTTAAAAGTTTGTTAATATTTAATATAAGTTGTTCTAGTTCCCCCATAAGTCTGCCTTTCAAATGGTCATATGTCCCATAAGGTACACAAAGCAGCCTGAGAAAAGGACAGGAAACCTACTACACAGAAGCCCACAGGGGCGGGTCACATAGCTCAGTTTACTGTGCTACTGTGCAGTTCGCTTAGGCTGATGTAAGTAGATTCATGTGTTATGTTACGAGGTTGCAACTAAACTAAGCCCTTACAAAATAGGTGAGAAGATTTAAAAATTTATGTACAGAAACCTTTTCATTGGCATCATTAATAAGCCATTATAGCAAAAGAGTTGAAGATGAAAGTGTCGAAGTCCTACAGGATTAAAAACAACCATGACAACCACAAAACCTTTAAAATACAGTAAAATATTTATAATTCTCTGCGATAAGATAGAAAAGGCCCATAAAAATCTTTTGGACCACACGGAGTTTGGCTATCTCACGAGCAACAACTAGAAAGTCCTGTAATACTCATATATACTTTTGCATTTTTCGTTTATAAAAAATGTCAAGGGGTATGAACATGCTGACTTTTCTGGGGAAAGAAAACATACTTAATCTGGCTTGTAAGGTTTAACTGATGTTTCGTGGGCAAGAAATACTGTATTAAAACAAACAAAAAAAAAAACACTAAAACTAAAACTTGGAACATAGAACATTTAAAAATTAGTATTTAGGGGAGCACCTGGGTGGCTCAGTCAGTTAAGCACTCAACTCTTGATTTTGGTTCAGGTTCATGACCTCAGGGTCATGAGATCAAGTCCCATGTTGGACTCCACGCTGGGCATGGAGCCTGCTTCAGATTCTCTCTCTCCCTCACCCTCTGCCCTTCCCCCTTAGCTTCCCATGCTTACTCTCTCTCCTTCTCTCAAAAGAAAAATTGGTATTTAGTATTAATTCCATTTTAATATGATTTTACTATTGAAAACAATATGTCTGTCACCTATAAAGAGCTATAAAAAACTCCCATATCTTCATACTTCATACTTTTTAACAACTTGAAAATAGAACAACCTGTTTAAAATAACAACTTGAAAACAGAATAATCTGTTTAAAAATCCTCCAGAACAAAACCCACAGAGGAATTTAAATCAATTTGTTGAAAATATAAGAATGTATACCTTTGAATTAGTTTGCAAAAACAACTGATTAGAATTAGGAAAGATGGACATCTGCTTGCCAAGAAGCAGCAGAAAGGCCTGTGTGGTGGTGGATGAAAACTAAAAACTGAATATCACAAATTAATAAATGTAGCCACAAGGCCTACGTACTTTGATGAAGTATTCTTTCTAGCTATAACAAACATCAAAACAGAATTTTAAAATAAGCTGAATTTAGAGCCGGATCAAACTACATCAGACAGTAACTAAGCCAAGATGATAAAAAATGGTTGATTATAACCAATCACAGTCATGGGGATAATGTTTGTGAAAGCAAAGGACTTTGCACCATTACTATATGAAATATTTTATTTCACTTTTGTCTCCTCCAGTTAAAATGTTTGCACAGGTTCTATTATGTATTAATAATTCACGCCATAGTACATATATAATTTATAAGTTGATAAATATGCATATTTTGGGGTAAGTACTCAAAAAAGTTTATTGATGGGATATATAGTTTTAGAACTTTGAACCACCAAAAGGAGATTCCCTTTAATTTCTGAGAATAAAATATCTCAGGTGGAATTTCAGATTTTAGCAAATAAATGGAAGGTGGGCACAGAAAAGTCTTTTCTTTCACCTTTTGATAGTATGCTCAGAGCCCACCTATGGGTGAAGTAATCTTTAGCACATGTCCCACCTCCGAGCTGAACTAGATAAGTATAGTGGGGCTAGCAGACATAAGTAAAAATGTTAACCACAACTGGGTTAGCCTCAAGTTGGAAAACATGTCATTTCTATTTATTCATTTCTTTCCCAAAAAATGTTTCTTAAATTCCGGCAGGCTCTATCCTGGGTGCTAGAGAAAGAGAGCTGCTTTAAAACTCATTCACTCCTAGGAGAAGTAGACACAATTCATCTCTGCTTTGCCTATGGAGGGCCCACAAGAACCCCAACTTAGAAACAAGGAAGCCATGTAGCCACTCTGCAAATTGCATTTGCAATGTGTCTTTAAATTGCAGGGAGAAGTGCACCTGTGATTTTAAAATATTCCTAACAGTGTCCTCTGGATATGCTCCCCCCTTCAGCTACAAACATTCTGCCGGCAAATGCTATTCCAGTCACTCTATTTCCTTCCTCAGCCCTTCTGTTCCTCTGCCCACACGTTTCACGGAACTACCAGAAGCCACCAGGCAGGCAGCTGCCATGGAGTACCGAGCAAAGAGGATTTTAACTTCTTGGGGTATATTTTCCAAATGCAGAATCAAAGAAAATTAGCCACTCTGACAATCACACAGTGCAGATGGGAGGGCACACTTGATTCCGCCCCCAGTTACAAGAAAGGGCAACTCCTTCAAGATCTGTCTTACATACTTGTGGTTCAGAAGCATTCTCCATGAAAATATGCTGGTAAAATTGCTCAGCCCTTGAATGCAGTCCCAAGAAAGCACCAAAAACCCGTAAAACAGGTTACCATTACAGGATATATTCACAGAGGAGATGGGCTCCATGATTTCCATTTTCTCTCTGGGCTCCTTCTTTCCAACTTCCAAAGAAATACTCATAACAGAGCCTCATTCAAAGTAGTGCAAAACAACAAGGCACATTGTTTAAGGATAAATATGTATGTAGAGAACGTGTAAAGGAATGCACCAACTAAATTCATTGTCACATTCCACCACATAGAGAGGAATTAGCAATGCCATCATGGAGGGCAAGCTTTTTATCTTAAGTTGGGAAAAGGGGTGGTGCTTTACAGCCCCAAGTCTTCATGCCTTCTGAAAGTCTTTAGTTTATAATGCATTTTTAACTCTAATACCCTCAATTCCCTATGGCACCAATCTTCTCATTACCTAAACATTCAAGGTAAAGAAACTGAGCCCACGGGTCAGGTGGCCAGAGAGTAAAAACCAGCTTTGCCACTTACTAGATTAGGCAATTTCTTTAACCACTCTAAGCATTGGCTTCATTCATCTGAAAAATATGCAGAAATAGTAGTACCTCCTTCAAAGATGGTGGGGTGAAATAAATTAGGTCACGCATGCAAGAACTTAGTACTGTTCCTGGCCCACAGGAAGTACTCAATGACCCACCTCCTGAAGATCCACTCAGCTTTGGACTGTATTCACTCAGCATCCACTTTCAGTTCCCCTCTCTGAAGCAAAAACCCAGTATACAGAACCAAGAGATGTGAGGAGCCCTACCCTCTGAACCCAATTCCTCACTCCCCAATGTTTTAAAACAAACATCTCTACTCTAGAAAACAGTCAATTTTGTTCTTTTTAGCTTCAGGAATCAGGGACGGATCGGCTCTGGGGCTAATGCACCAGAAAGAAGTTTTTTTTGTTTTTGTTTTTGTTTTTTTAAAGATTTTATTTATTTATTTGTCAGAGAGAGAGAGGGAGAGAGAGCAAGCACAGGCAGACAGAATGGCAGGCAGAGGGAGAAGCAGGCTCCCTGATGAGCAAGGAGCCCGATGTGGGACTCGATCCCAGGACGCTGGGATCATGACCTGAGCCGAAGGCAGCTGCTTAACCAACTGAGCCACCCAGGCGTCCCCAGAAAGAGTTTTAATTAGACACTACTGTGGGAAGAGTCTCACCGTGTCTTAGACACTACAGACACATACCCAGCATGTTGGTTTTCCCACAATTCTAGACCTGAACATTATAATTATATATGCACACATAAGTGACCACAACCAGGTACTCAGTATCCGGGTCTTTAGCTGTCATAAACCAAGACACTTCAACAGCTCACAAAGTAACCTCTGACAGTCCCCATCAAGATGAAACTGCCCAGCATTTACCAACACTGCCCAGCAGCATCAACTATCATCAGATATCCCTCCCACCGAAAGGCCGCCCGAGGAATAATGAAAGCCTCACACGCACCATGATGCATTCAGCCTCTAAGTTGCCATCTCTACACACATGCTGGCTGTCCTCCATGGACTGAGGGTGGCTCTGGATGGCTCTGTGTGAGACCAAAGAGGTAATTTCAGCAGCAGCAGCAGCCACTTGGCTAGTTGTTATCAGCATCGCTCAGGGAGCCACGACAGTGGGAGGTGATCCAGGAGAGGTTTCAAAGCCTTTGCTAGTAACATAAAGACCACATCTGCTGCCTGACCACTGGTCATGGCCAATGAGCACAGCCAAGGTGCACTCTATTTTCCCTTGATTTTATTCTCTCTCCCAATGATGGTCAATCCACCCATATTAACTGTGGAAGATTCATTATACATACATGCATCTTCAGGATTTGTGGAAAATGCTACATTTTCCCTTGGAGTTGCCTAATGCCAGAACCCTAAGCAGTTCTGTCCTCTGGTTTCAAGAGGTGGTTGATAAATGATGACGGCAACTCCTTTTGTCTTTTAGGTTGATTATCCCTGATCCTTAAGATAAAGTGACTCAATTATTATCATTGACTTTCAGCTCTTAGCCACAACCACACAAGTCAATCTCCAACTCTGTATTGTGATCAGGTTCTCCTGTTTGCTGACACATTATATATCTAGGCTGTGGTTCCAGAGAGACTTCTGTTCCCAAAAGTCCAAGTCCTATTTAGCATCACTGTTTCCTCTTTGACCCAAACTTGGGTCAACAGTAGGAATGCCCTCTCTGAATAAATCTAGTAAACCTGACACATTTTTTACAGGTGTGAACCTTCACAGTTATCTTGAATTTGTGATCTAGTCCTTCCAAGACATCTAAAGACATACACCTGCCCTTCAGCTCAGAGACATCCTTTGCTGGAAAGGTGCAATGAGCAACAAGGACCACCAGTGCCTCGTTATCAAAGGCAGCACTTCTCTCCACCAGATCCTCGCCTGTATGCTACTCCCCCAACTCCCCCACCCTTATTCAGTTTCCTCTTAACTGATCTTTCCTACAGACCCACAGCTCTTAGACATGGATATGAATGAGCTCCAAGCTCGGAAGTCATCATTACTTTTAACTTGTCTGTATCAAGCATAATATACTGAAAGTCAGGATGTCTTTTAATTGCATAAAAACCCTAGTCTCAAGGAATTTCTACTTTGAAAAAGACAAAAAAAAAAAAAAAACAGCTTAGATGCAAAGACACTGATTTCAAACACAGGAAACATAATTTAAGTATTTAAAACAAATAGTTTCATCTATAAATGTGTCTTTAGATCTGTTTTGATGTAAAACTCCCATTGTTTTTCTGGATTGGCTTCAAAATAATCCTGTTTTCTTCCAAAAGCTCTTCATAAAGATAGATCAGCATTGGTCTGAGCTCTTGAACTTTTCTGATTCTAAACCTGAGCAGACTGGCATTGTGCATAGCAAGCATACAATTTTTTAAGTGTGATAATTCCTTGAAAATTGACCTCAAAATGAAAGTATGTGAATGGGCCTAGTGGCTGCCAAATAATAACAATCACTCAATACACGTGAGAGACAAATTCAGACCATTTTGTCATAAATTATGATTTACATGTTTTTCTATGAAGGGCTATACAAGAGAGAATGAATTTTTTTTCTTGCATTAACTATGGAAATTATAGCTCCAGAAAAAACTTGGAAAAGAGCGTCAGGGACACTTACATATGTATTCTAAGAGGAAAACAGAAAAGAAATGCAGACGAATTCTGTAAGAACAGCCTACAAATGGTGAACCTATTATCAAATACGTTCTTCCAAATTTCTGTAGCATGAAGATACCTGTTTTCATGCAGGAAGAAAAAAAAAAACACAGAAATCTCCTTAAAATAAAAAATTAAATAAATAAAGCTCTCACAAGGAACAAAATAATTTAAAAATATGGTTATTCACCCAATTCTTCTCTGGCAGCCATCTTGTTTCCTACTCCAGTATATAAAGTTAGTAATTCTAAAACAATAAAGATGGGACAGGGAAACTCCGTATTAATGAACACTTAAATGAGCTCCCTAAATACTTTAACTAGCATTTAATTTATTTTTAATCAGGTGCTTATCATTTGTTAATTCCAAAGGCCCCAGGATTCCACAGCCCTTAGATAGGCTAATCTCCCATTGGGAAGCAACACATATTAAATAGTTACTAAACCTTGGTAAATACACTTTTAATAATTAATTCTAGAAGTATTTAACTTGCAGTAATATACCGGATATTTCAGCAATATTATAATCCATGGGATATTGCCAAGGGATTTCTCAGATTAACACATTTGGGTCCCCGAGTCCCATCTGTATACCTCTATCTGAATTAACAGCAGGTGATTCAACACATGGCTACCAGCCTCTGTGTGTCTGAGTGACCAATGATTTTATTACCAGATCAGTGAGATCAAATCAGTGAAATGCATCAGCTAAGGAAATGTTTAGTAAGGGATGAGACAGAGAGTGGCTTACAAGTCAACCTGGATTTTCAAAAATGATAACTACTGAAAAGAAAAATTACTTTTCCTATTGAGATGTGTAAATATTATGTAGATATTCTAACTCAATCTCTATGATGGATGGTGCTCAATTTTTAACATTTCAGTAATGCCTTAATTTAATAGAATGGAAAATACATAAGATGTTGAAGGATCAAGGTGAGAATAAATTTCCTTACGCAGATGGTTCATTCTTGTTCTAAAAATCCACGGGATTCTTACACTTCTCACTCCCCTTTTGCTTTCTTCTTTAAAAAACATGCTGTGTCTAACATTCTACAGCCCGGTCCGGTTCGGTTTAGCCTTCTCTGAAATCACTACAGTTTACCCCTCCCCCTGCTTAGTGAAAAACGCAGCTCACAGGCTGGTTGTTCAAACTGCAATCAGTGGTGACCTTTGTCCTGAGCAGAAAGAACCACTTCTCCACCCAGACTGACAGAGACCACAGACTGACCAGCAGATGGTGCTACAGAGCAGGCAGCCACGGGGGCTTAACTCCTTGGCGCTCAAGGACTGCGTCACGCTCTCCAAAGGCTCTGTAGTCTTCCGGCTATCAGTTACCTCATTGAGTAAGGGACCCTCCATTCTCCATCTTCTCCCTCACCCACTTTTTCTCTCCCCGCAATGTCATACATGTGTTCTTTGTAGTCTTAAAAATAGTGTGTCCTGTCCCCGGCACCATTCTTTAGCCTGCTCCTTCAGGGCATCATGGAGTACCTGTGTAAACATAAGCGGTGCGGACAGCCCTTCATTCAAAAAGAAGTATCCTATTTTCGGCACTGCCTAAGGAAAGTAGGCGCCGAGACAGTGTTTTAGCAGTGACAAAAATCCAACGTTTTCTGGAGCCATTATAGTCTAAAATGTTAATGCAGTTTACTTTTTAAGATGTGATCGATAGACGGGGGAAAGTGCCCATAAATTACTAACGGCAACAAACATTCTATTAGCACACAGTAGATTTTGCAATATTTGTTGGTCTGTGTTTTACTGGGGGGAAATTTTTTTAATTTGCTGAAAGCCTGAGTTTTGCTTTGTTGTTGTTGGTTTTTTTTTTTTTTTTCAATACCTGTCTTTGTCTTTCTCTGTTCAAGAGGGATATTTTTAACATGAGTCATTTAGGAAATGTAATTCTAATGCAGTATAGCTATAGGTTTCAATTAACGTTCTACCTTTCTGACAGCCTTTACATTACATGTTTTATGAAATCATTAACTATTGTCATGTTTCTATTATGATACTATTAGGAAATAAAGAGACTTATGTAAATGGAAATGTAAAAGAAATGTATGACAGTTACTCGGAGCAACATCTGTGCACTATCATACATGCTCACACTAATTTTCTAAAGATTGTTCCATTCATTATAGAGCATTGTTAGTTGCAGTGGCACAACCCTTATTTCCATGCATTTAGGGAATGAGGCAGAGAGTGGGTAAATGAGAGCCTAATCAATACCACTTTTCATTTTGCATCTAATGTGCTGCCTTTCCCTTTCTTTTCCTCATGCACAAATCCAAAAAAGATCCTGACGTTACAGTCATAAAATGTAATTCTTCTGCAGAAACACAGACAATAATGCTTTCTGTATTCAGGCGTATTGCATATTCTAATGGCATTTGGCTAAATTGAGTATGGATTTAACATCAAAGGCTTCATGAATTTTTCAAATGAGATATTAAAGTCAATATTTCAAGTGAAAGATATTTCAATTTAGTTGCATACACAACAATAAAAAACTTCTACAAGGTAGAGGTACTAGTGGCTGTAGCAGTATTAGTTCATTCAAGAAATTATTAGTTTATAAGAAAATCAAACACAAGGTTGTGATATGGCAACAACTCTGAATAAATTAGACTAACCGATATGCACTAGTGTGCTTTATCTCTTGCAGACTGGAGCAGTACACTTGCCACGGGCATGTTCAGGGCTCCTGGCTGATTTTTCCTAAACTCTGTTGATTAGCGTGAAGATTTGCATTGCCATTTCATAAATCTCCTTATTTTCATTTGTAGGAGTGAAGACTTAGGATATGTGGGGGGGGGAGGTTTTTTTTCCCCTTGCATTTAAGTGAATCTTTGCATTTAAGTGAATCTTACTTCGAGGTGTCAATACCTAAAGTGGGTCTCCACAATGATGTTAAATGTTGCCTTTTGGGCAGGTTAGAGGGTGCTCAGGTTCAGTGTGTGTGGAAGCACGGCAGCGCACAGCCAGCCAGCCATGGCACGGCAGATTGCCTATGCTTTCAAACGGCACATGCACCTTGGATTTCTAGAGCACCTGCCCATCCAAGAGCTCGAAGCGCATACAAACACCCTGTCTCATCCACGTAACCAAATCCTCTGCTAGGAAAGGAACAGCAGAGAGCGCTGTCATCCCCATTTCACAGATGGGCAAAATATGAGAAGGACTTGCTTTCCTACTGGACTGTGGCCTCTGGGTGAATGCTTTATGCAGACGTCACCACTAAACCTGGAACTGGAACTCTCTCATTTCCAGACCGAAGTCCTCAATACTGAACCCAGATCACTCCTCTTCAGCCTTGATGACAATAGGCTGGACTGTGTGGGTCTGCACGGTCTCTTTCACTTTGCTCTACAGATATACAGAAAGGCATAAGCCTGCGTTTCCTGCATAAGAGTCCCCATATTACCTCTTTGTTTGGACAAAGAAAACTTGCAGTGCCTTTCATCTAGTACTGTCAAGCCCGCATCATCTTAATCATGGATTAACTCTCAACCTCAGATAGACTCCATATTTACAGCAAAACCCCCACCATCCTAGAAGAAATGGCCATTTCTAGACGATGGCAAGCAGCCTACCCAGCTGGCCTATGTGCAAAAGCCCCTTTCGACAGTTCATAGCTAAGCCAGATACCAAACAATGCAAATCACTCAGCTCCGCTTCACGCCTGTTAACCCATCTGCTTCCGGTGCATTATTTAAACCAGCATCATTGTCAGACTCCCTCATTTTATTGAGGTCTCTTAAAAGAGATGGCATTGTAAAGCCCCAACAACCCCAAAGTTCGTGAGATTTCCTTCTGTAATTTGAAGGATGATTGCCCCTTTTTTTTTTTTTTTTTAGATTTTTTTTATTTATTTATTTGACAGAGAGAGATCACAAGTAGGCAGAGAGGCAGGCAGAGAGAGAGGGGGAAGCAGGCTCCCTGTGAGCAGAGAGCCCGATGCGGGACTCGATCCCAGAACCCTGAGATCATGACCTGAGCTGAAGGCAGAGGCTTAACCCACTGAGCCACCCAGGCGCCCCTGATTGCCCCTTTAAAACAGGAAAAAATCCCAACTTCATAAATACTCTGTAATGAGGAAGATAGGAAGATGCACGTCTACCACAAATGTCTTTTTTTTTTTTTTTAAAGCAAGAGCAAAATATTAGAGCCATCACCTCTGGCTATTTCAAAGGATGTAGAGACCCCCAAGAGGGTGTTTTCTATTGGCTCATCACACACACACATACACCCGCAAAATACTCACTTCACCTGCTTAAGTTAATACAGACTCATGTGACAGGACTGATTTTGTAACTGGATCCCACAAAACCCTTTCTCAATGTATCTATACCCACCCCCAGCACTACCACCACCACCACCAAAAAGCCTCCAGAACTGAAGACTGTTTCCTTGCTTCATTGCATCTAAGTGGTCAGACTCACTTCAGTCTTGATTCTCAAATGTCCCTCCCTCCTTTTTTCCCCTTTCTTTTTAAGGGACCCTATCATCGGGAGGAAAAACAAACTGGAACAAAGCTACAATTCAGCACTCATTTTAAGGTTTTCAGTTATAACAGTGCTCCTGGGCATGACTCTTACATATTGGCTTCTTTGGAAAACTGTTGATCTTTTGATGTTTATCATTTCTTTATTTAAACTGTAAAAGGGAGCTTTGTGGGGAACTAGCCTTTTTTCTAACTAAGGTCTATATTAAAACTCAGCCCAGCCCATGAATGAAAATGGAGGCTGTGGACACAAACTATTCCCTCATCGGCCTCTGCCCACATCATAAAATCAGTAAGCTATTTGGCACAGAAGAAAAGAGATGGGGAAACGCAAGAACTAAAAGCCAGGGTCGACCACGGACCTAAAAGCCACAAATATAAACACAGAAGGAAGTGTTAGCTTAGCTCTAGAAGGTGGCAAGGGGAACATCAGAAGTTTATGTGATATTCAGTGTTCATATTCCTAAAAGAAAGTGCACATTTTAAAATTTTCACTGCACATCTGTGCATTGCTACATTTTTAAGGGCCTGCTAGGACTGGAATTACAGGAGATTTGAAGCTCACAACTGAGTAGCTCTGGCAAAGGTGCATGGGGGAGGAAGGCTACTGAAAATCATGGGTGGGGGGGAGGTAGCGCCTATGCCAAAGAGGAACATTAAAAAGGGTTCTAGCCGAGGAAACTGTCAGCTTTATATATGGGAACTTGGAATGGAAAAATTGGTAGTGCCACTGAACCTGAACAGCAGCTGTGAAATCAGAATTTACTCCCTAATCTGAATTAACTAATCAAAACCAGGTCACTCCTCCGCCTTCCCTCCACTACCCACCGCATCGCCCCTGGGTTATTTTTCATGACCAATCGTATTCTGCGCAAAATAAATAAAGAGCAACAAAAACAGAAATACTAAAGGTCAAAGTTTCCCCACAAGACCCAATGCACTCGAGATTTATCAATGGAGGAAAAAAACCTCAGCTTTCCACCTTCCATCGCTTTGTTTGTGGTGCACAGACTTGGTTAAAAAAAAAAAAAAAAGAGCAAGGTTACATCCGCATCAGCAATGTACTTAGATAGAAACTGAGAATGACTTCTAAGGGAGGACTTCGGAGATGTAAGCTCAAAAGAAAACGAAAAGGTCTGTGTGAAGCAAAAGGACCACTGTGCTAGTAATTTTTTAAAAATTCAGGTTTGCTGCTAATTTCACACACAAGCACTTTGTGATCAAGCATAAGCATTTAATAAAACTGTACTGGTAAATTATCCAAAGAAATACATGCAAGGGTGTACACTAGCCAAAGCACAATTTGAAGCTCTTATTAACTGGTGATTATCTTCACTGATCCACATTACCATTCAGTTGCAGATGTTACTGACATTAAGATGTATGATGCAGAGGCTGGAGAAAAAGCCCATTTAAGACAGGTGAATACTTAATAGTAATTCAACATACGCGGCACAAAATGTCTTTCACGGGAGTTCAAGGATTTTCCCTTTTTTCTCCTTGCAATTTTATGTGAATGTTTATAAATAAAATGAGAAATGAAACTCCATTTGGTAGCCATTTGACTTGCTCAGATTTAATGGCCGTTTAAAACTTTGCCATTTATCATTTTAGGCTTCTTCCTCATCTGGCTTTATTTTTATTTATTTATTTGTCTTTAACACGCTTCCTCTCCTTTGAATCCTTAGGCAAGGATCTACATGTTGAGTATGCAGATCAAATTCATCTGACACGGAGCGGTTGTTTATCTTCTAGCTTCAGAAACTCCAGAGCTGCTCCAAGAATGGTCAACTGACGGCCCTGCTGGGTGCAGAGTACCCGTTCCGTCCTACAGAAGGACGCCATGCCTTAATCCCTGTCGCGGCCCTGCCCCTTGCAGCCCTAGGCAGGCTCAGAGACTGATCTATTCTATACATCTCCAAATGCAACAAAACCGCTAACAGCTTCTTAGGGATGCTTTTCTTAAGCTGACTTTTAGGAAAGAGAACCTACATGTTTCGGTAAGCGAAGAGAGGAAAAGCAAAGAGATCTGTGGGGAAGCAAAGTCAACACAATAGGAAAAATTCAAAAACTTGGGCCTTCAAGTCGATCTTGCTCTTAGTCTTCCACAGACAAATGCCAGTTGGTTACTCATTTGATGTGCATGTTCTCCTCACACAAACGCGATGGAGTTAAAAAACTGCACAGTGGCAAAGATTTCCTCAGCACCTCCATCCTCATTCCTGGACAGTTACGATTTGAAAGGCATTACTGTCTAGGATAAGCTCTATGACACGGGTTAGTTGGTTAGTCTTACTCTTCCAAACCCAACCTAAATAATGTTCCCCCAAACCCAGCTGCTTCTCTAGTCTTCTTATTCTCTTTGAATCTTTTTAATTCTGTCTTTCCCCCACTCTCCTAATCTTGCTCTCTACAGGATTGGTTGAAAATAAAATATTAAATGTTAATAGTGGCAAAACATATGCCACAGCCCCACTGATAACTTCTTTTTCAACAAAAGCCTCCATCCAAAGAAGTAAGTAACGGGAGCTCCAGTAAATGTGACAGGGCCACTGAGAAGTATATTTTGTCTGAGGAAGTTTTTTCTAATCACGCAGCATGAGAATCTACTTATTCCACATGAGCATAACTCTGGTCTTGTAAACATACACATATGTGTATTCATAGTTTCCTTTCCTGTATTTGGAAATATATGTGTGTTGCTAGTTATTATATATAAACAGAAATTCTACTGTCTTTAGGGGAATCTATATTATGTAATACTTCGAACATTCAAACATGGAGTTTCCAATATTCCTCTTTATTTCATCAGACAAGATTGAGAGTAAAAAGTGACTTCCTTCTGGTCAAGGGAAATGAGTCCCAAAGAGCTGTCCTGAGTCAATGATTTTCAGACAATGCTCAGAGAAGCCATAAATTTTTTCTGAGGTTTCCAAGGAGAGGAAACTTTGGGAAGACAAGACATGGAGGTTGAGTTTGAAAGAGGTTGTCTTTCCATATTCCTTCCTTTAGTCAAAGCAATCCCACTTTTATTGATTTCATGTAAAAGAAGTATATGAAAGATTTTGCCTGAAGACAGGTCTCCTCTGCTTAAAGACAGAGTATTAGCCTCTTTTTCACGAGAATGGTACAGGGGAGATGAAGACTAGCTCTACGGGCCCAAAGGGAGGGGAGACTTTCTCCTGAGCCACCTTTACTCTATAGCTGTAGTCTTCAGCAAACTTCTCTCTCCCGGAGAGTGATTCTGCCAGGGACTTTCAGAGACTGGGCCCAGCCCAACTTTGTCTCTTCAGAGGCTCCTTAGAAATATAACAAGCTATACTCTAGGGCTTTCCACGGAGTACATCCTTGGCATCTTTCTTGAGAATAGAAGTAAATATGTAAGTAACCTATGTTTATTTTACTTTGCATAGGGACAGAATTCCTAGTGGAGAATATCTAATTTGTCCACTTAATAGATGGGGAACTTTATTTCTTTTTTAAATTCAGTGAGTGGAGATGTAAGCTAAACAGCTTTGCAAAAATACCATTAGGAGATGGTCCTTCACCCAAATTGTTAAACTCTGAGCTGCCAAGTTCTACTTTAAGCATAAGTGCCCCCACCAGCAGGGTTAGACACACATTTCCCATTTGTGCCAAGGGAGGATAGTGACATACTCTATAGGCTCCTTTCCTACTGGACATTTCTATTAGATAGGTGGTAATATAAACACAGTTGGGATCAAGTGAAGAGACACCGAACTTATGGTTAAGTACTTTCTAGAATCAAATGCTTTCTTGACAGTATATCATTTCAACGTACATTTTGTCTTCCTTATTTCTGGAAGAGTTGTTACATTAATTACCTGAAATTAATCACTGAAACTCTGAAACTGGGGGTAAAAGAGACAATAAAAACACAAGATAATAGTAATGAAGATTAAATAATAATAAATGTGCTCACACTGTCAGAATCAGAGAAATTTCCATTTTGCAGAGGATTTCACACTTCCCACAGCTCTCTATAACATATGGTACGCTCAAGTGGTTAATTAAAGTTCATGTGTGACTGTTGATTCTTCCCTTTTTCAGAGCACTGTGGCAGGAGAAGGTGCTCACGCAAACCTGGGCTACCAGTGGCACTCGTTAGTTCTTCAGCTAAATTGATATGCAGTCAATTAAGTTCCACATTTGAAATTGCATCAAAAGTACGGAAAGGAAAAGCTGCCAGTAAGTTACCAAACTGTGCATGTTTAATGAAATGCTTCCTTCGGTTCTATATTTGAAAACGCCTGTTATCTCCTTTCCAAACAAAGGAAGACAAAGCTCTGGTAGAACATTAAGGACACTCAGTGCTTCCCTTGTGCAGGCAGTTCCGTGGTACAGGAAGGGCTCTTTATCTCCAGGTTGCTGTATCACCACCAAAGAATGCTCTTGTAGAATAGTGTGGTGCTTAAAATACAGTAATTACTGCTACAGTGTGTGCACAGCAATGTAAGAACCGTATCTAGAGCTATACGTGGTACCGAGAGCTGAGAAACAGCTGTAATTTTGGCTTTAAATATGTTTATGAGCATTCTGAATGGTTTAAGCTTGCTGTGTAGCATATGATTTTAATTTTCTTTATGGATATAAGGGGGCCATGAAATGCTGACTTTTGATATAATAATCTTTCAGATTCCACAGAAACTATAGGAGGCCAGTCAGTCCTCAAGCCTCCCCTCTTAAATCTCGACTTATAAATTTCTCGGTGGTAGATGTAAGTTAAAAAAAAATGATACTGCACATTATATAGTAAGTCTTATATCTCAGATCTGAATGAACCCTTTCAGTTGACTACTTAGGCTTGGGAAATCAAAGAAAACCTATAAAATGAAGGCAGATATCTTATTTACCAAATCATGACTCCTTTCTTTGAAAGAGAAGAAATAGAGTATTCCAAATGAAATTTTAATTTCCTTATTTGCCATACACAAAATTCAAGGAATAGTCATTTTTATATTGAAACTCATATTTAAATACACTTCAAAGCAATTGCTAAATTGGTCACTTCTTAGGAATTGCTAAAGCAGATTTGCTTACAATTAAAAAAAAAAGAAAAACATTTTGAATTGCCTCTAGTTATTGTAAGTTAATTGTGTCTACTTTAGTCTGTTTCACTTAAAAGAACACATCCCAGACCAGTTAGTAGTTGAAAGATTAGTGATGGAGAAGAAATGGATCCTACAAAAAAGGTGCACTTAATGAAAAAGAAATGATGTTATTTTCCTCAAATGATTTCTACTGTGAGAGCCTTATAAATACCCATTTGACTAAAACTAGAGAAAATAAACCTTGATAGACAAGTATTACTTGCTAAGGTGTGTAGTCAGGCAGGTAATTTCATCTGTTCTTTAAAAATATTTTTCTGCATTATAATTTTTTCAGCAACATGTCTTACTTCTGTCATCAAGGTACAAAGTTATTTCTCAAATTAAAAAAAATACATTTGTCAATCAAATATTCCTACCAGCTTCTGTTCACATCAAGAGTGTATAACAAATGACACACTAAAAGCTCAGGAATGTGTTGACAATTAAGTCCCAAGGAGCTAATAGCCAATCTGTTACAATAAAAAAAAAAATACTTGAGCTATATAATCCACTATATGCTAGATTCTATGCTTCCTAAGATGGTAGTACAGCAGGTACAAGGCTGAGTTACCCAAACTTCATTTCATTTTTCTCCTGGCACATAACTGGACCACATTTGCACACCTTCCATCTTAGCTGGAGTCACTAGACTGAGTCTTGGCCAAAAAAATATGAAACTTCAGGCTTTCACATTTTCCCTTATTCCCCATAGACTGCAGGATGAAGCTCAAGGAGATGGCAGAGTCACATGAAAGAGTAACCCTGGTCCTGAATGACCACACAGAGCCAAGACACGAGGGAGAAATCTTTTGTTATATGAAACCACTGAAATTTTTAACTAATGTACTGGGACTCTGTTGTGTCTCCCACATACTAACATTCAACTGAAAACCACAATAATAATAAAGCCCAGGGTGGTATTGTTGTTGTTGTTGTTGTTAAGACTCCCTTAGAGAAGTGCTGAGTATGTTCATTCAAAAGCCTCTGTCTAACACTTATGCCGGGTATCATCTAGAGTTGAAAGACACGGGTTCTTCTTTCATGATTCTTATAGTCTGATGGCAGCAAGGGCGGGGTGGGAGGCAGAGTTCCTGGGACCACAGAGCAGCCTAACAGGATATATTGCACAGGGTGCTAAGTATGCATGTAGGAGAGGCTTCCAACATGGGTACAGGGGTTATTGAAGACTCCATAACTGTGGCTATAATTCAAATAAAGGGGTTAGTGGGTGTGGGCCATATGAAAAATAGAGCCATGAATAACAGCAGAGAGGTCTAAGGAAACACTAGATTCTGCCAACTTGTGAGGGCTGAATCACTCAGGAAATCTAGAATCTAATGGAATTAGAACACATTAGGGTTAAATCCCAGGTCCCATCAGTCAACTTAGCAGAAATATCTATTTTGTTAGATTTAAACATATAACTCTATCCAGGAAAAAGAAAAGCTACATCTACCAAAAAAAAAAAAAAAAAAAAGTTTAAAACTAAGGTCATACTGAACCCCCTGAATGTGACAAGTTTGACCAATTCCCTGGAAGTGATGCAGATGAAACAGCATTGTTAGTTGTCAGTTTGGGAAGAAACGTCATCATGGTCTCGCTATATGACATTAAATCTTTGTTTTCTGAGAGTACCAAGAGAACAATTTCTGTGCTCTGAAAATTCAGCCCAATATTTGTGTACATTATATATAGACATTGCTGGAAGAAAATTCTATTGTATCACTGTTTGAGTCTCCTGTGTGTGAAATTCAGATACATTAGTTATCAATATAAGTGTCCTGCAGGTTATAATATAATGGGATTTTTTGTTTGTTTGTTTGTTTGAGTAGATGATAGTTTTCATTTATGCATGCTCTCTTGATCAGAAGATGAGGGAAAACAAAATGGTATAGCTCCATTCTGGGTTTAAGAAAATGATTTAGAAAAGGGATTTACTAAAAACACTGAGAACTAAAGTTTCCCTGAATCAGAGAAATATACAGCAAGAGGCATTAAAAAAAATACAGCTTTCTGTATTAGGAATGCTAGCAGATAAAAGTGGTCAAGGTAACATAAATAAGCAGACATTATGTTACAAAACATTAGTCACTAGCTTTAGGCAATATAATAGCTTCAGACAAAAGTAACCAATAAAATGTGCTCAAGCCAATTGCTATGTTGGATACATGAAGAATCTTTCATAAAACTTTGGACATTGTAGACGTGGAAAAGAGCTGAGGAAACAATCACACCCCAGGAGACAATTGTATGTATGGTATATCATCTCCAAACCACCTGCAGTGTTTCTCATCTAAATCTTTATTTAAAATAGAAAGGCCCAGACTATTCTGATTATGTAGAAAGGCTTCAATATTATTTTGAGTAACAGAAAGACCATATTTCTATTAAAAACACAAAAGGAAGTATTCTTAATGTGAAGAATGTCTTGAGGAATCTCAGTCTGAATCCTATCTACCTTGGGTTTTCAACTTCAGAAAGCAGAAATCATGGTCAGATAGAATGTGTGCTAGTCAAATCCCCTCCTCCCCAAATAATGGATAATATAAAAATAGAAAAGCAGAAATAGATGATCAGACTTGAAACCAAGGTTAAGATCCTTTGGACTCCAAAAGGAACAGAAATGTAAAGCTGTGTGATGAGCTGAAGCTGTACACCTACTGGGTTTCAAGTCTGAAAAGCAGTGGTCGAGTTATGGAATCCAGCTCCTAAGGAGTAAGTAGAAAATAAAGTGCTTCACATGAGATTGGGGGCTGGAGAAGAGGGGTGGAAGAGGGTGTAAGAAGAGCAACCAGAGCTCAGTTTACTGCAGAAGGTAAAACTGGCTACTGCCTCCTCTGAAAATTGTTTGAAACATAACATAACAAGCAAATATGTATGGCTAGCCACCATGGCCTAGAATTGAATCAAGCCATCTATTGGTTCAGTGGATACATCTATGAGATCCCCAGCACCACTGTAGAATGGAAGACCAGAAACAGTATGAGAGGATATGAGCCTAGAAAGGGATAGAGGTCACATCACATATTTGTAGTGACAGTCACACAAAGAAACAGAGGAAGACACATAGAAGTAGAAAGAAAAAAATTAAAACACAGCTAAACAACAACAAAGACTCCCTCTCAAAAGGAGTTATTAAATCAAAATTATAAAACTCATAATGAAGCACAGTGTGAAAAGTTGCTACAAAATAAACATTTAGAATAGTAATCATTCTAAAGAAATTAGTTTTAAGGAGCAGTCTGACAAAAATTTTAATAATATGTAGGTTGAGGATGCTGAGAGAAAGAGAGAAATATCCTTGATTAAAAATGAATAAGAAGTTATTCTTTAAAGATACATAAAACAAAGACAGCTAAATATGAAAAAGAACCAATTAGAAGTCTGGGAAGTGAGAAAGATTTTACTGAAAAAGATAAACCCTGGACTGAAAATGGTTGAAGAAAGAATTATAAAATTGGAAAACAGAACTGAGGAACATACCCAGAATGAAGCACAGAGAGACAAAGACATTTCAGGAGTTGTTGGGGTGTTTTTAATATGAAGTATCAAATACAAGAACAAAAAGATGTCAAGATCTAATTTATGTCTACTAAATGCTACAGAAAATGGAAATAGAATGGAAAAATCATGAAGGGATACTATTTGAAGAATTAATAAATTAATTTTGTAGAACTGAAGAGAGAGACACAAGTACTTAGCTCTAAACTCTCTTTGTATTGAGTAGGGTGAATAAAGATAAATCTAGCAAAGAGACATCAAAATTGTAGGACATTGAAGATGTATTTAAAAGAGAGAGAGAGAGAGAGATTACCATGACAATTATACTGATAGTAGACTTGTCAGCAGTAACAACAAATGCCAGAAAAGAATGAACAAATACTTTGGAAGTACTCAGGGAAAACTACTGTCAATTTAGCAGTTGTTACCCTGCTAAGCTACTTTTCAGAAAGGAAAGCAAAATGGAAGCATTTTGAGACATGCAAAACCAAAGGGAGTTTACTACTCACATATTTTCACTGAAAGATTAATTGGAGAATATACTTTGGGAAAATGACAAATTAACACTGAAGGAAGTTGTGGGAATTAAGGAAGAATGGTGAGACCAGAAATTGATAAAATAGGTCAATACATGCAATGGTTAATGGTGAAAGCAATATTTGTGCATTAGCACATTTAAAACAGAGCAAGTTAAAAACTGCCATCGTAACAGACGTATTCTGTGTGTGTGTGCTGGGGGGAGGGGAGAGTGAGTGTTCAATGGCAGCTAAGATCAGCAGTGTGCTAGAAATATTTCAAGAAAGCCAGATGTTAAATTTTCAGGAATTGTGCAATCCAGTTGTTAAACAGTCATTTTTTTAAATGATATTGGTTACAATTAAATGAATTCTAATAAAAGCAAAAATAATAAATACTTAAATCTGTCACTTTCTAATTATTTTCCTACATTTAACTATGTCCTATGTCCTCAAGGTAATCTATATCTATTCTATGTGTAACATTTATGCTTGTGTGCTATTGGGCATTTCTTTCCAACTATGCATTCAATGACATCATATTTTTAACTATAAATCAGCTACAAGATTTCAAATGAAACTATTTATGCCAGGAAAATTAATAAATGCTATAAATCAGGGTTTTTGTCCTTTTCTAGAGAGCTGGTAGTTATACATTTACCAGCACATCACTGGCTAAAATTCCTATTTCTTAAGACATGACAAGAAATGTTGAATAATTTTATACTTTAATATGTTACACACATTTATTTTAGAAATAAAGAATAACTGCTTAAAGGAAGGAAGTGAAAAATGGAGAGAGGGAGGAAGCAAATGGTAGAGGGGTAAACAATTATTAAACATTTGATCAATCCAAGAGTTAATAAAGGAAGGAAACACAAACAAATCCAAAGCAAGATTATGGAATAAGCCCAAATGTAACAGTATTTATAATAAATGAAAATAGAAAAGAGAGAATATCAAATAGAGTGAAAAAAAAAAAAAAACCCAGCACTGTATTGCTTACTAGACACATCTAAACAAAATCACAAAGAATAAAAAAATAAAGATGGAAAAATACCAGAAAAATATGAATGAACACAGAAGGAAGACATGGGAATTAAGGAACAACAGTGAGTCCATAAATCAAAATAAACCTGGTCTATTTGCACTTTTCTTAATCATATGCATATATGCAACATGCATATTTAATTTAATCATAAGCATAGGTAACATGCTAACATTTGATCAAGCTGATTATTTTATTGCTCTCTAGAACTTTCTGTATACTAGCAATATTTTCTAATAAAAAAAATTTTTTTAAGTATATTGGATTCAGGGAGCCAGGACTTTTATAATAAATTCTCAACTATGTCACTAATTTTGGCACCTCTCTAGCCTTCAGATAGTACCTGTAGAAAGTGAGAATTTTGGATTTTCAGTGGTTCATGCACTGGTGCATCAATATTATTGTCACATGTTAAAAATACCTCCTGTATCAGAATCTTTAGATGGGGCCAAGGTTGGTATAGGGCAGGCATGTCTAATTTTAAAAGCCCACTCCCTACCCCCATGAAGGACATCTGGATTTGGAGCCCAGTGATAGATGATCTCTCATTTCAAAAGAAACTTTGGCTATGATTTGTCATAATCTTGGAAACAACCTATTAATAATCTTTACTCTTCCTTTTATTGGGAAAAGATCCAAAAAAGTAAACCAACTTCAAGGCTAAAAGACCTGAAATTTACATATATTAGCAAAAACACCAGAGCAAAATAATTTATAGTAAACAATACTTTAAAATCTTTCTATCACTTACCACAGAGGCTCTTAACCTGGACTTGACAGGAGTTCAGAGTGTCCACCAAATTCCCTAAATGTATGTAATTGTGTGTGTGTGTATTTTCAGGAGGAGAGCGTTGTTTGCTTTCACTTAGTTACAAAGGTCTGTAATTCTAAATAGCTTAGAAACCACTAACTTAAGAAAATGACTACAGGAAACTAAAAATACTAAAAAAAATCTTGCCCAAACTTTGTAGCATTTCAATGTGATGTTAGAAGTAATGACTAAACCTTGTTTCATGTGTGAGCTGAGGTGACCGTTAATTCCCTGGGAGATGGTGACAGAGGATCCAGGAGAGGTCATTTATAGGGAAGTACCCAGAGACCTCTGTAGTTCCATGAATGGAAAAGGGGATTCTTCAAGCAGGTACTATGTAGAAAAGGACAGTCGCCTAGGACATTCACTGTTGTAAAAGGCTACAAACGGGCTTTTACTCCTGTTATGCTCCCAACTGAGGAGTATCCTTGCCTCCCCACAACAACAAAATGTGAAGGTAGTGGAAGGTTACTCAGGAAATTCTTCTTGTTCTAGATGCCATCAATTCTACCCCAAACAACGTTCTCTCTTCCAAAACAGAAGACAAATCAACACCACACCTCAAGTACAGATCCAAATGGAATCCAGAAAATCCAGTGATGGGTCAGAAATATAAAAATCCAGTTTTAGGGGGAAAGGGGGTTCATTTTGTTAATACAATAATCTAAATATCAATTCCATGAAAAACTAGCACAATACACTGTACCTTTTTGTGTGCATAACTGTTTTTGGTGAGTAAATAAAGGCCATTAGAATGACTAAAAGTTAAGAGCAGTGATTCTCCTTTCAAGGTGTTCTCATTTCTCTTGAAAGTTCAAAATCAACAAATTAGATAAACTTGGGCAAGCTTCAATTTGCTGGCAGTCAGCCCAAACCACCATTTATCTCAGGACTCCTAAAGTCAAAGCATAATTACATGAAGTTTAGGCCTACTAGATCCCTTGAGTTGGAACTGCAATTGTCTTTAGCTGAGCCCCGCTCTTCATATTTATTATTCCTAAAAGTCCATCTATTTAATCCCATGATTCCCAGACTGTGTGGCAAGTCACTGTGGAATACTTCAACAAAGTCATGAGGCACAGGGATATTTTTAAATTTCAAGGGACACAGCCGCATTTCTCAGACACTCCTGAACTACTAGCATGATTTCAACATTCAGTCTTGGCATTCCTTTCAATGACATTGCATCTCTTCAGAGGTACATTTTTGATGATTATTATGATTAAAAACTAAGTAACACACAAAATTCACTGTGGAATAGAAAATGAAGGAGGCAGTATTCAATCTGATTCCAGGGTCTGAAAAGATGTGAGGTATCCAATAGGTGTACATATCCTATTAGTAAGTATTTGTAGTTGTTTAAGAATAAGAAAAATGAGTTTGTGTTTTAATTTCTGTGTATGGCTTTTTTCCAAGTGTTATGTTAGCACATAGATACTTACTAAATTGCCTGGGCTTATATACTTATTAAATAGAAAAATCACCAAGACACCAAGAGTCATGAGAAAATTTGATAAGCACTTGGTTTGGTCTCAAGATTCATCCAAAGCTTGGACTGAAAACAAGCTTTATATTCTAAATTGTAGGGCCTGTATTTGTTTTTGGATTATACAATACAAGGAGTGAAGGAGAAGAAGAGGGGAAGGAAGGGGGAGAAGAAATAGTAGTAAAGGTAATATTAATAACTATACTCATTAACTGAGCACTCACTAAGGGCCAGGCTTTGTACTAAGCATTTTAACTTAATTTCTTACAACCCCATGACTGTTAATCCAGCCCATATGCTCTCAAATATACAGAATTTTTTCTGTTCTGGTTAGTAAGCAACTGCTTTTCCAATCCCACAAGGGCTCCCTCACTGCTCTGGCAGTCCAGCCCCCTCCTCAGGCACCCCCCACCCCCGCCCCATAGAGTACAGCCACTAAAGCAACCCAGCAGAGAAGCCACCAGAATCCTGTTCCAGACTTATGACTGCTATTTGTTATAACTGATCAGTGCGTAGGCCTTCCTAATGTTAAATATTTAATACTGACATGCATTGACTACACACAGCAACACTGTGCAGAGGGTGTATTTTTACTGCCAGATTTAAAGTCAGTCTTGATTCTAGGTGACTCTGCAATCCATGTTCTTCACCACAGTATGTAGGTAGCTAAACACAGTCTAGTTAAAACGACCCTACATATCTGATGCATGCCTGACCCAATCTAGGTCTACATCCCAGGGCTTGGAATACCTTGGACACACAACCACTTCACATTCCTCTTGACCTGAGGACCAATCCTAAATATGAGAGGCTCCTTCCACTGAAGTTCTTAATTAGGATATTAACTTCTCAGCTTGTAAGCACACCCACTTAATATTCTATAGCAAGATTTTAAAAATCAACAAACATTATATATTCTGCAAGAGACAAGTCACCATGGTTTAAATCCCACAGTCTCTTGCTTTTCAATAGTGAACAGAAAGAATCATCTTAGTAGCAGGCTTTGTTGGTAGGAGTGGCCCACACCAGTGGCCATACCTTCCCCAGGTACTACTGCTGGAATGTCCCCTTCCTGGTGCCAGAGCACCCACACTCTCTCAGGGCACTCTCAGTGTTTCTAGAAGGAACTTGGGAGTCTCTTTCTGATTTGATGTTCAATTATAGCTTTTCCAAGAGACAGCATATCCACTGACATCAAATCAAATCAAGAATTGCTTCCTCTCCTTACAGAATGAGGTCTAATGGGATTGGTGGGAGAAGGAGCCCTAGAGAACAATCACTGTTCTTAAATAAGGAGAGTGCAAAAACACCCCCGCAATTATAGTGTCCTCTGTCTACCAACTGTAGGACAGGGTTTCCTCCCTCCCTTATTTTTATGATTTCATCAGAAAAACCCCAATATATGCTTTTATTGAGTAATCCCTCCTGTGAGATTCTCAAAGAAATTAAAGTAGACTCTGCCCCCCTTTCCAGACACTTATATTCATACTGCTCCCACCACCCTTCCCCTCCCCTCTGAATTATTTGTTAAAACTGAAATGATTATAAAATGATCACAGAAAAACAAACAGTATCTGGCCTGATTTTGTGTGAACAAGTAACTTTCTGGAAACAAAATGCCCTTCACTTTTCCAGGCACTATTAAGTAAATTTCCTATTTCAGAGTTCTAATCAGCATCCTAGAAGGGCAAATCCATCTCCTATGGGTAATGATTTGCTCCCACCGAATAGTTTAATTACTCCAGCTCACCAAAGGTTCAGGTCCACTGTAATTAGAATACTATAAACTTCAACTGGGTATAGCAAGGACAGTCATTTGTGTCTTTACTCTGCCCTATTTTTACAAGTTCTCAAAGTTTTCAAAACTCCAGATAGTCAGAGTCAGATATTCAAACAGAATGGCTCAGCTTGATGCAATCACAGAAGTCTCCCTGGGCTGAGAAAATTGGAGGGTGGGTTGGTTAATTGATTAAAAAAAAAAAAAAAAAAAAAAAAAATTTAGTGTCTAAGGTAAGAATGAATTGTTATCTCTGTCTAGGTAACCAACAGAAGTAAAAATCAGGCTTAGAATATGAGTAAAATACATATTCAAATGCTCAAATCTTAGAGCAAACAGGTACTTAGCTCTCATTTCCTCAGTTTAAAGTTAAGATACATTATGGTCGACAGAGGTTATCAACCAAAGTTATATAACTAGTTAATGCCAGAACCATATTAGATCCAAGTCTCTTGCATTTCAGGTTCCCATTACTTTCGCTACACCATACGGTCCCACCAAGGTCCAAGCTATGCTTTTTCCTTGTGATTTTACTCTTTGTATATTCTCTGAATATAAAGAACCAAATCCAAACATCCAACTTCACTCAGAACCAACCTACTAAACATTTCCCACATGCAAGATACTATGTATACTAAAAGGGGCTGTACAGGTTGAGCAAGAAAGCCCTCTACCCTCAAGGAACATCCAAACTAACAGTAATCTAACAGTAGTATTCCTTTTTACTTGACCAAAATATATATCCAGGCTTACTCTAGATTAAGATTTTTACCAAGTTTTTCAAACAAGAATTGATTTTTTTTGAGATTAAATAGTTTTTGTCAGACTATAATCCTTCCTGATAAGGTAACATTATTTTTGGACAGATCTTGTCCTTAAAACTAAGCATTCCTCTTTTCCCTTAAAAATTTGGAAGTCAATTTACAGAAGCCACACCTGAATGAATTCCTAATGATCTATTTTAACTATTGTGAATTTGCCTTAAGTAGTGTGATTAACCTCTTCTGTAAAAGATAATTTTCTAAATACAAAGTAGAGTTACTTTAACATGGACGAAGCCCCTTTGGATGCCAAAGTTCTCCCTCAGACAGGGAGGTTGAGGTTAAGGAGAATAAACAGAAGTCACTTAGAGGAACTGCTGAAATCAACTCCACTACATCAATGAGCTCTGAAATAATCCCATACACTCCTTGGGTTTCTAAGTGGAAATGAAAAATAAAGAGCTTCCCCTGATGATAAAAGCACCCCCATCTTTTATATCTTTGCTTATTTATAAATTTTATAGATAGAAACTATATTAGAAAAAAGACAGGGAAAATCATTAGATGTCAAAGAATGGGCATATATATTTTTAATTCCATCATTAACTCATTGAACCTGATCTGGAGCAGAAGTCCAATGTCCCACATAATCTGCAAAAAAAAAAAAAAAAAATATATATAAATATATATGTATATATATATATATATATATATATATATCTCCTATGCCTACAAAGAGATAAAGAATAATGGAAGTTGGGGTGCCTGGGTGGCTCAGTGGGTTAAGCCTCTGCCTTCGGCTCAGGTCATGATCTCAGGGTCCTGGGATCAAGCCTTGCATCGGATGGTCTGCTCAGTGGGGACCTACTTCCCCCTCTCTCTCTGCCTGCCTCTCTGCCTACTTGTGATCTCACTCTCTCTCTATCAAATAAATAAAATCTTTGAAAAAAAAAAAAAAAAGAAGAATGGAAGTAAATGAGGCCAATGATAGTTATACTAAGGCCTTCACAGAGCAGTATTTAAATTCTGAAGTTTAAGAAGGTGAAAATCAAGAGCATACAATGTCAGCAGTGCTATAAAAATCAAATGGGATGAGACTATGAACAAGTTCAGGATAGAACTGACCCTCCTTACTCGTGACCTTCAAATAATATGTCAAGACATTCTGCCATTTGGGACAACTCTCAGACTCCATGTGCAGCCTAAAAACATCGGGCATGAAACTGCAACTGCTCTGGACATATTGTCTAATGTCAAGTAACATAACATCTCAAATTAGGCTAGGATCAATGTCACAATGGTGTTTTATCTTCAGTGCAACCAACTCGGGGCAGCTGTTCTTCCCTTCCACCACCATGAGATGTCTCATATCAGGGCCACCTCTGGAAGAACCAATCCCATCTTGCTCATACAAAGTAGAAGACTGGGAGTCAGATGTTCACTCAGGTTGTGCACATTTATTGAATACCTGTAACTGGCGTGTAGAGTGTAGGGCACTGAGGAAGCAGGATAAATGAGACCCATCCTAGCTCTTGAGCCACTCACAACAGGTTGCAATGACTCCACATGTAAGAATCCAAGACAGATCATTTCCCAAATATTCTGTTCTATTGTCAGACAGCAAGCCCTGACCCTTAATTCATAAAATAACTGATAAAATTGAAACTACTGAGATTTCAGCATATGGCATTTAGGATGTAGAAAACTGAAGTGGGAAGAATCCTTGTACTTTTAAAAATAAGACAGCATGGAATTAAAAATGCCTTGGTGATAAAAGGCAATCAAGAATTGTGAAATTTCAGATGATATTAAACTTATTTGACTTTCCTAGACTAGCTCAATTAGGGTATAGGTTATAAGGCTAATTCATTAGATAACTTCATGAATACCACTTACATCATAGTCTAAATCAAGGAAACCCCTGGGGTTGTGCAGTGCACAGCATCCATGAGCCAAAATGGAAGCTCTGCGCAGATGCAAATGATAGATCATGAACTACTGGTCAGCTTCAGACTTGCACTCTTTCCTAGCCCAATCTAATGTTCTTCAAGTTCATTTCTCACTGCCTGTCCTAGAGCCAGACCTGACAAGAGGTGCAATCTAAAGATCTTTCTTCCTACTGCCTTATATCATAGGATCAAGAGATGCTTTTAATAAGAAAGCCCAGCACTGCTGAAGCCTTGCTATGCACTAGATACTTCATTAAGTGCTTCACTTTTATCATTTAATCCTCAGAACAAACCATTCTGTTTTGTTACCATTAATATTTCCATTTTACAATGGAAATTGTAAATTACCATTAATTTTTCCATTAATTACCATTAATGGAACCATTAATATTTCCTTTTTACAAAGAGGAAATTTTCCCAAGGTCATATAGTCTGAACTCATAACCAAGTCAAAGTCTGGGTTCATAACCCTGTTCCTATACTGCCTGTTGTTTCTTATCCACTCCATGATTTGATTATTAGTAAAGATTAAGTGTGTGCCCACTATGTATCAGGTACAGCTGTACAGTGAACAAGTCTGAAAAAGTTCCTGTCCTTGGGGATTTCCATTACAATGGTTGACAGATAATAAGCCTGTAAAATAAACATATTTAGAACAAAAAGAAGATAATTTCAAGTAGATAATTTCAAACCCTACAAACAGAACAAAACACGGCAATAAAATACAAAATAACTGGATAAGGGTGGGAGATCCTACTTGAAAAAGTGGTCAACAAAAGAGTATGATTACGCGAGAGCAGAGTGAACACAAAGACCCAGTCATGCACAGATCAAGGGGGAAATATATCAAATGTTCAAAGGCCATGAGGCAGGAACAATGCTGGCATATTTGAGAAAAAACAAGAAGGCAATGTGGTCGGAGCATATGAGCAACAGAAAGGAGGATGCAAGATGATGTCAGCAGGGGAGGCAGGGACAGAGAGTGGGGGTTTCTTAGGGCCTGAAAAGGTCTATGTATTTTTGTCTAAGTAAAATGGAAAGTTGCTGGAAGGTTTTAAGTAGGAGATTTATAGGCTATGACTTATGAAATACAAAAAAAAAAAAAAATCACCTTTGTCTCAGTGTAGAATGAATTATACAGGTGGACAAAGTGATTAAAAGGAACCAATTAGGTGATAACTACCATTTCCAAAGTAAGAGATAATGGGATGTGACCTAAGACATAATGCTGAGGGTGATAACTAGCAGTCTGAATCCAATGGCACAGCTGTCAAAAGTTGGGGATGGCTTGGCTGTAGAAGGAAGGGAAAGGAAAACTCCTAGGTTTTCCCCTGAGCAATGAGGTGGAGGTGGTGCCTTTAGCTGAGTCAGGGAAGAATGCGGGAGCCTTGGATTGGAAAAATGGGTAGGAAACAATTGTTTTTGCTCATGTTCAGTTTGTGATGTCCTTAAGACATTCAAGTAGAAGTGCTGAGCAGACATCTGGAACTTAGACACCAAGAGCTAGAGATTTAAATTTGGGAGACAACCATTTTGTACATGTACAGATCTAGAAGTCATCAATTTGGAAGCCACAAAAGTAGATATTTAAATAAATCATCAACATGGAGCCATCAATGCATTTCAGTAACATGGGACTATATGAATTCTCTTGAGAAGATACAGTGGATAAAGTCAAGCTAGAAAAAGGTGTTGGAGACAAGCCCTTGAGGAGCCCTAACACTGAAAGGAAGGGCCAGGGGACCTGGAAGAGAAACAACCAACAGGCAGGAGAAAACCAGGAAGGATACCCTTGAGCATCCTTTTCCTTATTTTCAAAATGGAAGGAAAAAAGACCAGCCCTGACTACCACCCCAGAAACTTTTCAAGATCATATGATACACAGCAAGTTAAAGAAAAGGATTGTAACTTAGAGCAACATATTTGGAGAATATTTTGGAGTTTACGAAGCTGTAAAATGATATTGGCCTCACAGCATTTTCTGTAGATCACACAAAATAATATATGTTAAGCACCTACGCTGTCTTACAGTAAGTGCTTAAAACACTGTGGCTTAGAAATGTGCCATTGGCATCATGGTCTAGTAGGAAGAGACCACACTTTGGCCTGGAATAAACCCTATTTTAAATCCCAGCTCCACCAGTGTACTGGTAGTGTGATGTTGAGAAAGTTATTGAACTCTCTGAGTCTATTTCCTCATCTGTAAAACAGGAAAAGTAAATAGTACCACTTAGTGGCATCATAAGGACTAGAATGACAGATACAAAGTACTCAGTAATAGAAACCACTTAATAATGTACAGCTTTTAGTATAAAAGTATAATAATTATACTTATAATCATTATTAAGTCATATGGCTCATCACATGCCCCAACATCACTCAGAGCTCATGTTCCAAATTCTAGCATTTGGACTCTAAGTTCAGTGCTCTTTCTGTAGGATCCTGTCACTCAACAGCACTTTCTAAGCAGCCAGTTTGTCACCTTTAATAAGATGAATGACACTTTCCCTAGAATTCTAGTCCCCCCGCCCACATACACCATAAGTACACAATGATTAGCATCTATGACCTAATAGTTTCACAATGCCTTGGTGCTCAAAATAGCTTCGCTGGGAGGAAAAAACTACCTCATGACTTCTCCACTGGAATTGTAAGAGTGAATAACAAAACCCCTTCCTTTAACTGCACTGCGCAGCTAGCTAGCAGAAATGGAGAGATCAGAATTCCATACTTACCCACCAAGAATTTGCGCTTTCACATGTACCAGATTTATATTTCAGAATTAAAAAGAAAAAAAAAATGGAGTCTTCAGACACAAACTCACTTGCATATTCTACTGACCCATCTCTGTTTTGACATTAAACATTAGTGAGAAGAGAATGATTATGAATAAGTTTTATAATATTTTTAGTAAAATTTTCTTTGAGTGCCTCGGATGAAAGATGCTTATATGGAATGTAGGTGAGGATTCTTCTATGATTAGCTATTTTCTATCCCAGTAGTACTTCGTAAAGTATGTGAATAACATTACTACCCATGGATATGTATTTTATATTTATATCTTCAAGGTTTTATTGTTGTGTGAATATTATTCAAATAGTTCTCTCTAGCCAAGTTGTGTATGTTTACTTTAGAGAACAGACCTTCACTTGAAACAAATACTTTTAAAATGGCTCCCACACAAGAAACTAAAAAGAAGTGAGATGAAGTTGACTGGTTACACACATATACACTGAGCATGAAATGAAACATGAGGAAGAAATAGAAAGCTTTTGAAGGAGATAAACTAGAGTTTGAGTGGTAGATGTAATAAAGCAAGGAATCAGAAACAAATTCTCTGTGAATTAAACTAGGCTACATTTATGCTCTTACTGGAATCTAAATCCACCTGGTAGGCACTGTGAGTGATTACAAAAGATGTAATTTTTACCCTCAAGGAGGTTACAGGCTAGCCTAGAAAGCAGTTCATGTGTACGTGCCTGCGCGCGCGCCCGCACCCACACACATGCGCATACGTGCGCACACGCATACACACACACACACACACACACACACACACACACACACACACACAAAGTACACATACGTACACAAGTAAAATACTTACAAAGCAATATGGGAAAATGTGCATATCATACGGGGGCGAAGAAACCTTAGTTTGGGTTAGCTCTGTAATAGAATCCAAATTCAATGTCCATATATAAACAGCTACACAGATGCCTGATTTGAATTTGTGTTACCGCATTTATTTATTCTTTTGAACTAACTTACAGGTCTTTGGGACAGTCAAAACTGTGTGTGGAACACTCAAATCAATGTCAGGTCATCATTCTAACATCAGATTCTCCATCCTGTTGTTCTGATATGACGCAATCAATAGCCTACAAGCTTTCAAGGATCCCTGCTGCTCAATGAAGCCAACGGAATAGGCCCTGGAGGATGTGCTGAGGAAATGCTGGAGTCTCTTTAGATTCATGTATATATCATCAAAATCCTAAGAGAAAGATCGTCCTTTGGATAGTCCAGCATCCCAGAGGAAATATCAGAATTTGGGGGCACCTGGGTGGCTCAGTGGGTTAAAGCCTCTGCCTTCTACTCAGGTCACGATCTCAGGGTCCTGGGTCGAGCCCTGCATGGGGCTCTTTGCTCAGTGGGGAGCCTGCTTCCCCACCCCCTCCGCTCTGCCTGCCTTTCTGCCTACTTGTGATCTCTGTCAAATAAATAAATAAAATCTTTATTAAAAAAAAGAAATGTCAGAATTTTAGAATCAACATTTTCACAACTATTTCACAATTAACAATGTTACAGCTATTTCACAGTTAGTGTGATTACAAAGGCTTTTTAAAAGGGGATGATAGGGCAAGGGACCACACTCCCAGGAGGCTGGACAATCTGGTGACACAGAGGAGATAGAAGAGGGCTCTGGTTCTATCCATGAAAAGCCAGGTGAACCTGTGACAGCTGCTTCCCTTTGGGTCCTCTGTACCACACTAAAGAGCAGGATGGCAAGTGACTAGTCTCTTTCCAGCCTTCAGTGAAAACTCTCACACAGGTAGTTCCATCAACCTTGGAATGTTTCTAGGATACTAGAGTTAAAAGGTCAGTTCTCCTCATCAAGCCTGGTAGAGATCAGCTATGTACCTCACCACAATACGCTATGACATCATTGGTCTAGATCAAGCCCCAACTCTTCCATAAAACTGTCTCTTTCTCTCCCTTCTCTGATTTCCACTAACTCTTCCTGTGCCACATGATTTCTTATTATGTTGTTAAATATTATAATTTAAGTGCTTCCTCAAATTTGCCTTGCTCCTTCTCATAGGACGCCATGTTTTTCTAAAACACAGACTGTATTTCATACTTCTGTTTATTTCCCAGAGAAGCTAACATGATCCTTTGTACTGCCTCTTTTAGATTTCTTCACGCTATCTGTTAAGGCAATCACAAACTGTCATTGAATTGAGGCTGTTACAGGTTAGGTCTTTAACAGGTAACCATAGCAAACATCAGATCTAAGCCTGAAGACAGCTATGACCATCAAGCTTCTCAAGCAGCAGTAACTATGATAAAAAATCAGAGTGGACAGCACTGCCCAACCATTCAACAAACATCACGAAGTGTCTTCTAAGTGGTTGGCCTAAGCGAGGCATTGGGGATAAGATGTGTCATAAGCTCTTCATTCCAAAGCCCTGGGTTCCTGCAGGAGCTCCTGTTTTGATATCTAAAGTCAGTGGATATCCAGGCATAAATGGTCTCTGAAATGTGTTAAAACTGATGACTACAAGGCAGTCATAAACACACTGACTCCTACCACTCTGGGCCCATTTACAAAGTCAGGGCAGCATTACCTGGCTACCTAAATCTGGAAAATGCATCAGTGGAATGTATTCTCTATTTGGGTAGATACTCTTATGCCCAAGACCTTCATCACTTCAAAACAAACGAAAACTAATCTTCTCCAAGGATGGCCTTGTCTATCTTGTGCTGGCCTTATTTTTGACATGCTACAATGAAGGCCCACATTTGGCTTGTGAATTTTCTTTTAATATGTTATATGAGACTAGAAGTCACTTCTAATTAACAAAATTCCCCATTGCATTTGTCCATCAGGCAACATTTGTCCATTCAGGGATTTTATTCAAAAACATCCCAGTTTTGGTGAACTCTGTTAGAAAAACCTGAGTTAAGTTTTGGGTGTCTCTGAGATAAACTTTAAGTCAGTGCACTCCTTTATGACTAGGAATTCATAAGAGATTTATACATTCATCCAAAGCTATCCAACAACTAATGATTTCTTTTGATATGGCTTTAACCAGGAATAACAATTCTCCATGAACAACTTGGTATGTTTGGGCTGAGACTCAAAGGAGTACAAAAGATTGTACTTTTGTACAGCAAAAGATTTCCTGAGGTCCTTACAAACTAGGTCCTGTGCACATGCTTTTGTTACGCCCATTATCTCTAGAATAAACCCAAGCCAGTGAATAAAGCATATCACATATATAAGATGGCACATAAAGGATGCTGAAGAAATTCATGTAACTACATGAAAAATTTTTTTAAAGATTTTATTTATTTGAGAAAGAGAAAGAGAACACAAGCTGGCAAATGGGGCAGAGGGAGAGGGAGAAAAATACTCCCAAATAAGCAGGCAGCCTGATGTGGGGCTTGATTCCAGGACCCTCGGATCATGACCCGAGCCAAAGACATGCTTAGCCAACCAAGCCAGCCTAACTACATAAATATTTTTTTTTTCTAAATTTAGTCCTACAAGTTACAGAGAAATATAAAACACCCTTTCTTTCAAGGGAGACTCAGCTGTACAAAAGAATATGGATTATCCATTCTTCTTCTGGAATAAGTTATTGTCTGCAGGCTAATATTCCACTATACCCAGATAGGCATATACCATAGGACCCCACCGATGTCCTCATATATTCACTTGCTATTCTGGAGATAATCTCTTGATCTGACAGCCTCATAATACACAAAATCAACACTGGAGCTACGTGTCAGAGAGCAGGACTTAGTAGTTAAGCCATTTCTCTTTAAGAACAAAATGAATGCCAGAGTTCATGCTCTAGCTCTCTTGGGAGCTATACAACCCCACTTAAGGTGCCATATTTTTGTTCTATTTGGTTTTATTCTATAATTATTTATAAATTGTGCCAGGTGCTGGTCTAGGTATGGGAGACACAAAGATAACTAAGACATGAACCCATCCTTTGAGATAAAGGTAAAACTGGCCATGTATGCACAACAAAGCTCAGCCTCAGTCTGTTTACCAGGCTCAGTAATAATCCCCAAAGCAGTCTTAGACCTATCACTATCCCACCCACTTTTGTTCTCCTTATCAATTCTGACCATACATAAAAGGAACTGAACATTCAGCAGCTGGTTATCAATCTTCCTGGCTGAAACCACAGTTGTCTTCCAATACTAATAAATGTCAGAAACTAGCAGCTCTTTACAAGCATGATTTGTTCAAATCCTCACAGTAAGCTAACAAAGTATCATTCAACCCATTTTACCAAAGCAGAAACTGAGAACCTGAGAAGTGACATACCTTTCCCCAAATTGTGCTGTCAAGTAAATGATAGAACGAGAATTTGGCCCTAGACGCCTATGATTTCAAAATCTGTTCTCCAGGAAGCTCAAGGTCTGACTCCAAAGCCCAGTGCTGGGTGTGGCTGCCTACTTTTAATTCTCACGGATGCTGACCCCTCCCATTCCTTGCTGACTGTCCTCCCAAGAATCAATATTCCAGATTCTCCATGACAATCAACTGTCTCCTCCACCTCCCCTAGCCACCATAATAGACTATTTTCCTGACATAGCCATGTCGCCAGAAAGCTTTTGGCTCCTGCAGCTCCTGTCCCTGAATCAGTGCTTGGGAGCCTCACTCCAACTGGCTAACTGCTATGGTTAACCAACCATTAGGTACAGTTTTGAGGGGGCACAGCTTTTAAGATAACATCTCTTTCCTTCTTTCTTTGTTGCTGTGTAAGAATCAAGAGTACAGAAGGTAGTTTGCTTTGTGTTTACAAAGTGCCAAAAGGATATGAAGTAGCAGCAATAATCTCTCCCCCATTTTTTTTTTCTAAGCATAAAGCCAGACTTGAGGTTTTGTGAAGATTCTAGTCCTCTCATACCACATCATGTACAGTAGTGCATGTGTTCTATTTATTGTTTTGATTAAACTGCAATCCTACATTTAGAAGTAAAAGTAATTGTTTCAATATATACAGTTCTTCCTTCTTCCTTTCCTCTCTCATACCCATTCCCCCAAAATAAGTCAAAATAACAATATCACAAACATAGAACAATGAAATTAACCCATGATCTAAAATAATTCTGACTTGGATTAGTGGTCACAGATGAAATCTGCTGAATGTCCCTCATAGGTTTTAGGTAGGTCCACCATGATTTCCTGTATCATTTGCATGTAAAAATCTCCTCTTGCTCAAAGATCCCTGAGAGCTTTGTGGACATCAGCATTTAATATTTCCATTTTATAGAAGAAAAACCAAATACCCAGAGAGGTTAAGGCATCAGCAAAGAGCCACAGAGTGATGCACTGGAAATCCTAGGAGGAGGCCGCCAAAAGCCCAATTTCTAAAGCAGTGTTCTATTCACTCAACCATATTACCTCTCATTAAGATGGCATCTCTCATTAAGATGGAACATAATCATGAAAAATCCTTTAGCTTTCTAACAGTAACTACCTTTGTGCATCTCAGGTCTAATGCTTTTCAAAGGCTCAGAAGTGAATTTGACATTTTATTTAAATGCTACTTAACTAAAAGTTAAAAAGTATAATTTTCTATTGCAGAATAAGAACCAGAGAGACTAATTTGGTGGAGTTGTTAAATTTTACAAAGCCTGAGTCTCAATTTTCAAAAAATATTGTACATTTATTTATTGAAGTGAATGAAACATTTGCAATAAAACTATTCAATGGAAAGTTTTTTAACAAAGCATAATTTACTTTTCATTTACAGAACAATGGAAAGTAGAAGGAAATCTCCTCCAAGGTATTAGAATCATGTACAGTTTCATATTTGACTAAAAAATTATTTCCCTAGCCTGTTTTCTCAACACTAAGGATATGCAGAAAAGTATCGCTTGCATTCATCATGAAAATTACAGAAAAATGACTGAAACTACTGAGAACATTATTAAATAAAACATATACTTATTATCTGTCTTCTTGTCTCTGTCTTTTAGTCTATGGTTTACAGAACATTGACTCTTCTTTACCAGTCCTCCTACTCAGAAATTCAATTTCATTCTGCTCCCAAATGTGGGAAGTCAAAGAACTCCCACACAACTTCATCTGGGGCATTTGAGGGTGAAATCCATACCCAGGCTGTGGATCCACACTCTCAGCCACCTGCTGGGAATGCACCCTTCAATTTAAGTGTGGCAAATGGGGCAGTGGGAGGCCTTCTCTTCCCCCAGCAGATGGTAAGCAGAATCAGAAGTTCTTTGTTCCAGGTGCATTGAGTTTCTAAATGAGGATGGGGCCCATTTCTCCTTATCTGATTATGCATGAGCACAGCAACTCAACCCAGGAGGCTAAGGCAATGAATATGTACCCTGATACATTCAATGTGATAATACGGAATTAGGAAAAAAAGGGAAAAAAAAGTGTGTCCTTGTTACCACCCACACTATTCATATTCAGATACAGAGCCAGTGAGCTCAGTTTGGTACTAAAGGCAGTTATCATCATGCATTCTGGGACACCCTGTCAGAGTCCCCAGTAACCTAGTCCATGCAAGTGTAAAGGTTTAGGGCACATAACAGGAAGTCTTAGAATTGAAAATGTAACTGATATAAACAAAAATCCTCTTTTCTAGTGGAGTACAATAAAGAAAGCATTATAAACATGAGTGTGTGCACACATGCACCCGTGCTTGTACGGAACATGTCAATTCCATGGGGTATGATGATGCCCACATAGGGTCACGGGGCAGCCATGAAGCATGCTGCTGACCTCAACAAGCACAAGATTCCAAAGCGGACCCACAAGGGTAAAATACAGGACTTAAACAGCAGCAGGGAGTTAGTGGTAAGGGGAAATGGAGTGAGGCCAGGACCCGGAGAACACACAGACTCAGTGGAAACCAGGTGAACTCTCAAGAGGTGTGAGCAGCAGACAAGAGATGAAGGCTTTCACAGGAGCATGGGGTTCCATTAGACTTTATGCTTCTTAAGCAAGGACTAGTATTTTATTCATTACTGTTTTCTCAGCAATAGAGTAAGCATACAGTATATGTTTGTCCTAGAAGAAAGGAAGAAGGAGGAAAGGAAGAAAGGAAAAATGAGGCATTGAGCAGAGGCTTAGACAGCTAGGACTAGGGAGATCCAACTGCAGATAGCAGAGGCCCAAACCTAGAGCACTGCTAATCAGAATTTGTAGGGGCAGGAATCTATGGGACAGAGAGTGGGTAGAAGGCACAAGACAGGAATCAATTATTGCAAGTAGAATAAATGGACTTGGCCACTTAGAATGGCAGGAAAGTTCAGATCCTGCAAACAGCATCAACTGTCAAAGGAGACCTGCAGCCAGGGTGACATGATGCTAAAACCCTGAGCTAGTGAGGGGAAAGTTTAGTGCATGGGCTTAGTGTGTGATTGGGACCCCCCCTAAGTAGGGGTGTGTATGTTAGAGACAGACCTATAGACAGAGACAGAGAAAGAGAAAAAAAGAGGGGAAGAAGACAGAATGTCTTTCGGGCTTTTCCTTTTTTAATTTACTTATTCATTCAATCACCAACTATTTATTGAATATCTACTTTGTATTATCTGCTGCACTGGGCACTGGAGAGATAAAAAGTATATTTTATTTGGAAGGATATGCATTTACAAGGAGAAGATGGATGGATAAACATTAATGCTTGTTACTTCCAGAACCTTGGAAAGGAGCCCAGTAAAAAATAGCATAGATGACTGGTGGAGTCAAGTGGACAGAAGTATCATCCAAGATAATGTGCAGGTCACTACCAACTAACTCTTCTCCTTCCATACCTATACTGTATCTGAACCCTCAAGAATGAGAAATATCTCTCTTGATCAATTACTGCTCCATATCAATAATAGTAGCCAAATAAAGAAGCAGAGGGTGAGAGCACAAAGAAAATCCATCTTAATCTGAAGTTCCTACAGAACTTCCTATAGAAGTCCTAACTCTTGAAGGTGTTATTGTTTTTAAGGCAAAAAAAAAAAAAAAAATCATTTCTACAAAAAAAAAAAAAAAAAAAAAAAAAAAATCATTTCTACAGGTGGTCAGATAAATTTTACTATTTAGTATTAAAAATAAAATAAATGCATCCTGTAAAGATAATACATAATACAAAAAGAGAACATTCAGTGAAGATATGAGATCTGTCTTCAGAAACTTGAAGACATGACTTTTGCCATGTAAAAGAGAAATTAACCTTGTTCTGTAATATTCTCAAGGAGCTGAGTGAGGACCATTGGGATGTAGGTTTGGCCCCAATATTATAAATAAATTGCTAGCAGGGAGCTATCCATGGAAGAATGGGCTATCATAATGGGCTGGCTCAAACACACAAGGCATGCCTGGACCACTCAAAGCAAAGAAAAAAACAAGTACCTGCTGGGTAAGGATCTACAGAAACTGACTAGTGACCATTGGGACTAAAAACTAAAAACTAACTCAGACCCAAGGATGGTGAGCACAGCAGCAGTAACAGAACATAAGCAACTGTCCTAAATCAGATGGATTAACAGCTGTGTAGCCTCAAGTGATCAGTCGCTGGGAAGGGACTCCAGCCAACAGCTGGTTGACAGAAAGTGAGGTGGAATCAGTCCTTACCAGAAGGTAAGAGCTACAGGGTAATTAGCTGGTATCCTGGGAAGGTCTCTAGAAAGGGAGCCTGCAGTGTTCATCTGGATGAGAAGGTAAAATTCTGGACCTGTGTGTTCCCCATATTGTCTTTAGTCATTTCCAGTTGTACATTGTGAAGCCCTTGTGGTCTAAGAAGGTCCCTCACAGGAGCCCTGAGAACACTGATTAAATTAAGAATCTAGGATCCCTATCTCCCATGTCAAAGAGCAGCTTCCTGCTTGCTTTACATAAGTTTTCTTTGAAGAAAGGTCAGTCTCATTGACTTCAAGCAGAATATCCAGCACAGTGCTCCACTGAAGTTTGAAAACCCTCACTGTAGAAGAAGGAATTTTCCTCCAAGAAGGAAAATCCAAGGACACAATGAAATCCTCTTAGATACGTAGTTGGGCCATGATAACTAAGGAAGTTCAGGTATGTTCAGCCAAAAGATGAAGAGCTAGCCCTACTTCTCTGCAATGTTCCAGAGTTCTTATCTGGATGGCTCACATTACTTTATTCTTTCCTATCTTCTTCCAATGTTGCTCCTTTGTTAACTCTAACTGAAAAGCCTGACAGGACCAAGGAAGCACAGGGAAATGGAAGTACTGCTTTAGTCAGTTCAGCTGCTAACTCTTAGAAGGGTTGTCTTCTGTATCCTTCTCTCACCCTAAAAGTGGTAAGTTCCTGGAGACCATTATCATCAGATGGGGTTTGAGGAAAGGGATCTCAAGTTAGGTAAAAGGAGTTCTCAAAGCTTAGGTATAGGTATATAACCAGTTCACAAGTGCAGCCCAAAACAGGCATACTAGCGTTAAGGCCTAGGTTAAAACTTGTTTGCTCAAAGCAACACTGTTTTAAACTGCACACAGGTACTGAGGTTCCAGTGGATGCCTGGGATGGATTGAGGATCTTGGTTACCCCTCCATGGAGAGCTATGTGATTACACAACATATCAGAGTAATATGGAAGGGCTCCATCCATTACGAATGTATTTACTTATGATTTATAATTGAGAAACCAGACATCAGGCCCATGGCAGCAAAATTACTTCCTGTTTTTGCCTGTTGGTGGGGCTGAGCCCACACTAGAATTCAATTTAATCACTCAGCCATATTACTGCAATTCAAAAGTAAAAATGCCTGGGGAAGACAGAGACAGTCTTCCTTAGATAAGTTCTGACTTGAGCTGAAGTCTGTTTGTTGTGGAACTTAGGAAAGAATTCAAGTAAGGGAACTTATCCACTTTCTTCAAGCCCTACTGCTTCTGCTCCCACCTCCAATTTACCCTGCCAAAGATCTCTTTGATCCAATGCAATCCAGTAAGTACCAGAATGACTTATGTGTGTGAACATAATAAAATTGTATTTCTCACCCATGTACAGTCCACTGAAGGTGGTTTGGTTGATGAGGAGATTTCTAGTTTCAGGAAAACATTTTTCCCATTCTATACTGTAACTTACTATAGTTTACTGGTCCCAATGCTTTATCACTTTGAGTGAAGTGTAGAAAACTTATTTCCATTTAGATACTTTACCTTATCCACTTTTAAAACACAATTTTCTTAAGTATTTTTTCTACATAAAATACCATATCAGAAGGTGCATTAGTTCTTGCTTCAACCATCACATATAATTTAAGAAATTCATGAGAAGAATAGTCTATTTACCCTAATTTTTACATTTTCTGTTTTTTCTTTTCCTTTCTCAAGTTCCAAGCTTCTTTCTGTTTTCATTTCCTTTCTGTTTAGAGAACTTCCTTTAACCATTCTATAAGGGCAGAGCTTTTTAATGACAAATTCTTCATTTTCCCTTGAGAATGCTGATTTTGTCTTCATTCCTGAAGGATATTTTTGCTGGATATAAAATTCTGGATTGACTGTTCTTTTCTTTCACCTCTTCAGAAATTCTGTGCCACCTTTTCCTGGCCTTCTGCGTTTCAGATGAGAAATTCACTATCATGTGAATCGATGATGAATTCAAACTGATGTTCAATTCAATTGATAAATAATGTATCATTTATCTCTAGCTGCTTTTAATGTTTTTTGTGTTCAGTTTTTAAACTTTAATTTTAATGTATCTTAGCATAGATTTCTTTGGGCTTATCCCACTTAGGGTTTGCTCAGATTCTCAAATATGTAAGTTTAGGTCACTCATCAAATTTAGGAAATTTCAGGCATTATTTCTTCAAATATTTTCTTTCTGTATTTTTCCTTCTCTTTTTAAGTCTATTTTCTCTGTTGTTTAAATTGTGTAACTTTTATTGATCTATCCTCAAGTCCAATGATTCTATCTTCTATTTTCTACTACTGAGCCCATCCACTATTTTATTTTTCTTTCAGTAATTTTCAGTTCTATAATTTCCATTTGGTTCTTTTTTAACTTCTATTTCTTTGCTAAGATTTTCTCTTTTTTTTCATTTGATTCAAGAGAATTTGATGAAGTATTTTTATGATGGCTGTTTTGGAATTCTTGTCAGATAATTCTAACATATAATTTGTCTTGGTGTTGGTGTCTCTTGATTATCAGTTCAAGTTGTGATTTTTGTTGTTATTGATGAGTGATTTTTTTTTTCTGTATCCAGACATTTTGGATATTAGTATTAGTGGGCTCTAGATCCTATTTGATTTTGTAGATAGTCTCCCTACTGAGGTATAGTGTGGGCACTAGGTGAATGTGTATGTCCAGCATCCCACTGGGTCCTGCTGACATTACCCAGGCAAAAATGGAATATTGACTCACACTGCCTCTCTGGAAATGAGTGGAGTGGAAGTTTAGCTCCTTCCTGCTTAAAGTGGAGCACTGACTTGCACTACTTCATTCCCTTCAAGTTGGGGTATAAACTCAGTTTAGCTCCCCAATCTGCCCCATGGGTACAAGAAGGTCAGAAGATTGGGGCTGATTAGGACCAACTCACTCTACTCCATTCAGTTCCATTGATTTCAGTTGCAGGTGGAGCCTCAGCTCTCTGCTAGATCCCACAGACACTGGTGGAGGGGAAGAATGTGACAAGGCCCTATTCTCACCATCATTGCTGCTGGGGTAACAGTACAGGCTCAGCTTGCAGTAGAACCCTACTTGGTTGTTGCCTCCCTAGAGTAGAGCATGAGCTCCAAGAGATAGGAATAAGTAAAATAATGAATTTAAGAGACAGTGGGATTAGAAGGACTTCATGGGCTTGACATTCCTGAGGTTTTGGTTCACTAAACCTAGGGAAGGAAGAGCCCAGATAATCTTTTCTATAATTCATTTAATATTTAAACATAAGATTTAGAATTGCCACTAAAATAAAGTGGTCCCCCACCTTCCTGAGAAAAGAATTTGATTAAATCCTCAAAAATGCCAATGAGTAAGATCTAAACTACCTCTTCTGAGAAGCAATTTGAGTTTTTCAGAATTCAGAACTACACATGTCCCTCCCCTTTTCCCCATGTAGAACTACCAGGAGGCCAGAAACCCACTACTTACAGCTTTGCTGGCTGTTTCCCAGTGGCTTACTTTCAATTTTAAAGAACCATTATCTGGAGTCATTAAATTAACAATACTCTCCAGTGCACCCACTCTGTCATCCATCTGCTTAAGATGCTTGTCAGATGATACCCTCCTGTATCTGCAGTCTTCATCTGGAATTCAAAGCTATCAAACCTGGCTCCAAGGTAGTGCACCTTCTGTTCCAAGCTACAAAACTCTCATCTTTCAATTCTAATGACTATGTAGTGAATAACAGCACTCCTCTTCCCCATAAGTTCCCATTGAGGATTTGGGTCTTAGGAATACATTTGTACCTGGAGGATGGTGAGTGGAAAACATTTTAGGAAACAGAAAAGGTAAAAAGGTGCCTGAGAAAGAGACTCAGATTATCACTCTCACTCTTCTTCAACCAGAGAGTCTGACCCTGGACTATTTTACCCTTTTTCAAATGTCAGTTCACTTCTTACAACTTGTAAACCCCCTTCCTTCTTCATCCCCATTAATAAAAATAAGACTGTTTGGCCATCATGGGAATCCGACCAAGACACTGATCTTACTAAAAAGCAAATCAAAACATAACCATCAACTGCAGGAAAATTCAGTGAGTAAATGAGGTAAAGTAAGTAAAATTACATTGCCTTTTAAACATAATTATTCTTAAAAACTTTCATTGGCTCCCCTTTATTCCAACTCCTTGACCCAGTAATCAAGGTCTTACAGGTTAATATAATCCCAGCCCCACACTTCCCCCAAATCACAACTGCACACCTCTCCACTCCAACCTGACTCAATTTAATTGTACTCTGAGAGGCCAATTATATGTTTTCCCAAGTTCAAACCTCTGTTCACACATTCTACCCTGTCTGGAAGGCCAGCTGTTCCTTTCTGAATGTCCATTTTCTCCACAAACATCCCTGTAATCATCGATATCTTCAGTCTTCAGTGGTCCCTCATTTGGAGCTCCTACAACAACTGTTTTTTACATCACTCACCTAATACCTAACATTTACTGCTTTTCTTATTATCCTTCTAAGCCAGTAGTTCTCAAAGTTTATTATTCATCAGAATCACTTAGAGTGTCATTAAAAAGACAGACTTCATTGGCTCCCCTGAAGAGATACTGATTTAGTAGGTGTGGTAGACGGAATTCTAAAGATGGGCCCCCCACAATTCCCATAGCCCGCTTATTCAATCAAGCACTAATCGAGGTACTGCTATGAAGGGATTCTGCAGATGTAATTAAAGTCTCAAGCTGGCGCACCTTAAAATGTGGAGATTATCTAGTTGGGCCCATGCTAATCATATGAGTGCTTTAGAAGCAGAGAGTTTTCTCTGACATGTAACAGCAAAAGAAGTCAGAGAGATCCTGTGCATAAAAGACTCCATGTGCCTTAGTTGGTTTGAAGATGGGAAGGGCTGTGTGGGGAAAAAAAAAAAAAATTATATGTATATGGCTTCCAGGAGCAGAAATCTGCCCTCAGCTGACAGCCAGCAAGAAACTGAATTTTGCCAACAACCTGAATCAGATTTGAACTGGATTTTTCCTTGGAGTCTTCAGTAAGAAGCCAGCCTAGCTAGACCTCAAACCAAGAACACCTAGCCACGTGGCCCAAACTTGTGACTTCAGAGCTAGGATATACTAAATACGTGTTGTTTTACACTGCTAAGTTAGTGGCCATTTGTTACACAGCAATAAAAACTAATATAATAAATATGGAGGCTGGGCCCAGGAATCTGTTTTTCAGCAAGTAGGTGGTCTCTGACCACAATCTGAGAAACCTTATTCAAAAGTTTAATACTTTCCATTTCATCTGACCCATAAACTAAATTCACAATGAATTTCCTACTTGGGAAGATAATATAATTAACCCTTGAATTTGTGAGTAATTCCACCTCACATAGATATACCCTTGAATATATTTTAACTTTGTAAAAGTCTCCAAAGTGAATTAACTATTTACATCCAAATGTGACACCCCGAATCTATTTGGACAAGGACATCTCTCTCATTCACAGAGAGGACAAGGAAATGCTGTGAAAGAAGAGGATGCCTTCTGGATGGGCCATTAACTACTTTGTAGCTGTGCATTGGCCACAGGGTAATAAAAGGAGGCCCTCAGTCTACTGTCAGGTTTCTGTATGAAATTTGACAAGGGGTACACTACAGTTGGAGTTAAAAATGCCATGCATTATACTGGTCTCTCAGCATGATCCGCCACCCCAAATGCTAACAGAATATTTTGCCAGGCAACATGTGGTAATAGGTAAAAACTGTTTTGCAGGATTCAGAAAATTTGAGATGGGCACCTGGGTGGCTCAGTCAGTTAAGCATCTGCCTTCAGCTCAGGTCATGATCTCAGGGTCCTAAGATCAAGCCCCACATCGGGCTTCCGGCTCAGCAGGGAGTCTGCTTCTCCCTCTCCTTCTGCTTGCAGCTCCCCCTGCTTGTGCTCACTCTCTCTTGCTGACAAATAAATAAAATCTTTGGGGGAAAAAAATGTGTGGCACAGAAGAGCAGGAAATTGAGATGGGGATTCCCATGGGGATTCTCCCAGTTTTCTTGACAGAGGCCACTGAGCATCACCTTTCTAATAAAGAAAAATGTTAAACTAGTAATGAGAAGGCAGTCGGAACTCACACAGATCAAGTTCCCAAGCGAAACCCTGCTTTACTATTTCTGGTGATGGGGAGCTCACCACCTCACAAGCCAGCCTATTCCATGTCTGGACACCTCTATGGCAGAGTGATTCCTCAAACAGAGCCCTAATTTGCCTCTCACTATCTTCCCCCTGCCCCGGCTTGCTTTAGAGTGCTTTCGGAGCCTCTCCATAGTCAAGTACCCTGTAGACATCTGGAGACCACAATCATACCTCACCCCTTTGCTGTGTATGTTTTTAGGTCAATATTCCCAGCCTCTCTAATATCTCGTTGGATACTTTCCCCACACTATTCCACATGATTTGTCTCTCAGGAAATCAACCACATCCGGAGTAGTAGGGAGGAAGGCCTGAGAAAGGCAGCGTATTTACAAAAACAAGAGAAGACACTGAAGGAACAGAGAGGAACAGAGACACAACGGAGAGAAACTGAAACACAAGCCATAGTGCCCAGCTATTCATAGCTCCAACATTCCCCAAGAACAGACAGGATCTGAAAGAGCACATAAGCCCACTACTACCTTAAAAAATAATTTCCTATCATCGTGTCACTCTCTTATAGACCTTACTGCATTCGCACCCCTACTTCTGCCAGAATCATAAAGCAGCTGCACTCCCAAGCCCTAATGGAGCCTCTAACCTGAGCCAGAGAACAAAGAACATTTTAAAGACAAAACGAATAGATCGCAGCAGCCCTCAGTCCCCTTCCACCCAGCTAATACAACCGAGTCTTTGTCTTATCTGTCAATATCTAGAAGTCTGCAAAGCTAAATATGTACAGCGCTTATGTGTCTAGACACACAGACAGTTCTAGACACATCACAGAGCGGCATCTTTCTGCTTTGGAAATATTTTAAACAAAGATACGGCTGTTTGTGCTTTTACGCCACACGGGCCCAGAGCCCGAATGCGGCAGGAATTCAAGCAAGCATTTTCAGATTCCAACTGAAGGGAAAAGATCTGACGTGACAAAAAAGTTTCTTCTCTGTTTCCCTCTCCCCTCCCAGCAGCCCCATGCAACACCTGTCTCATCAGCAGGGGCACTCAGAAGGGATGGGCCTCAAGGCACCTCAGTCCCAAGATTCTCCATGCCTCATTCTTCATCCACGCTGCTCGTAATGTTCCATCACTGGCACAGTTACACCTGAACACTCCGGTGCTGCCAAACACCTGGCTTGATTTTCCACTGTCCAAATGAAAAATAAGCATAATCTGCTTTTTGAGGATACAGCAAATGAGGGAGTTCATGACAAATTGTGTTGGTTTATGCAGAATAGTGATAATAAGATACAAATGAGAATTTTTTGCTTAATGAATAATACTAATCACGTTTCAACAAATGCTGTGCCCTTCTAATTAGAGAGACTGCATAAAATCAGCTTAATTTATTTGTGACTAGTTATACAGAGTTTAAATATTTACTAGAGATTTGCTCAAATGTTTGAGAGGATTTTAAACATTTCCTACAGTTGAAGCTGCCTGCCTAGTTCTGTGGGGTGCGGTGACAGCTCTAACTTGTGGGAGCTCTCTGACTTTTGCAGCATGTCATGAAAATCCCGGTTTTAAAATGAAGAAGAAAGGGTATTATTGATTTACATACTTATTCTCCAACTGTTACTCATTTTCTTGATTCCAGCTTCCAAAGTTGCTCTCCCAACATTCATCACTGTAGTACACTAGAGGGGATGAGCATCTTTTTCAATAAATTATAGGAACTATGACTAATTACAGTGATATTAACTATGCAAAGTAATGTGTAACTTAAAATGGATACGTTCATCATTTCAAATTATGCCTTTGACTTTTGATGGCCTAATATAGGCATGCTCTTTTTGTACTGAATGTGTACTATATTTTCTAAGAATCTCTTTGCAATTCCAGGTTTTGCTTGTGAACATAATGCTAAAAGTAACCTGCTAAAAGTAACCTTCTAGAGTATCTTCAATGACCCAGAGCAATTAAAGGGACAAGCAGATGACCACGAGATGATAATGAATACAGAAACATATATCTGTTATGCCTCCCTGACATAGAATTAGACATAAGAGATCTGGTCATTAGAAGCTTTGCTGACATGCCTTATCTATATTTTTCAAAAGCATTTTAACTATGAATTATTTTTATTCAACCCTAATGGCAACCCTGGAGGGTTTATATATCTGTATCCTTATCTTCTAGATGAAGACACTGGAAGCACTGATTAAGTTATGTGATCTGTCCAAGGCTATAGACCAAATTGGGACAGTCTTGGACTAGATCCAGACTTTGTGCCATCTAGTCCATGTCATGTGTTCTATTCCACCTGAACCAATATTTAAGTGAGCTCATTAAAGAAGCTTAGAGAAAACTCCCAAAATTCTCTATTTGAGCAATATAATTTGTTCTATCATTTGTTGATCCATTCATCCCTCCATCTACAATCGTTCACTGACTACCCTTTCTGTATCAGACACTGCATTAGATACTGCAGATAGAGCATGAAAACACAATCCTTACCTTACAGAGTCCTCCCCTCCAGTGAGGAAGGTCAACATGTAGTCAAAGAATGACAAAACACCATGGGAAGGGCTATAATAAAGGTCTGTATAAAGTGTAATGGAAGCACAGAGGTGAGAGAATTATTTCTGACTAAGAAACAAGTAAGGAGGTGGTCAGTGGAGGATTCTCCAATGAGGTGATGGTTCAATTCAGTCTGAAAACATTCACTGGATTTCTCCTAGCAGACAAGAGCAGAAAAGGCATCCTACATGCTTCAAAGAGTAAAGCATGAAGGGCACAGTGTATCAGGGAAGAAAGGGTTGGAAAACTAGGCAGAGGATTTTGTAGAAGGCCTTATGTGTCATCCTAAAGAATTCAAGCTTTATTATCTGGAGGTAAAGAGTAAGGGGAAGGTTCTCAGCGACAGCAATGGGGTAATTATTCTGTTTCGTAGGGATCCTGTGGAAAGACTATGTAAAATAAGATGGAAGATATTAAAAGCACAGCCACCAAGTACAAGGCTATTGCAATGCAGTAGGAGAAAGTTATAAGGATCTGAGGCAGGATCAGGGGAAGTAAAGGCCCAGGACTGGGTAGAGGAAATGGATTTGAAAGATAATTAGAAACAAAATCATTTACTGGATTTTATTTATGGTATACATAGGCATGTATTCCCTGATTCTCAGCTTCTCTGTTCCTTCAGTGTTTAGGTGACACGATTCATTAGCCCTTAAGTTTCTAAAGACGGGAATGAAGGTTTGTCAAAGGGAAACTGTTATTCTCTTGAAATCACACCTTGTACTGTGCTCACAATATAACAGGTATATTTGCAAATGAGCTTTTGACTTATGACTGGCTGACATCCTATGACAGGATGGACTTTTCTCCAATTTGCCAAGAAACCAAACAGCAACATCACAATAAAAAATATTGTGTGTACATGTCCCTATGCATAATAGAAGAATTGGTAAATTCCTAAATATACCTTTTCCAGACACCAATTGCTAACATCACTGCAAACTTCAAGGAAAATATTTGTTCCAAACTATAAATAGGTAACCCAGATTTTAAGTATTTAAGATGACCTATCATGATTCAAGGCAGCTTGTGACAACACGTAATGCACAGTTAAGAAAATGATTGTATGGTAAGTGGGTTAAGCAGACTCTGGAGCCAACTGCCTTTCTTCAAATTCTGCCTCTACCATTAAGCTGTAGGATCTTGGACAAGTCATTTAAAAACTCTTTGTGTCTCAGTTTTTTTCTTCATTTCTAAAAGGAGATAAGAAACTAACTGCCACAAAGGTTGTTATGAGTATTAATGAGTTATTATATGTACAAATCTTAGAACAGCTGTGACATTATTATTATCATAGCTGTTATAATCGCCCAATTAAAGAAAGGCAGGCTCAGGCCTTAACAACATGAACGGGTTCTAGCCAATATTCTTAATTATGACAGTAATAGTCTGGCTGTCTTCAAAATCCAAAATAAGATAGCATCATCATTATTAATTATAATAAGAACAAAGGAATTATCTTTCAATCACATCCAAGTTCCTGGCTCTGACGTAAACACATGATTTACTTTGAAAACCGCAATCTCAAGAGATTAGACCCGTTTTAATTTTTTTCCTAGTTTTCCTTTAAAACCTGGTAAATATAGAACATCTCTTAGTTTATATAAAAACTTTTTTGAACTCAGTGATATTTTAATCTTGAAGTAAAAAAGCCCATTCTTTTATGCCCAGTACTGCTTTCCCTTATCCTACATCTCTTCCAATCTTCAGAAAATGCTCAACCCATTCATCCTCCTGAAATTTGACAGCTAAATCTGGGCTTTAAAATAAAGAAAAGGAGGGCACCTGGGTGGCTCATTTGGTTAAGCATCTGCCTTCAGCTCATGTCATGATCTTGGGATCCTGGTATTGAGTCCTGCATCGAGCTCCCTGCTCAACAGGGAGTCTGCTTTTCCCTCTGACCCTCCCACCCACCACTCCAGCATTCAAACGCTCTGTCTCACAAAAATAAATAAATAAGATCTTTAAAAGAAAAGGAAGCATTTATTGAAAACACAGTAAATGCTCAATAATGGTTTGTCAGGCCAGACAAAAGGAGCAGAGAGTATGCTCACCAGATAGATATATGGACTCTTATTTGGTCCTCAAGACATCACCATCACATAAGGTAGTGATTATTACTTCTGCTGTGCCTGCAAGAAATCTGGAAGATGCATGGCCTTGCTTGGGGTCACACCATTAATAGGTAATCTGACCTGAGGTCACCTGATTGTATGTCCCTGCTCCCAGCCCTAGCCATCAAGGCGATTCTTGGCCTTCAGCTCCTCTTGATGATGATCTTAATTCTCTTAGACAAAGTTGGCCTCTCCAACATATTAAGTATCTCATTAAGTGTTTCCCAAAATATTCAACTCCATTACTTCTTTTTCTTCTGAGGTCAACTCAGCAGCCTGAACAACATGCAGAAATTCACATGCAGACACATTTTGGTGGAGTACAGTATTGTAAACAACTCTAAATACACAGTATCCTTATCTTAAAATCAATGTATTGAGTACAGGTAGAAATTCAGAAACTAGCATGACTTTAGACGGTGGTCATTTCGAGCACCTTTTAGAGACTGCACTGGGTTCACATTTTATCACTGTTACAAAATAAAGATTAGTTGATTAAATGAAATGTAAAAGATCACTAAGCCTTCTTTAAAAGTGTTTCATGAAATGACCCTTTAAAAACAACCTATTAGCTCTCAGATGCCTTTCAAATATATATAATGCATCCTAATTAGAACAGAAGAAACAAACAAACAGCTGAGGCCTTTAGGGTCCCCAAGATCATAAAACTTTCGGACTCTTTTCTGACATCAACAGCTTCAGGCCCCACTCCTCCGCTGGACAGTTGGCACCTGAGGCTGCAGCCTTGACTGGCAGCCCGCAGCAGCTCGGACTGAAGTTGTTCTGGCAGCAGAAGGAGGCCCCAAAAGCATCTGATTATTTTAAAATGTGCTTTCATTGTGCTGCTTGCAGCTGTGAGTTAATTTTATTTAAAAAAAAAAAAAAAGACCATTTGCTTCTTTAAAATCCAGGTTTTTTCGCCTCTGCAGAGCAGCTGCACGGAGAGCAGCATTAACTTCAAAAGCCCCCTGCCTCCCTGGGAGCACCACTCTGGGAGGTTGCCTTCCTCACCAGCAGGGAATCAACACTCTGCAGCAGAGAGCACAGGCTCCCGAGGTTTTCGTCATTGGCTGCTTTGTGCAGATGGACAGGAGGATGGACCAACCGCAGAGTAGGCAGAGTCCTGAAAAGTACCTTGGACCTACTCTCAGCCCTTTTACAGATGAGAAAACTCAAGGACAGAGAGGTTAAGTGACTGGCCTAAGATTTCACATCTAGTTAATGGCAGCCCCACAGTGCATATAATTTGGAACCAGGAGCAATGGGGTGTGGGGAGATAGAGATAGAGGTACCATCATTAGATCCTGCCAGGGAACATTCTTCTTCCCCAAGGCAGGATTTATTATAGCTGTCCCCCTGATATCTTAAATATGCCACCACTGGCTCTGTTTCTCTCCAGGTCCATTTCTGAATAGCCTTCTCAATAGAATTCTGAGCTTCTTCTCTCCATGCTCACCGTTTGCTACAGGTTCACTTCCCTCAAAAAGTATCCCCTCTCCAATGCATCATACCTTATAAATTGTAACCAATTCAATTTGACTGCAACTCATTAGATGTGAATATATGTCTAGGTTAAATTTACTTTAGCTTTTGCAATCCACATTGCTCATGGGGTTTCTTCTTTGACCACACTGCCAAATTTGGCAAGGGAGTTCTAGAGCCTGGTTTGGAGCTTCTTTGGTCAGCATATGTTAACCAGTGTCTCTGTGAATCCTCTCAGGTTTCCACAGACTGAGAATGAGCCACACGCTGATAAACAGTGGTGATCATCTCATCTCTGCCATTGCCCCGTTAGCAAGAAGGTAGCTCTGCCAGTCACTTGCCAATCAATTTCACAGAATGTAGGCTGTGCTTCACCCAATTCAAGTCTCCTAATTAATGGAGTGACAAAATTTTGACATTTTTTTGGCTTCTCTGGCTCTTGTGGGAATTTGGGGAAGAGAATTGAAAGAGGTTCAGAAGAAGGGGGAGAGTGAGAAAGGAGAGAAGAATACACGCTGATTCAATGGGTCTTTGCCAGTTTTGGGCTAATAGCAATTTTTATAATAAATAATCTAATTATGAAAGTAAAAAGTGTTCAATGCAAAAAAATCTTTACAAATAATGGAAAAGAAAAAATAAGTGAAAACCACTTAATTTAAATTTGATCTGTTTTATTTCATGGAATGAAAACCTCAATGCCACCTAGCCTAATTAATTAGGTAATATGTTAGCTCATTCTAAAATTAGGGCAGACTTTAATGTTATGATTCAGAGATATGACAATGCCACCTCATAAAAAGTCTCATGACCCCTTTGCTCTGTCCTTTCCGAGTCAGTTCACTCAAGGCCAGCTTACCCCTAAGATCACAAAATCTCTTCCAATATCACCTGGAACTCCAGGTGTCCTTAACCACCTCAGGGAGAGAGACTAGTATCTCCCACCCAACTAAAAGTCTTTCAGCTCTGATTAGATCCAATGAAATTATCTATAGCTGAACCAGACATTAATGCTAACATAATGCTTTTCATTAAATGGCTTGTGCCTGGATTCTGTGTCCATACCTAACCTAATAACCATCACTAGAGGGATGGGATCATGCTGATTGATCTCATACAATGACTGACCATCCACAGAACTCAAGGTGAAAGTCAACCTTACCAAATAGCATGGCTGCTGCACATGGTGTGGAGGTAGGGAGGGGATGATGGGATGGATGCTGGGGAATCTATCACAATGTCTTCCATACACTAAGCAATGCAATTTCCTAGGGAAGAACTATTCTTAGTATTTTTGCTAAATAGCTCCGAACACACACTTGGGGTGTGTGTGTGTGTGTGTGTGTGTGTGTGTGTGTGTGTGTCTCAAATCAGAATTACATTGTATATACTATTTTATGGCCTCTATTTTTTCTGAAAAATATATCAGAATTTTCTCTGATGTCATGTCATTAAATATTATAAAAATTATTTAAAAGCCTGCATGGAATTTAAATAACCCTTAATATCTGAACATTCATTAAGCTGTTTTATTTTCATCCTTACAAATTAAGCTACAATAAATAAATTTGTACATATAGCATTGTTCACATCCAGGCTTATATCAACAGGATGAAGTACCAAAAATGGAATTCATGAGTAAAAAGTATAAACAAAACTTTTGGATACTCATTGCAAAAGCACCACCTAGAAATACTGTACCAATTTTATACTCTGCAATAATATATATTAACATATTTAAATATCCATACCTGTTGTATTTTTAAAGTACCCAAAGTATTTTAAAAAAAATTGTTTAGGGTGCCTGGGTGGCTCAGTGGGTTAAAGCCTCTGCCTCCGGCTCAGGTCATGATTCCAGGGTCCTGGGATCGAGCCCCACATCGGGCTCTCTGCTCAGCGGGGAGCCTGCTTCCCCCACCCCTCCCTCTGTCTGCCTCTCTGCCTACTTGTGATCTCTGTCAAATAACTGAGTAAAATCTTTTAAAAAATTGTTTAGATTAGTAGTTAAAATCTGTGGAGGAAATCAAAAGGAGAGAGCACTAACATATTAAAAACATGGAATTCAGCATATAGAAACTTTTGGGTTTTTTTTCAACCAATAATACCTGGGTTTATTCTATGAGGAAACAAAAAAATAAGATCATATTTGTATGAAGAAAAGAACTAAGTTCCCCTCAGGATCTATAGTATGCTACTCCATTAGTCCTGACTCTTTGATATGTAAATTAAAGGCATGCAATTTGAGCTGGCTTACGCAAGAAAAGGTGAATTTATTGACTCAGATGGAAGGAAAAGGAAAAGTGTAATTGGGAATGACTAGAAGGAAAGATGTGATGGTACCAGGATCTTTCCTCTCTGTTAGCTCTCCTCCAACCATCCATGTGTTCTGCAAATCAGGAGTCTCTGAGAAGATAACGCCCCAGCTTCTGAGTCTGCATTTTCTCACCTCCACACTAGAAAGCCTCACTTGAGCCTCAGTTTCAAAGATCTAGGACTATATTTGGATTGCTCAGGCTCAGTTCATTTCTTGCTTTGGGGTTATTAGGACGGGGGAGGGGGGCAGGCAGGCAGTGACAAGGAGCAACCAATCACTACTTGATCAGCAGCCCTTACACCAGGGTCATGAACTAAGTAGAGAAGAAGAGTTCCTCTAGAGGAGAATGGTATTATCACAAGACAGAAGCATGTTAAATGGACAAAAATGACTCATAAATATTATCTTTTAAAATCCTTAAACAACTCTATGACAGAGTTACTGTCATAAATGTGCAGAGGAGGAAACTGAGTCTCACAGAAATCCAACTGGATTGATTCATATCTCTGACACACACATTTTCTCTCTCTCTCTCTCTCTCACACACACTCTCTCACACACACACACACACACACACACACACACACACACACAATAGGATGACAGGGCTAGAATTTAAACCCTGATCAGTCTAATTCTAAATCCTACGCCTTTTCACTAATTATGCATGAGGCACTCTTCAGCAATGTGACTATTACATAAGGAAAGATACTATGATTATATGTCAGATGATAACAACCACCCTACCCCCACAGCCTCCACCATGTGACTCTATACTACCCTGGCTTGTCACTAATCCACGTGGGAGCACATTTCATATATGTCCACCATCAGCTCTCTCTCTGAACCATAATTGTCCAGGGTTGCTGTGAATCACAGAGCAGTGGGGAAGAGGGGGCACATGCTGGCAGAAACAGCCTGTCCTCAGCCCTCTCTAGGTCAAATTACTAGCATTTATAGTAATAAAATATGCTGAATTTCCATTTGTTCACCTTTTAATCATGTTATCTTCTGTACCCTAGCACAATGGACTCAGTCTCCCCTAAAGTACATGAAATGGCTTCTCAGTATCCAGTTTGTTCCTCTCATTTTGTTGCCTAGGGAATAATAACCACAGAGATTCAACAATTCCCCCAGAATTAAAATTAATGTCATAAGTGAGTTCAAACTCAAGCCCCTCCTCTCAATCTAGTGATCTCCTCCTCACACATGGATGTTTCAGTCACTCCAAAGCAAACTGGGCTCTTAGAGTGAAAATGAGTATCTGGAAGCTGGTCCAGAGAGGAAGGATACAAGACCATGAGTATCTGTGCAATTCAAAAGAAGAGCATCCCACTGTCTCCTTGCAAAGAGAAACACACATCCAATGATAGTGGAAAAGAGTAACTGAGGTGAATAGCAGCAGAGTACGAAAGCGAAGTCAGCAAACATTCATTACGTACCTATTACGTGCCCAAATGCCTTTTATGTGCAAGGTGCTGGGACAGAGCAATAACAACATAGATTGGGTCACTGGCCTCGTGAAGAGAGCTATCTATTGGGGAAGTTAGGAACTAAAACGTCGAAGGAGTGATGGCTATTTTAAAAGGTCAAGCAGGATACTGGGGGAATGCAAAGTTCATGGATGGCAGTAAGAGGGGTCACTCAGAAGAGAAGAGTTTAAACTGAAGAATGAACAGGATATGTTCAGGAGCAGGTGAAGTGGAACAGTGAGGCAAACAAAGGAAAGAGCATGTGCAAAGGCCCAGAGGTGAAGAACGCGATGATGTGGGGGGTCTGAAAGCTGGGCCTGTGGTTGGAGCATGGAGGGAGACACAGGGTAGAACAACTGTCCTCAGGGGTTAAGTTGCGACCAGAGTAGGAAGAGCTCCATGAGCCAGGTCCAAGAATTTGGTCTTTATCCTGAGGACAATAAGAAGGGTTTTAAGAAGGGAGATGCAGAATCATCCCTGTGTTTTTAAAAGATCATTCTAAGGGGCGCCTGGGTGGCTCAGTGGGTTAAAGCCTCTGCCTTCAGCTCAGGTCATGATCCCAGGGTCCTGGGATCGAGCCCCGCATCGGGCTCTGCTCAGCGGGGAGCCTGCTTCCTCCTCTCTCTCTGCCTGCCTCTCAGCCTACTTGTGATCTCTGTCTGTCAAATAAATAAATAAAATCTTTAAAAAAAAAAAAAAGATCATTCTAACAGCAGCATCTAAAGATTAGAAAGGACTGAAGCTGAATGTTGTGAAAAACCTCTTAGGAGGTGCTTGCACTGGTCTGATTAAACCACAGTGGTGGCTTAGATGTGAGTGCTGGCAGGGAGGAAGGGGCGGGACTCAGGATTTGCTTCCATTGTTCCCTGAACCATGCATAACAGGAAGAGCAAAATCAAACCTAAGGTCTATACATGAGTGTGTGTGGGGTTAAGGGGGTCTATAAGAATTAGGAGAGAAAAAATTCCCATTGTCTCCTGTTAGCTATGAAAGGATTAGAGAAAGAAGTATACAGAAGAAAAATAAAGTTAGGTGTAGTAATTCTGATTCACAGACACTATTTCCTGGCCAGATGCTGCAGTAGAAATTTCAGAAATACCCGCTAAAATCATAAATGAAAATCACATATTAATAACATTTAATGAGAATACAGGCTGAATTTACAGCCGCTGAATGTGCAATATGGATGAAGATGTTGATTTACCCATGGAAGATGGAAATATATATGATAAAGGAAAACAATACCCAGAAATGTGATAAACAGTTGCATGAAAAGGAGTTACTGGAAAAACCCCAAACTTCTTCAATACTTTATGTACTAAATTATCTTCAGAGCAGTCAAAAAGAAGTAATAATAAATAATAATAGTGCATTTTCCTGCCATTAATTTTTTTTTTAAACTTCTGTTGACTTCAATGGAAGTTCTGCATCTAGAATGTGGCCCAGGAAATTTATAGTCTGTAACTCAGAGACCAAAGACCTTGAACATCAAGAAAATCTCTTACCCTTATTTATATACACTGTTCTTTATCACAAAGGAAGAGCTGGTACCCATTCCAAGTAACCAATCATTATGCAAGAAATATTCTGACTCACCCAGCATCCTTAATCAGTAAATGCTGTGCCAATGGAAAGAGAGTGGGAAGAAGTCACAGCATCCATTAATAAAAAATGACTGGGGCTTTCTATCAACAGAAGCATCATTAGGAAACGTATGGTAGGAAAATAGTAGGCTGTAGATTTGTGGTGGCAGGGATGGCAATGGAATACTAACATTTATACCCTCTTAACCACTTTGTTTTAAAAGGATGCCGGATTTCAGGTACTAACACATGTACTTAATACAGCATTTTGTATGTTTAGTTTCTTGCTAAATTCCTGACCATACTCTCAAAAGATGGGACCGCCTTATCTGATCCTTTGGCCCGGGAGAGGTCTCTAAACACAAATATTTCTCTTTTATTTCCAGTTTTATTGAGATATAATTAACATATAATATTGTATTTTAAGGGGTACAACTTAATGATTTGCTATATGTAACTATTACACCATAAGTTTAGCTTAAAAATATGGAATGTTTCATGAATTTGTTTTCACAGAGGTCATGCTAATATCCTCTGTGCCATTACAATTTCTTAGTATACATGCGGTCAAAGTGAGCACCAAAGATATTTCTAACAGGTAACTGACTGTCCTTTCCAGAGCGTATTTTCCAAGAAAGCACCGATCAATTCTTAGCAAAAGATAGATTAGATACGAAGGGGCAGGGCCTCAGATTAATCCAATACTTCCTTGAGCACTCTCCCCCCTTTGCTGTACTTCTACTCCCCATCATGAATTCTGGAGTAAATTAAGGAAGTAGGATTTACATTTCCAATAAACTGTGCAATCCATACCTCAACTGAGGATGCTTCTCGGTCACATAGTAGACCTGTAATTTTAAAGCAACTGTGCTGCATTTTCAAAGAAAACACAGCAGTCATGTTCCATTAACAGAAAGCCTTCTGGAGCACGTCTGCTGGTAGGTTAAGAGATCTGAGTCATTGGCTGACGGTGAAGGGAGAAAATTAAGTTCACGTAAAAAACACCTACAAATCTTAACAGGGGGATGAGCTAAAACTACAAAAGTCCTCACCACTGTACAATTTTTCAAGTATCACTAATGCATGTCATCAGTGGATTAACTAATAGTATTCTGCTTTAATGGCATTTCTGCCCTATCATTAACCCAAGCATGGTCCATAAAGTTACTCAAATATCAATAAATGAGCTCACTACAGTTTATGTGATTCCCGGTTCTATCAGTTCCATAAGAATAAGAGCATCAAATTCCCCATCTAGACTCCGTTGTATGGATCTGAAGGCTAGGGACTGGATAATATCAATGGTTACTCAAAATGAATCCAAATTCCCATTGTGTTGGTGTTCCATGATTTGCTTTCAAAGGATCATGGCTCTGATCCTAATTCTGCGTGGTAGAATATGGGCTTCTAATGATAATCCACTATTAATCCTATATTCTACCATCAGATGGAATCTGGATAGATGATATTTCAAACCACTACCTAGTCTATGCTGAAAATTACGTTGGTTTTGATAAGAGGTAGTTGGAATATACCACCTACCCCCCCCAAAAAAAATCCTATTTAATCCAATCTTTTATTGGAAGTTAAGGATTTATGTCGCTATTACAGAAAAACTCATTTTGGTTATAGCACCAACATGACCAAATAAATGACTTCAAGATGCTAGAAGAAAGTATTTGGCCAAGATAAATAGGTGTTCAAACAGGCCTCCCCAGCTTACTCATTTTGCTATATGGAAAATGAACTAACTGAATTTAATGTTCACCAAATAAGATTTGGAAGCATGTTCTAATTCACTTCATTCTGTACCTGGAATGAGAAGTTTTTGATTTCCTGCTTCCACCTTTAACCCCTACAGTGCATTCTCAAAATGGCCAATGAAATCCTTTCAAAATATACATCAGATCACGTCCCTCCTCTCCTACAAATTCTTCCCTATCTCCATTCTGTGAAGAGTGCAAGCCAGAGCCCTGGCAGTGGTCTACAAGCCCTATATGATCTGACATCTCTGATCACTTTCTTACCCCCCACCCCTTGCTCACTTTACTCCGGTTCCACTAGACACACTGTTCCTCAAACATGTCCAACATATTCACACCTAAGGACATTTTGCACTATCTGCCCTCTATAACCAGAACCTTCCTCTCTTCAATATCCACATGACTCATTCCCTCAACTCTTTCAAATCTTTGCTCAAAGACACCATCTTGATAGGCAACTCTGCACTACCTATTTAAAGTTATTTCATCCCCTCTCCCCACACTCTCAATTACCCCTTATCCTATTCTATTTTTCCTCCATAACACTCATCACTTTCTAACATGCTGTATAGATACTATGTTTACTGTCTCTCTTCCTCACTAGGATTTAAATTCTACAAGTACAGAAATTTTAGTCCATTTTTTTGATCACTATACATACACACAGAACCTGAAATCATACACAGACCATAGAAGGTGCTTAATATTACTAGTTGAATTTAAAAAATTCCAAAAAGTTGCTGGACATGCCACAGATCTAACGCATTGAAAATCTGTACATGTTTTACTTAAACCTGTTATTTAAATTCTGGGAGCCTCAGTTTTTCTCACCTGTAAAATGGAACGATTATAATATCTAACACTTAGGATTGTTGTGAAGATTAAGGGAGAAAATAAATGGAATGTATTTAAGACAATGCCTTGATTAGATTGAGAATAATAAAGGCAAGAATAATAGAAACAATACCTAACATCTGTACAGACTTCCACATTTTATGAAGGACAGAACTATTTTTATTAGATCCCTTTAGGATCCTCCTAGATTCAGTCCAGGAAAATATTAATAACAGGATCCTCAGTGTCTCTGCCTTGGCAATATTAGGGATGTCGCCAACCACAAGGCTATGAAAGATAGAGGTGGGATTCAAACTGAAGTCCTCTGAATCCAAGTCCTATACGCTCTTTCCAGTATCAGAGAAAGGAAACTTTAACAGAATGAAAGAACTCTGAAGGGATGTTTTTTGTTTAGACATTCTTTACTGAGTCTGGATATCTGCATAAAATGTGGCTTAGATGAGGGAGTAGTTATCAGCATCCACTCCTCCCTGCAAAATCTAAGACATTGAGACTCAACCACTGGAAGACATCTCACCACTGATCATGGATTCAGTCAAGTAAGTGCAATCTAGAACATTTTTATTTTCTAAGTGTCTCCCAACATAGGTTAGGAGGGTTTTGTTGTTTTTTTTTGTTTTGTTTGTTTGTTTTTTAGGGAAAATCCAAACTCCTGGTTTGGTATTATTTATATAGTATTTAGTAAGTTCTTAATAAATAAATGAATGAGTTGAAAACAAATGAGGGTGTTTACTGGTGCTGCTTACATCATCTTCCAACATAATATTTTCTCCATTTGCTTCTACTAAAATAACTAGAGTACAGGTAGATGTCCATAGCATCATGCCTTGCCTCACCCTCCACAATTGTACTTATTGGAAAACTAGTGCCCCAGAATGTTCTGCTCAAAAGAATAAGCCTTTAGGAAATGTTGAGTTAAACAAATTCAAACTGGCTTTTTCACTACAGGACTTCTAAGAGCCTTTACCACGCTAACGCACATTGCAAATCCTTGAAATTTAGATAGTGTTGGGGCGCCTGGGTGGGTCAGTCAGTTGAGCATCCAACTCTTGGTTTCTACTCAGGTCACGATCTCAGGGCTGTGTGCTCTGTGCAGAGTCTGCTTGTTCCTCTCCCTTCCCTCTCCCATTCCTTCAGACCCTCCCTGAGTGCTCTTGTAAGTTCATGCGCTCTCTCTCTCTCTCTCTCTCTCTCTCTAGTAAGTAAATAAATAAAATCTAAAATATGTATGCTATATATACACTATATATATATATATATATATACACACACACTTACATATATACTATATGTATATACTATATATATTATATATAATTACATGACATTAATTATATATTATTTATTTATTTATTTAGATAGTGTCTACAACATTTTGAAAATTATTGGATCATGCATTCCCCCAGGAAAAAAGACCTTTGCATAAAGTTTCTCTCAAGTCAAGCTTTCCAGAGAACATGTATACCTATAGCAAATATACTCAGTCTTCAAAAGCAGAATCCATAAAAAATTCAAATGGAACATGAGGAATATGAAGAGGTCAAGGAGAGCTCACATTTTTGCCAAGCTAGATCCCCTACAGGGTAATTTTATTTAGATTTACTATTTACTTTCTATTGAGCCTAAAACTAGGTTTGCATAAATTCACTGATCCTGGACAACCATTATTTTGGACGATATGCTATACTTATTTCACCTTTTTTTTTTTCCCTCTTAAAGAAGGTTCTGGTTTGGGGCCTTACACAATCTCCAGACTTTAAGTAGAAGGCCAAAGCTCCTCATAGTCAAAGTAGTTAAACTGATGACTGGAAGGGAAACAAAGGATGCTCCTGTTCTACTGGTCTTAGCACAGGGTCTCTTGGCTCATGTAAATAAAATTTCTATCAAAAGGCAAATGTTATCCAAAAGCCTTTATCAGTTAATAGTATCTTACTTACTTTACTAAGCAAGATTAAATAAACCTAACAAGGTACTGAGGGCATAGGCCAAAGAAATGATATACTTAGATGAGGACAAGAAGAGGATGGTTGAAGGGTGAGGTATGTCAGCAGAGGACAGCTGTAACTGGGCTCCTTGGAGGAGGTGAAGGGAAAGTCTTATCAGAAAGAAGGATCCAGCAAAATGTGAATGAACTGTGAATTCCACTTAGTCGAGTTTTTTTTTTAATATTTTATTTATTTGACAGAGAGAGAGATCACAAGTAGGCAGAGAGAGAGGAGGAATCAGGCTCCCTGCTGAGCCAAGAGCCTGATGTGGGGCTCGATCCCAGGACCTTGAGATCACGACCTGAGCCGAAGGCAGCGGCCTAACCAACTGAGCCACCCAGGCACCCCTTGCTCGACTTTATACTTTAGCCTCAAGGTGGCCATAATAACAGATCTTAAGTATTGGAGTTTTCACAGGAAACAAAGAGAACTTAACTTGGCTGTGTAGTAGGTATTGCTGGCTAAAGATACAAAGATACATGGGAAAGGAAGCAATGTCCAGAACAGACACTGGCTTTAGCAAATATGAGAAGTTAGTGACAGTATGAGGTCCCCAACGGCTGCCATCGGCCTTCAAACAAAACAAAACAAACAGCTTTTTATCCAGTTCATCCAGAAATATCCCATTTCCCCCTTTCTCCATTCCAGCGCAGTCTCCATCCTTAGCCTTTGCCCCTAAATGAAGAGGGAATAAAAACTAGCCTATCTCCATTCCTGTGACAGATTTTCACAGGGATATAAACACCTGCTGTATTTGTCACTATTGCACTCTTATTTTTTCAAGCTATAGAAATATACAGACTATTTGATAGTATATAAATCCCTCTGAACATAGATGGCTTCTGAATCGTTAATGAAATTACTTGACCTAGAGAATTAGTCTCTTTATGGATAGTCTTCTCTAACTTCGAATCTGCAACTGCAAACCCCTGTCCATTTCCTTTTTGTTCTCCATGTTCCCATTACATTCCTTCCTCCAGGCTTTTACGAACGTCCTGTGGAGGCCTTCTCTTCAGGAGACACCTGTTAAGCACAGCTTCCTGAGGCAAAGACATTCCCTTAGGGCACCTCATTTTGAAATATTTCAATAGGAGGTTTTAAAATGAGTTAACCCTGAACAAGGCTCCAAGGTACTGAGGGAGGACAGTGTTCCCAGTTGAGCAGAGCTCACCACTAATCAACATGGTGAGTCCTTACCCCACTCAGTCTTGCCCACCAGCCCCAAAATCGGAGCTGCTGAAATCAGCTCTTCCTTTGTCTTCAGAAGACCTAGTTTCCCCCTGGATCTTTTCCAGGATAAAACCCACTCATTTCTTTGACTCTCAATGTCCTCTTGAAACTAAGTAATGAGAGCAGATGCTCTAACTCACACACATATTTTCCCAAACATTCATCACAGCTTCCCACCCAAAGCTGAAGCATTATCTGCTGGGAAATTCACAATCTCTACAGTTCACGAAGAGGTTGGTCAGGCTGTTGTTATGGGTTCCATAACTATACGTTTCGATTAATCTAAAACATTGTTTTATAAAGCCTTGTGTTGTCTCTGTTTTGACTCCTATAGGATATCCGCAGAAAAACAGATAGGCTTTTCTTTCTGAGTACCCTGTATGCATTCTAGTATTCATACCACTTAAGAACAACAACAACAAAGATATCCCTTTTCTTTCAAGAAAAACCTGCTACTTGGGGATTAATTTCTTTGGCCAGTCACAAATGAATTAATACACTTTTAACTGGACCTCTGAATGACACCCATAAAGGCAATATCTGAAAAAATAAAATTATCCTGCATATTCCAGATCTCTCCTCCCCCATGACATGGAGGAGGAAGTAGGAGATCGTATAATTGGCAAGTCATTTCTACTTGTTTCCATAGACCAACAGGCCCTATACCTTGAACGAGATCCTATTTATAACTGTATTATCTAATAATATACACCAAAATTTCCAATGTTAAAGAATCCAAAAAGCAGGTTGTTATAAGAAACTTGTGTGTCTTATTGAATGGCTGATTCCAAAAAATAAATAAAATTCAGTAATTAAAAAGACTCACAACCAGTATTTCATGTGACCGCTGTTTATCCTCCATGGCATGCACAAACTTTTTCTTTTTTTTTTTTTTTTTTTTTTTTAAGAAAATGCGGGAAGTGTCAAGACCCTTACTTGTTACAATTTAATTTTCTGCTGCTAAGGCAATTACAGTTCAATGAATGATGATTCAAACACATCGAAGTTTTCATTACTCTTTGCTTAATTTGTCAGTTAATGCCTTTGAGTTCTATGGTTTCCCCGGCAGTCTTAACTTGCCACTAAAAACCTGTCAAGGAAACAATCTTCTGATTCCAGTGGGTTTAAAGAATATATATCCTTTCATTGTTAAGAAAGTAAGAACTTGCTCCACAACCAAAATATTCATACTCTAGGAATCCGCGGTTTGGAAAGGTTGCAATAATTCTGGATTAGTGTTTTTTAATACAACAGCACTGCAATAAATACCAGAAATAAGAGTTCATGCTTAAGACACTATATATCATAAGAATGTTACTTTCTATCAATGTTTCTTAGTGGTTTATGGTTACCTGATAAATGTTGGACTTTTACATTCTTCTCCATGTCCCAAGCATCTATTACATTTACACATTTTATACTTCTCTAATATTTTTGCAATACATTTTCCTGAATCGGCTGATGACATTTAATAGAATGTTTAAGACACAATATAAAACCTTAAATGCGTTTGCTTATTCTGGGGGACAAATGTGCACATAGATTGGATTTCAAATTAAAACCTACGATGGTGTACCCAGCATCTCTGCTCTGCTGTACATATTAAAATATAACTAAACGCTTCTTATGCAATACTGCAGTATCAGTACAAATAACAAGCTCTCATACTTACAAGCAAGCTAGATGATTAAGGAGCTATTAATGAAGGGAAACAAAACCACAGTGCTGGAATGTAATAGTCCATGAAATTCTTATTGGTAGAAAGAAAATCTGCAGTAAATAAATATTAACCTAAATGCTATAGAAAACATAAAGCAAACAGGAAAAAAAAGTATTCTTTAAACTAAGATATAGGTTAAAATTTGCTGACAGTGTAAGGAAAGTCTATTTGCATACCACAGGGCTCCATCTGCTGTGGAAAATATAAGCTGCAAGAATGATTTAATATTTAATAGAAGTAGTAGCCACTGTTAATTATAATTTGCACATTTACAAATCAGCACTGATAGCAATACAAATTATGAAATATAAGGGTGTTCTGCTGGATACTAAGGAAAATAAGATGACAGACAAAGTTAATGGAGTATCCCTAACCACAGCTCTGTCAGAACACATCAGAGAACTAATCCAGTTACAAAGAGGCTGCAATGGAAAATCTATTTAAAATATTAAAATGCTGTTTGGTAAAAGCTTTTTCATAGTGCATTTTACTTAAACAGTTGCTTATTGCTCATGGGTCATTAGCTGTACACCCAGATGCATTCTGCAAACTACCATTTAAAAGAATAGTAGAAATTAAATAAGAAATATATTTCTGCAGCATTTTTTTCTTGATAGATAGAAAGAATTTACTGAATATCTAGTCCAGAGATGGAAAAAGTAGTGTATGGTCATGACGTAAGTGGAAAGCTGTAGAATTAAGCACATCATTTTGCCTATATAGAGCCATAAAATTCAACACAACTTTTCCCTCTAGACCTGATCTTATTCCCATTTATACTTAGATGCTAATAGTGATGATACAAATCAACTCTTTTTTAGTAAGAAGACAGAAATTACCATTGATTTTTTCATTAATCTTCTATTTCACCTCATTTCTTTCATCATCATATAATATGGATTAGTGGTGGAAGCATTTTATGCACAATGTTTTAATAGTAACTTTTGTTCTCTAAATCATGAATACTGCTAATTTTAGCCTCTAGAATCCCTAATTTATGGAATTGATCCTTTATCCAAACTCCTTCAATTTACTATGATTAGGAAATCCTTGCTCCATGACCATTATTTTTAATGTAGGCTAAAGATGTTTCTCATCTTGAAAAAAAGAAATGTAGAACAAAACCTATACCAGGCAGAGAGTTTTAAATACACAAGCCTAAGCAGACCAAATTGTTATAGATCACATAGATGTCAAATTGAACGCTGTCACAATATATTAAGAAATATTAACACATATTTAAGTGCCTATTTAAAATATATTATCAAGGTAGGGGTTGAGAGTCGGCAGAGGTCAAAAACTGGTAGTCTCTGGGTCAAAGCCTTCCAGGAGACGTTCTCCTGGTCATCTTTTTTAAATTTAAATTTTGATCTTTCAGACAGTGGGTCCACCACCTCTTATTATCTTACTTTTAGCAACTACATGCCTTTGCATTACCTACCTGACCTCTGCATTATATCTGGCTTACGGAATTATTTTACTTCTCTATTAATATGCTATTTCATCTGTTCTTGGATCTACTTGATGTATTTTTCTTTACCTAACACATCTAGGATATGTACTCACAGCTACAACCCAGTAAAGGACCCATGAGATATAGACTTCATTAATTTGAGACCTCAACAGTGCTACAGCACTACTAAAAAGACATTAAAAACATCTGCATACTAGCAACAGAAACCTACCAGAAATCTGTGTGCCTTCATCAGGACTCCAGGCAGAACAGACACACACATGCACACACACACACATGCACACACTATAATAGTTTCTACTAAGAATTGGCCCCATAGACCTATTATCATTCAGGTCGCAATTTCAAATATAGACTATTCATTCACCCAGAGAAGCCTGAAGTTGAAATATTATAACTGAGTGGTATCAACTTAATCAAAACCAATAGTACCCACCAGGAGCAAGTACCAATTTTTTCTGGAGGAAAACACCCCCATGTTAGGCCCTCAAGATGTCCACAGAAGTTCAACAAAATATGACCTCATAATAAAAAGAAAATTACTAAACACATGAAGAAATACTCCACTATTTAGAAGGGTGAAGAGAAAAAAAACCACAAGTTTAAACCTCTAGGCCTTTAGAGTTCTGAACATATTAGCTATAGAATGTAAAATAATTATGATTATGCACAAATAATGAATTATGGAACACTACATCAAAAACTAATGATGTACTGTATGGTAACTAATATAACACAATAAAAATAAATACATAAAAGGTAAAATAATTATGAATGAAATGTTTAAAATAGAGAAAAAAAATCAAGATATATGAACATGAATAAGACACTATCAAAAACAACCAGATAAGAAAGCTAAACAAAATATTTTGAAATAATACACACACACACATTAAATTTCCAAAATTAGTGGAAAGGAATTCTGATACTGCTAAACTAGATATTTCAGATCATTTTTCCAGCTTAAAACAACTAATAAATGTGGGCACAATGTTTTAATATGTTTGAATTCATAGGAGATACAAAAAGAAAGTAAAGAATTATGACATCAAAATTCAGAAGATAAACACATGGAGTAATCAATATATATTTGAGTCTAGTTTCCTCTATGGCTGCCTGTATTTCCAGTACAAAGAGTTGACAGAGAAGCTGAGCAGAGATCTTAACAGACACATGAGGCTAGATGAAAAAAAATGCAAGCTCAGAACCTGCCAAGTGGGGAGGGACTGGCAAATCTCCAAGGCTTGGGAATAAGGCTGAACAAAACATAAACTAGTCTCAAATGATTAAAAGCCCTATTTGAATTAAAGTAAACTTTGATGACGAATGCCCTTACCCACCTGTCAGAAATAAACAAATTTTCTCTGGTGGAAAATAACATCACCCTAAGCCTCAGGATATTGCTATTTTTTTTGATATGCAGAGATTTGGATTTAGCAAAGAAAACAAAAAATAACAACTAAGCATATAATTAAGATAATGTAATCAAAACTTAAGAGAAATAATAGAACATAGAAGCAGATCCATAGAATATGAATAATGGAGTTATCACCTAGCAACTTAAAAATAACTATGATTATGTTCATATAAAAAAATAAGAGTAACAATTTAAACACAGAATGTAAACTATAGAAATGGAAATTTCAGAAATGAAAAATATAATTGTACTCAAGAATTTCATGGCTAGAATTAACTGCAGAATGGACAGAATTAGAGGGACTACTAATGATTTAGCATATATAAATATATCCAAGATATACTAGGAAATATATCAATATGTCAATAGAAATATCAATGTCAATAAACAATACATTAAGAGAAAATATCCAAGATAAAGCACAGAGAGGAAAAAGTATAGGGTGAAAAACAGAAGAGAGTATAAGAAATATGGTCAATGCTGTTAAAAGGTTTAATCTATGTCTAATTAAAGTCCTAGAAGAGTTGATGGAAAGAAGCTGAAATGTTATTTGAGAAGATAACTGAGAATGTTTTTAAACTGTTGCTATTCAGCCATATTTTCAAAAAGTACTACAAAGTTAAAGCGAGACAAAGTTAAAGCGAGATAAATATTAAAAATACCACATCCAAGGATACCACAGATCCTATAAGCAGCTGGAGAAAAATGATACTCACCTTCAAATGAGGATCAGTGAGTCTAACAGCAGCCTCCCCACACTCCCTGCACGGCCCCTCCCTCCACACACACACCTCAAAGCCAGAAGGCAATGGAAGTATTTTTCAAAATGCTGTAATACCTGGTACCATAAAATTTTATACCCAATGGAAAGAGTCCTCAAAAATGAAAACTAAAAAAGACATTTTCAGAAAACAAAAAATTCAGGACTGAACTAAATAAAATACAAAAAGGTATTCCTTACCAAGAAAAAGATTCCATAAGTCAATAAGAAAATATTTCTAAATGCCTAAGTTGAGAAATATACCAAATTCATAAAATAGCTTATCATATTTTAAATAGCAGTGTTCCTCAAAATTAATCTTAGATCCAATAAAATTCCACTCAAATTCCAAACAAAATATTTGAGAAATTTAACAATTCTAAAATGTATATGGGCAAAGTGCTAAGAACAGCCAAAACATTCCCAAAAGGGGTGGTGGCAGGGTCAAGGTAAGTGTTATATTTCTACCAGAAATCAAGGCTTATTATAAGAATGTATTAAGTCAGTTATGTATTTGGACAAATATACTAAAACCAATCAAAAATATAATAAAAGGCAGTATGCCCGGCGGCCCCGGGGCTCTCTGTCTTGCTTCAACAGCACGTGGACGGAAGAGTCCCAGGTCCCTTCTTCCAGCCTCCCATGGCCCTGCAACGTCTTTGCCAGTCCCAACCTCGGAACATTCTTCCTGGGTCCCTCTGGCCCCGGGACCAGCCTGCACAGCGTCTGGCGCTGAGCTCCTGATAGTGGCTCAACCACGAGTCCCCGGACTGGTCAGAATGACTCCCCCCAGGGTCATTAGAGGGGAGGCCACCCAGCCGTCCACCGCCAGGTCAACGCGCTCCCCAGGGCTCCCGCACCCACCTCTCTCGGGCTTCTCTTTCCACCGCCAGGATGAGGCTCCCGCCCAGGCGAAGCCAGATGACTTCTCTCCCAGACGCAGAACCAGCGCGCCGGCCGGCCTCAGCCCCGACGTGCAGAAGCAGAAGCTGTTTCAAGTCCAGGGGCGTGAAGCCCGGGACGCCACGCCGGCCGCCAGAAGCCTGGGGCCGACCCTCAATCCCGCCCTTTATGTGTGGGTTCCGCCCGCGCAGGCGCCGGTCTCGGCTTCCTGCAGAACCTCCACCTGGGTCCGCAGGTGAAGCTCATTCAGGAGATGGCGACCACCTGACTCAGCAGGCGGGCTGGCAGCCTCAGGCTGGGCCGGCGGGCGTCTCTTCCAAACGCCCACCTCCAGCACAGTTAGGAGCCTCCGGACCCCGCAAGCTTTGAGGGGCCCCTCTGGCACCCCACCCCTGGAGTCAGGGTCTCTGGCTGAGGCTCTCCCTGCAGCGGCAAGGCAGTTTTTGACCACCCTGGAGTCCCCTAAGCCTGGGACAAGTAGGAACAACAAAGCTTTTTGCCACATAGAAATAAGGAGTCCAGAAACAGGACCACATATACCTACATGTGCAATGACATTGCAGATAATTGAGGAAAGCAAAAACTAGTCAATAAATTGTGTTAGGAAAATTGGTTATCCATTTGGAAAAAATAAAATTGGATCTCTACATTATACAAAAGTATATTCTAGATGGACTAAATACATATATGTGAAAAGCAAATCTCCAAATTTTAGAAGAAATAGAAGAAAAGATCTTTATCACCACTGGTAGAGAAGGATTTCTTAAACAAGAACCCAAAGTCTACTAACTGTATAGGGCAAAACTGATAAATTTGATGATGCTGGTATTAAGAAATGATTAGCAGAACATTACTGACTATAGGCAGGCTTTCAGAAGCTAGTGACCTGTCTTTACTTATTCCATATTTAGGCTGCACTTACCAAAACTATTCAGGATGTTTCCACATCTGCTTTTTTCCAGTTGCATAGCTTATTTTATCATGTTTTATGTTGCCCACTTTCTTGTTAACCTGTTAGGCACCAGTGTTCATCATCTTGCCTTAAACAAGGCTTTTACTCCAGATAGGCATGGTTTAAATGAGTTGTTGGAACACTCAATCTTTTCTAAAAAAAAGTTGACTTTTCCTTAATAAATTATTAGTATATATTCCTCATCCCCCCAAAAAATAATTAGCAAAATATTTCCTACAAAAGGTTAAAACAAACAAACACAAACTTAGAGAAGGCATTAGTAACATATGTAACCAAAAAAGTTTACTTTCTGTGATATATTTGAAAATTCAGCAAGACAATAAAGGACAAATAATCCATAGAAAATGAGCAAAAGACATAAGTAGATATTTCACAGTAAAGAACACACAAATGGTGAATAAATATTTTAAAAGATTCACAATTGGATTAGCAACCAATGAAAGGCAAATTAAAACTTCAATATGATATAATTTTATCTCCATTAGACTGGCAAAAATTAAAAAGCCTGACAATATTGAGTAATATGAAATAAGCAATATGAAGTATGGAATTTTTTAAACACTTGAAATCAGTGGTATAAATTCTGTTGAAGTTTTGAAAAAAAAAAAATAATGTGTTTCAATAAAATTGCCAGTCCCAGAGGTCACCAATTTGTTGTTTATTGTCACTGTAGTGACTGCACCAAATTCCTGGGATTCTTTGGTGGTCTTCCAGCAGATGCTATTCTGAATGAGTCAGTGCTAATGCAGCAATTTAAAATAATTTTATGTGCCAAATAATAAATTATCATAACTATGTCACCTGAACTTTTTTATTCAGCCAATGGTAAACAAATTCACTTGAATTTTTTCCTTGGATTTATAGAAACACCTATTTGAGGCATATAGGGTAGTTAAGAACACTTATTTAATTTTATCTGTTAAATGATATTTAATAATTTAAAGCTTCTTTGTAGGCAACAAAAATGTGTTACAAATTTAAGTAAGTATTGTTCCTATAATAACCATAAAATTATCAGCTAAACTCAAAGAATGAGACTCAGAAGAAACAGTCCACCTGATGTTTAGGGCGATGTTAATGAATGATTGACATCAACTGCTTGGCTCCTTGGATTCAGCATCTGGAAATATAAGTATCAAGGCTACCAAAAAAAAAAAAAAAAAAAAAAAACCCACTTAAAGTTTTTTGAAAAATGGTAGACTTGGTGACTCTGCATATTGGTGGCCTTATTTTTTTCATCTGTTAAATAAAGTTATCCCTGCATTGCTTTCCATGTCTATTATGAAGACAAATTAATAATGTGGCAAATATAAAGTGCCCTGTGCATGCTAAGCATCAGAATTTGGTGAATCAAATGTCTTAACTGAAAGCCTAACAACTAGGTTGTTTTTTCATTTGTTCCACACTAGGCAATATGACAATTAACTATTTAAAAAGGATGCATGAGATGCATTACTGGTTCCCTTTTCACTTTAGGACTAAAATGAAGTAAAGAATTCCATTGTTGGCGTACATCAACTCAAAACATCTTCTAAGATATCTACTTCCAAGAAATTTGCCTAATGTTCTTAGGAAGATATACATTCTTTACAACACAGTAAAAAGAATATTCAATGTTCTTTGCTCTACTTCCCTTCCCGTAATTCTATTATTAATCTATTAATCTAATCAATATTTTGTTCAACTTCCTCTAAAAATAAGACTGTGTTTGGATTTGGCATGGGGAAGAAAATTCCCTAAAATCAAGACGTCCCATCTTTATGAGAATTCTTCCACCTTTTATTCCTAATAATAGATATTCCTTAAATTGTGTACTGGTTTTTCTATGAGGCCTTCCATGTTAATCCAGGCTTCAGTTCCATGCCAAATAACTTATCACTCAACTATTGGTTGCTATATGATCAAAAACCTTCATATTTCACTTACCTTTGCACTCTGGCTGCCTTTGCAGTTTTTAATTTGATTTAACTGAGGAAGGAGGGGGGAAAGGCAGAAAGGCAGGCAGGAAAAAAGGAAGGAAGGAAGAAACGAAGAAAGGAAGCAAGGAAATAAGAAATGAAGGAGAAGGCAGGAGGGAATGAGGGAGGGAAGGAAGGGAAAGGGAGGAAGGAAGGAAGAAAAAGGAGAAGGGGTAAAGTCTCATCTCTTCTTCTAGATTATAAACTCTGAAAAGTCAGAAACCACCCCTTGTGCACTGTTGGTTTTTTTCCCCAATAGTACTCATCTCAATATTGAATCCTACATAAGGACTAGGAACAAACCTTTAGAGACCACTGAGGCCGGAGTTGAGATCATCTATGGGCTGATATAAGTGGATGCAAGGGGATAATAAGGAAAAGTTGAATGAATTAAAGTATTACAGCAGGTTGTTAGAAGACGTGCAAACCTACAAAGCAGCGAAAGAGCTCTCTAGGCATCCTGAAACAGTTTTGACAGAACTGAGAGCGCATTGAATCAATCTGTGAGATACTCAGCTGCTGACACAGAGGAAAAGGAAAGGTTACTCCTACAGATTGATTAGCTAGTAGGTTCTATACCTGGTGAATGAAAAGAGGTATTAATGAGCCCAAAGTAGAAGGAAACCTCTTTCCTGGAGTTAAAGTTGGGAAGAAAGGTCAATGAAGGAAATGAGGTGAACCAGGAGGGCCAATCAATTGCAGGTCACAGTGGATCAATTAGAGCCCCATCTGCAAGACTCCCAACCAGAAACTCCGAGTCAGCTCTATCTCCTCTTTTTCCCTCACTCCTCTATAGGTCCCAAGACCCATCAATTTTAATCCTGAATTCAGCCCTTTCCTCCCTATTCATACTGCCACTGCCTTCATTTAGGCCTCATTGCTTGCTTGAAAATTGTAATGGCCTTTTAAGGAATCTCTACGCCTTCGGGCTCACTCTCTCATCCTAACAGCTTCAAGAACTATCCTGTAAATCACAAACCTGCTTATGTCACAGTCCTAGAAAAAGTCCTTTGATGGTTCTTAAATTACCTACTAGATACACTTCTTGGCATGGCATTGGAGATCCTTCACGATCAGACTTCAACATATTTTCCAACATCACTCTCTACTGCGCTCTAACACCCACGATACTTCAGTCACCACAAGTGACTTCCTGAGTTCCTATACCTCTTGCCTTTGCTAGAGATTTCCCCCTCTGCCTGAAAATCCCTTTCTCTTCACTCTACTTGACCTAGGGCTAAGCAGAAATGGCAACTTCTTTTCAAAGATTTTACCACTTCCTCAACCTCTTTTCCAAACATTATTTCTTCCAACTCTGTACTTCCATTCTACTTTTTCCATGCATCTTATTTTGTACTTATTGAATTGTCAGTGTGCAAAGGTTCTCAATAAGTGCTGAATGAATGAATGAATGAGTGATACATAAACGGGGTTCACTCGTGAGAAGTTGCAATGTGACAATACAGGAAATGATGATATCTATCCTCTCAGCTATTGAGTCCCTCTTACACAGAGTCCTATAAATCTCTCTAAAACAATGCAACATGTATAATGAGAATATACACATATATTTATCAAGATATATATGTTTATAAATTTTTATGATAATACATCTTGATAACTTTTCATTCACAACTTTATCATTCTGTAACATTCAAATATGCAGCAAGTCTACCCTCACTTATCCATCCCAAAAATATTTGTACCAAGCATTGTTCTAAACACTGGAATTATACTGAGGAATAAGACAACAGAGGTACTGTGGTTAAATTTTACATTGTAGTGGCAGTAGCACAGACAATAAATAAGTAAACAATCTTAGATTTTAATAACATGCTAAGCACAACAGGATAATGTGATAGAGTGGATAGGCAAGTGTATGAAAGCGCTTTCCTAAGAGTTGAAATTTGAATAGGGGTTTAAATGGTGAGAAGGAGCCAGCCATGAAAAGACATGGCTAATGAGCATTTCAGACTGAGGGAACAGCAAGTGCAAAGTCTCTAAGGAGGCAATGACCTTGGGTTTAAAGATGAGAAGCTGACTTGTTGGTGCTTGGTAGAAGGGGAGCAGGGAGGTTGGGGTGTACAATGGTTTTTTAACTTTATATCCGTATTGCTGCACTTGTCAATTATTAGTCTCTTTTTAATTTCAGAGTAGGCTGGTTAATTGTTTTAACCAATGAACATTTGCACATTTCTAATTTGGGGCTAATAATAATAACCTATGGCAAGCATTCATATAAAAGTCTTTGTATGTTTCTGTCCTATCTAGATGTTTCTATTTCTACTGAATAAAAACCTAAGAGTTGAATTTCTGTGTTAAGTGAATGTATTTTATAAGACATTAACAAACTGTATTTCAAAGTAGTTGTACCACTTTCCATTCCCATCACCAGTGGATGACAATTCTGATTATTCCATACTATTGCCATTCATGTATATAGAGGAACCCACTGTGGCATTAATTTACATTCCCTAACAGCTAAGGATGTTGAACATTATTTCATACACTTATTGGCATTTTGTACATCTTTTTTTGTTGTTTGAAGTATTCTCAAATGTTTTTCTTATTTTAAACTGGATTTAGCTTGTTAATATTGAGTTTTAAGAGCTTTTTTAAATGTATTCTGTATGTAAATCCTTTAGCAGTTATATGTATTGCAAATACATTCTCCTAGTCAATACCTTGCCTTTTTATTTTCTTAATGGTGTCTTGTAAAGAGTAGATGTTTTTACTTTTGATAAAGTCCAATTCATCACTTTTCTTTTAGTTTATGCTTTTAGTATCCTACCTAAGAAATCTTTTCTTATCTAAAGTTGGTGAACATTTCTCTTTTATTTTCTTCTAGAAGATTCACAATTTTAGCTTTTATTTTTAGGCTATGATTTCTTTCAATTATTTTGTTTTTTCTTTTCTTCTACCTAATTTGGATTTAACTTTCTTTCTCACTTTTAGTCTCTTAAGGTGACATTTTAGATCATCATATTTAAACTTTCCTTCTTTTCTAATATGCTCACCTAAAGCTATAAATTACCCCCTGAAGCATGCTTTTAGCTACTATAAATTTCCTTCAAAGTACTGCTTTAGGGGGCGCCTGGGTGGCTCAGTGGGTTAAAGCCTCTGCCTTCAGCTCAGGTCATGATCCCAGGGTTCTAGGATCAAGCCCAACATCAAGCTCTCTGCTCAGCAGGGAGCCTGCTTCCTCCTCTCTCTCTGCCTGCCTCTCTGCCTACTTGTGATCTCTGCCTGTCAAATAAATAAATAAAATCTTAAAAAAAAAAAAAAAAAAACCAAAGTACTGCTTTAGGTGAAAATTTGATACATTTCCTTTTCAGAATCATTTAGTTCAAGATATTGTATAATTCCCATTTTTTAAAGGTTTATTTATTCATTCTAGAGAGAAAGTGTACACATGCCCACACACACAAGAGGGAGAGGGGCAAAGGGAGAGAATCTTCAAGAACACTCCCTGCTAAGTGTGGAGCCTGACACAGGGCTTGATTTCATGACCCATGAGATCATGACCTGAGATGAAACCAAGAGTCAGACGCTCAAATGACTGAGCCACCCAGACATCCCTAATTCCCTTTTAATTGCTTAAGTGACCCATTGATTAACTGGAAGTGTGCTGTTTAATTTCCAAATATGTGTGGATTCTCTAGATATCTCTATTATTAATATCTAATTTAATTCTATTATGGTAAAAATATATACTGTTTGATTTAAATCCTTTAAATATGTGAAGATAGCCCCAGAATAGCACTTGCAAAGGATTTGTATGGTACCAATGTTGAGTACAGTAGTCTACAAATGTCAGTGCGGTCAGGTTAGTTGATACTGTTTTTCAGGATTTCTATATTAACCAATTTTCTGTCTAGTTGTTCCATTAATTGCTAAAAGAATGTTGAGACCATCAATTATTACTGTGGATTCTTTCTATTTTCACCTTTCAGTTCTATCAAGTTTTCTCCATGTTTTCTGTAACTGTTATACTGTTATAAAATGCATATACATATAAGATAATTTTATTTACCTAAACAACTAACCCTTTTAATATCCCTCTAAAGCTCCATTAATATTTCTTTCTTTTAATATTTTATTTATTTATTTGAGAGAGAGATCACAAGTAGGCAGAGAAGCAGGCGTAGAGAGAGGGGGAAGCAGGCTCCCTGCTGAGTAGACAGCCCAATGCTGCTCGATCCCAGGACCCTGAGATCATGACCTGAGCAGAAGGCAGAGGCTTAACCCTCTGAGCCACCCAGGTGCCCCTCCATTAATATTTCTTATCCTGACATCTACATTGCCTGATATGAATAAAGCCACTCCAGATTTATTACGCTATTTTCATGGTATAACTTTTCTATTATTTTACTCTAACTTACTTGTGCATTTCTTATAAATGGAATTTAGCCATCCTTTGATTTTTTATTCAAGCTAATAATCTTTGGCTTCCATTAGATATGTTTAGGCTATTTATATTTACTGTAATTTTAATATGGTTGGATTAAGGTCTAACATCTTGCTATTTGTGTCTGTTCCTTTGTCCTTTTTTCTTTTAATTCCTTCTTTTGGAAAAAGTGATTTGTCTTTTAATTTACTAGGTAGCTCTTTTCATTTTATTTTTCTTTTTAGTTGCTGCCCTAGGGTTTACAATACCTTCAATTTATCACAACTACTTTCAAATAATATTACTGTACTTCAAAAATAATTTAAGAACCAGACAGCTGTATTTTTCCATTTCCTATGCCCCATCCTTCCTATAATACATTTTAATTCTGTATTTTTTTAAACTACTCAATGCATTGTCTAGTAAAGAAAAATTTTAAGTGGGGGGGAAAAACCCTTTATATTTACCTGTATATTTACTATTTCCAGTAATCTTTATTCTTTTATACAAATTTAAATTTCCATCTTATATTATTTTTTCTTCAGCCCAGAAAATTTCCTTTAACCCCTTTAGTGCTATATTATTAAGTACAAGGCTATATTATTAAGTAAAAATTAATCAGAATATATATTCTGGCAATAAATTTCTTTTTGACTATTTCAAAATATCTTTATTTAATCTTTATTTTTTGAAGATGTTTTTGCTTCATATAGAATTTTATGATGTCCATTGCTTTTGTTTTGCTTTGTTTCATTTTTTTCTGTTTTTTTTTTTTCTGATGGTATTGTTTCCCCAGCATCTTAAAGACATCATTCCTTTAAAAAATAAAATTAAATTTAAAAGTTATCATTCCTTTGTCTTCTAGTTTTTGTTGTCTCTGGTTATTCATATTTTTGTCTGTATAGGGTATGTTTTCTTTTATTCATGTGGCTATTCATAGGTTTTCTTTATCACTGAATTTCAGCAAGTTTATTATGATGTGCCACGGTGGATATTTCTTTGTATTTACTTTGCTTGGATTTTGTTAGATTTCTTGGACCTGTGTGTTCACATTTTTTGCCAAATCTGGAAAATTTCAGCCATTTTTTAAAATAGTATTTCTGCCCCAGCCTCCACTCTTTCTGGGATGCCAACTAAATATATGTAAAATTACTTGACATTGCCCACAGGTCTGAAAGACTCTGTTAAATTTCTTTTTTTTCTGGTCTCCAAATTCACTGATGTTTTCTACTTAAATGATTAATTTATTCTTAAATCTATCAAGTGAATTATCCATTCTAGATATTGTATTTTTTTTTACCTCTAGAAGAGTCTTTTTCCTTTGTTATGCTTTCCATTGCTCTACTTATTCATGTTCTTGTTTCCTTTAAATTCTTGACATAGTTATAATCCATAATTTAATTTCCTTATCTGTTAAAACCATCCTCTCTTTCATTTCTGAATTTGTTTTTACTGTCATGGTTTACAGTTTCTTGCTTTTTCCTGTCATATATTTTTGGTTGGAAGTTGAACATTTATAACATTACGGTGTTCAGTGTCCAGGTTTTGTTGTTTGTCTTTGAAAAATGTAAGTTTTAGACCTTTAAGCCACTAAATTACTTGTAGATGAGCTTGGTTCTTTGGAGGCTTGTTGTTTTGTTGTTGTTGTTTTTAGAGCATGTGTAGAGTGGTCTTTACTCAAGGGTTAGTTTGTTCTTACTCTTAAAGTTTGCGATTTCTGGGATCTTTATCAATCTTTATCACACACATGAGTGTGCCATGAGGTTTCTCTACACTGCTGGTTGGATATCAAATGGCCCCACCCTGTTGAGTCCTGGGAGTTTTTCTGTTTATAATTCCTTGAGAGTTGTTCTTTTCCAGTAACTGTCCTTTGCCAAGGCTTGTGGAAGTCTTGGCCTATACCCATGCAACTTACTATTCAACTAAAAACTCAAGGATACTCCACATAGGTATACGAAGCTCTTTTCTCTGCAGAGCTCCCTAATCTTCAGAACTCTGTCCTACAATTTTGGTTGCTTCAGCTGCCCTAAACTCTAATTTCTGTCTCAGCTAGGTAAGACCATTAGGTTCTGCTTGGTTTCCCCTCCCTTTGCTGTAGTGTGGTAAATGTTTCTAGGGAGAAAGCAGAGCTGTCACAGGGCTTGCCTTGTTTGTTTTCTATCTTTCATAGATGATGTGTGCTGCTTGTTGTCTAACATCTGAAAAGAGTTGTTCCACATACAAGCCCAATTTTCTAGTTGTTTACTCATTGTTTACGGCAGGAAAGCTAGTCTAGTACCAGTTGCTCCATCACGGCCTGAAGCAGAAGTTCATCCATGGATAAAGATAATAAATATAGCTCTGAAATTACATCTCACAACATAAAAGTAATTGTCAATCCCCACAACTAATAACACTATATCAGTAGGGTTGGCCTGGTCCTAAAATAAGCTTGTGTTAGGTTATGAGTAATTTCTGGCACATCTACTGCATTTTAGTTTAAGACAAGATATCAGAATACCAGCAAGGAAGAATGACCTTATGGAATGAATAAATATGAATCTAGTTTTCACTCTACCTGTAACTAACTCACAATTAATTGTAAAGCGTCAGGGTGTCCAAATACTAGTGTTAAGAACTACTATTAATTTAAAGGTAAAAACCCAGCTCTAACACTTAGAATATATAACTCTTAAAATCTGGCCTCCAGCAATGTCTTCAGCCTCATCTTTCTCTACTCTATCTTACTCATGCCATATTCCCACCTCAATGAATTTCAAATCATTCCCAAAATGCGTCATAACTGCTCAACTCAAAACCTTTACACATGTTACTTCCTCTCTCTGAAATGTCTCATTTTTGTTCAGCAAGTCAATCCTTATTCTGCTTTCAAGACCCCCCCCACCTTGAGTTAATAATTAATCTAGTGTTAAAACATTCATTGAGTGCTCTCTGTGTGTCAGGTACTCTTAGAACTAACCCTTCATTTGTATTAACCCATTTAAAACTTACAGTAACATTTCATGCTAACTTTAAAGATAAGGAAATTAAGCCTTAGAGAATTTAAATACTTGTTCCAGATTACATAGCTAGTAAGGAGAAATCAGCAACATAAATCCAGATCTGTATGACCCCAGAATATGTGCTTTTTAACCAGTACACTTGTGATTCTTAAATTTTTGTTACATGTTAGAATTATGAGGGGATTAAAAAAAAAAAAAAAACACCTCCATACCGTTAAATCAAAATTTCTGGGAATGTGACTCAGACATTAGCCTTTTTTAAAATCTTACCAGTAATACCAATGTGTAGCCAAATTTGAGAAGCCGTGTACTACCCTACACTTTTTCTGCAAATGAATTTGGTATTGGTCAATGAAGTCCCAAGGATGTAGCCAAAACCAAGTTTATTATACTGGGATTTAGCATTTGCCAAATGATTACTGCTTATATCATGTGGAGGGATGTGGGGGAGGTAGAAATCAATGGCTCAAAGCAGTCACAAACCCAAGCACCAGGCAACTGTTGAGTAATTGAATATCAAAAGTCTACCATTAAAGCAATAATAAAATATGCCTGGTTTGTTATTGTAGTTGGCTGATTCTGTCTAAGTTACTGTTCCCTAGGCATTGCAGGATACCATAAAATAAATAAGAGACATTACAAAATTGCTTTGTAAGTATAAGTACAGAATGTAATAGTGCTATATTATTAAGTACAAGCATTGAGTACTGCACAGTATTAATAATCTTTGAGGGAAAGGGTGAAATCTGGGCTTATGCTCATGTGAGAGAAATCTACATTCACCCATCCATAATTATTGAGGAGCACAGCATTTATATATCAGATGAGAACATGATTCTTTTAAATCTAGTGTCCTAGCTGCCTCCAAGAATAGCCTATGCCCAGTGATTCAGTGGAACTCAACACACACCCACACACACCCACCTCCCCTGCCATACACACATTATGTTTCTAGTGACTTGCTTAGAATAGAATTCTTCCAGGCCCCAGCAGGAAATCAGATTCGGGATTAGAAATAATGAAATTTGATTAACCCCCTAAATCTGTTCATATATTTACAAATACAAATGTGTCTAAACTCTGCTTCTGTTTATCCTGTTATCAAATTCTGAGATACATAGGTTATTTAGTACTATCAGTGTTCAACACAGATGACAATTTTTAATATCCCAGGTAATAAGACACTTTTCCTATAGAGAGTAAAATTGCTTTCAAGAAACTTAAGTATTTCTTGACTGTTGTTTTGCTTTGAGGAAAAAAAAACATATATTAAATAAAGTTCAATAGTAAAATAGAGTATTTTACATTTATTCACTTTATCAATATGCATTTAACATCCCTATTTTCCAACTGGGGAATATATCTGTCAGATAAGAGTAGAATACGCTGCAGTGACAAACAATCCCCAGAGTAATGGTGGTCTAAAACAACAATAGGTTACTTCTCAAACGCACAACACCCACTGCTGATCAGCACTGCAGACTTTAGGTTTATTTTCCACAAAGACTTGAGCTGATGGAGGGACTCTTGAAAGGTGCTGGTATGCAAACCAAGAGGAAAGAGAACATAGATGACTACTCCTTGACTCTTAAAGCTTTCATCCAGAAGTCACTTCTGTTTTCATGTCTTTGGATAAAAGAATCAAGAAAATTCCAACCTACCATGTGTCTAAAAAGAGAACCAGAAAAACCTGATAAACAAATAACTACTGCAATCTGCCCTTCTGATTTTCAAACATTTTATTCATTCTTATTCTCATATATGAAACATATTCATATCTAGCCAGGAGAAACACCTTGAAAATTTCATATGATTACAGCATCAAACTCAAAGCCCAGGATCTTGGAATAATGCACAGTGGTCTCCTTATCATTTATAATCAGTCCATCCAGGAAAGAGAAAGCAAAGGACACACAGATCTCTTGTCTACTCAAGTCTGAAATCCTGGGCAGATGTTTTGAGGGTCCTTATCCTGGAGGTAAGAAATATTCCTCAGTGAGGCTCTGATTGCTTCCTTGTTCACTGTGGTCCTTGAGTTTGTCTCCTAGAAGTTTATTCTTCTCCATTATTCTCTTTGGCCACATATAAAATGGGCATCAGGGAATATGCCCTCCTTTGGAGCTGGGTAGCTTTTCCACCCACTTCTGGATCTCAGACAGTTATAACTCCAAGTGTCATTTTAACTCTTGAGGGTTTTTGTAAGCTTGTCATTCTTTGGGATACAAGATCCTTAAAAACTTAGTAGGCTGGGGTGCCTGGGTGGCTCAGTGGGTTAGAGCCTCTGCCTTTAGCTCAGGTCATGATCTCAGGGTCTTGGGATCAAGCCCCACATCAGGCTCTCTGCTCAGCAGGGAGCCTGCTTCCTCCTCTCTCTCTGCCTGCCTCTCTGCCTACTTGTGATCTCTGTCTGTCAAATAAATAAATTAAATTAAGAAAAAAAAACTTAGTAGGCTTCTTATCAATTTCATTACAATAATTTTCATACATCAGTAATTATAGCTCTTTTCTAGACCAAATTCTCAGATTTGCTATATTCCTTTACTTTACTGCCACTCCCACCTCTCTTTCTCATCTTAATTGCTGGTACTTTAGGAATATCAGGTTTCTCCAGGAGATCCACAACTTCAGTATCTTTTCTCTTAGCCCTTTTGGTCCAATTGAAAGTATTTGCTGACTGAAACTTGATCCATCCAGAGGTTTTAACAATAGGCGTCCCTTGCAATAATTATAAGAATTTCTCATTTGTATGCTTTGCTGTTTGAATTGAAAGCAATTATGCAAGTTTCTGAGTTTTTGGATTCTCTATTCCTTTTTATTCCAGCTTGCAAATACACAAAATCCTTTAATAGAATAAATTAGTCTCTCTTCTAATGCCTTGTCAAACATACCCAATGCAGTCAGTCCATGCTAGCCAGTCCCATATATTTTAGGTTATCTGTTAGAGCAGCATGCCCAAATTCTAGGTACCAATTCTTACGTCAGTCAGGATAGACTAGCTTATGCTGAAGTGAAAAACAACTTCAAATCTTAATGGATTAAAAAAAGGGGGAGGGGGAGGCTATAGGAACTTTTGCTTGTCCATGCTGTACAACCACTGCAGATTGTCAAGGAAAACTGCTTATTGCTGTCTTTCAGGGTCCCAACCATTATTTGAAAAGCCGCTGGTCACCATTCCAGGCTTCATGAGAGAACATGCTGAATCACACACTGGCTCTTAAAGCACCCGCCCAAAGTGACATGTACCATCTAAGCCAAAGCAAGCCATACCTAACTCCTAGAGGGTTGGAAATGCTACCATATGCCAGAAGCAGAACTAGATATATTCAATGAACAACACTGAATATCACAGAGGAATACTTAAAGAAAAAGATTTAGCAACTTAATAAGTGATAAAATAACTCCACAAATCAAAGGAAGAAATATCCTTCCCATTGTCAATTTACACTTAGAGAGTTCCTAGATTATAGACAATATACAACACCAATAAAATGTGAAGAAAGTCTTCCAACAGCTTCCACTCAACAGAAAATCATCAAAGCACTAATATATTTTAGCAAAAATAATCTTTTCATTCCCACATCTTTTATTTACCAGAGGACAGAACTTAATCTGGAAAAGTTTCTTAGAGAAAGTGATTTGGAGCTTAGATTTTTTTTTCTTTTTAGTTGCTTCTGAATGGTCTAACTCAGCAGGCTAGACAGCCTCCTGAGATAATGTGGGCTACACACATGCACAAACATACACACACACTCACATACACACCTGGGATGGGCTTAACACAGAAGAGAAATTAGCGCTTTACTTAGGTATAACCTTGAACAAGTCACTTGTTATTACTTGCTAAGCCTTCTTAGTCATAAACATTTGACACCCACATACACAGGGATGTTGGAAGGGTTACTGAGGTAATGTTGAGAAGTGCCTTGAACCATTAAACGCCAAGGTGCTATAGCTGATTTAAGAGATCATCTTTTTGAATAAGACTCAATAAATTCATTGCTTGTTCCTCTACTAAAAAATATTAACAGGAGCTACAAAATGCCACCATTTAGCAGAATTAGCCGACTTTTCTTTAACATACCTCAACTGCGTAATCAGTACAATTATGTCCCATTATCCTGCCTTTCCTCAAGCTGCTCAGTACCTAAAAGCTCTTCAAGCTTTACTATTCAAAAGCTGAATATGGGCCATCAATTTCTCCTTCTGTGCTGCTTCCAGTTACCACAGCCTGAAGAGATCTTCAAAGAAATAGTTATTCACCTGGCACTCACTCCCATCAATAACTCATTACTGCCACAGTCCGCAAAGCCAACTGGACTGTGTTTATAAGACTCAGAGGTGGAGCAGAGAAGAGAGGAGGGGTGTGGCACAAAACTTCACAAGCAGTGCCAATGCCCATCTGGCTTGACCTTCACTCTCACGTCTCAGTTCAGTTGCCCCCTCACTATACTCTCCTTGGTCTCTTTTTAACGCCTTATTCCATTATATTAGTTGTAGTGCCTGGAGTAACTGTCTAATTAAGAACTTATTCATCAATTACACACCAATGTATTCACAAATGTGATTCTTTTTTCATTTAAAGTAATTTTTTCTCAAGCTATTAAGATTAAATTAGAGAAAATTGTATAGTTTTGTGTGATTACTCAAGCCCCAAGCCTACCAATACCAAGAATAATAAAAATCCTTAACATATGACTTGGTATGTGGTTAACTAAATATTTATCATCATATTGATGCATAATAGCAAACAATGGATGATAAATTTATGAAAAATGAGAGTATGACAAAATGTTTCTCACGCCAAAATAAACAATATGTTTTTTTCATTGAAAATATACTCCAAGGTCATGATGAATCTCCAGGTTATCGTTATACCACTATCATTATACCGTAGATAGAAGTAGCAGATTAATTTTGTTAGTGGCCCAAATTAATGATTTTTCTGGTATGAATACCTCTTGCTCTGCCATTTTAGAAGCTCCTCTTACCCTGACCCTGGCAGCATTCGTGTGAGTTCCCTTGGCCAGTTGGACAAGAACAAACTTGACACTAGCGGAGGCTTGAAAAAGTACTTGCATGTTGTTTCCTCTCTTGCTCTTCTGCCTTCACCATGCGAACATTCCCAGGCTAGCCCACTAGTGGATGAGACATATGGCATAGAACCAAATCCACCCAATTTTCCCAGCCTAACCCTCTGATGTGCCAGAGAACGTACGTGCCCTGATGTGGTAGCCTCATCCCCAATTCAGATCAGGAGAGCCATGAATCAGCCTATAGGCCCATTCAGGTTTTGAGGTTGTTTGTTAAATAGCAATTTTGTTGCCATAGATAGCTGATACACGAGAGTATTATTAAATAGGTATTTCAGGTTAATGGAATGCCAAACATTAGAGTTCACAATGCCCAAAATTAGCCTTGAAATTGTCAATGCAAAATTCTCTTGTAGAATTATGTAGTAACATATTATGAAATTTCTGAGGAAAAAATATTAATTTAGGATGTTCTTTAAATGTCATTTTACCATATCGAGCAAGCAAACATCATTTCTGAAAGTCATTCCAATGCCCTCTTTTTTTCTATGAAACAAACAGATATGCATGCAAGGCTAAGAGGACAGTCTGAAGGAAGGTGAAGAACCTTAACAGGAAGTTGTTCAAAGCAGAGCAGTGAAGGCAGCTATAAACCAACTCTACTTCCCCTGGGAACTCAACACCCTAGATCAAGCTAGAAATGAGAATGGCTGTGAGGAGGCCTCAGACAACTGGCAGCCCCTCTGAAACCGAAAGGTGTATATACTCCCTCATCTTGGAAACAGTTGGTTATTCTCTCCCCTGCACTGGGGTTTCTTAAACAACAAAATTCTACTCAGTGCTCAGAATCTTTACCCTTCAGAAGCTCTGAAATGGAACATTCTAATACCAAGTCACCAAATCATTAGTGGTTATCCATGGAGTCCAGGACATCACACAAGTCTAGCATCCTGCCAAACCACATCAAAAACTTGAATTTGATAGTAAGCAACATTTCTTGGACTTTGAACTGTACCTGCCTTCAAATTTGAGCTGCTGCCTTGGAAAAGTAGGTGTCTCAGATGTCCTCTCAGTCAGGAGTTGCAAAGTGTTGGAGGGGCATTTCTTTTAAAATAAGATAAATGAGGGACACCTGGGTGGGTCAGTCAGTTAAACGTCCAACTCTTGATGTCGGCTCAGGTCTTGATCTCAGGGTAATGAGTTCAATCTCCACGTTGGGCTCTGCACTGGGCATGGAGCCTACTTTAAAAAAATAAAATAAAATAAAATAAAATAAAATAAAAATAAGATGAATGATGTGATTGCTCGGTCATGCTCGTCCACTTGATAGCAACACCTTCACTCAAGATTTTCCAAATCCCCCCTCCTCGATGCTCCAATTATCTTATAGTTAAGTCTCTTCTCTTCTGAACAATTCACAAATACTGACTTACTTATACCTGTGAAGAAGTCCGTGTTATCCTTTATGTTCTAGTGTAAAGAAAGAAAACCAGAAATATAAAGCATTTTACCCCAAAACAAAATAAAAGCAACACCCAGACAGGAATTTGGACCTTCAGTCTCGCAGCCCAGGGCTTTCGCTATGGACACTGGATGTTCACTGCTGAGAAAACAGTGTAGTCAACAATACTGATATGCCATTCTCAAGTCGGAAGAATGTGTTTCCAGACTAGAGATGCATACCTGCTAAATGCCTAATTTAAATGAGTCCCCAAATTAGTTATTTCTGCAATCTTTTCAACTTTTGAGAAAATATATATTTTATCCAACTCCTCCCTCCTATCCCTGCTTCTCTTCCTGTCTCCAGCTCTTTCTCCAATAGTATTGGTGTTGGAGGAGATTATCAAGAGGACACAACCTATGAGCGGGACCTGAACAACCAGCAGCTCCCCTGCCCTTAGTATGTGCATTCTTCCCACTGTTCCCACAGTAGGAGACTCATCAAGGACACAACCTTGGAAGAGTAATGTATTATTCAGACCACCTGAACAGTACACATGACCAAACCCTGCTAAGGCCTCTATATAAACCTTTATGACTCTGTCAGGGGGTATGAGATTACTCATCTTGAGGCCACCCAAGACTAGCCTCCTGTGTAAATTCCCTTGTTTATTAAAACTGCCACCTACCATATGGAGTGGCCTGCCATTTTCTTCCATCTCTCCCTGCCCTGTGTGGATGGGGGCCAGCTTTGGACCTCATCTGGGGAATTCCCAAAGTTTTGAACCAACTGTCAGGAGTTCCAACTGGGATTCAGAACTTTACACAAGAAAACTCACCACTAAAAATTTACTCAAATGAATTCATTCCGATCACCCCACCTCAAGCTTTGGAAAGAAAGACTCCACGGATCACAGAGAAACTGTGCAAGAAATTTATTCTAAAGATTAACTGCCTGGACTTCATTGACTGGATATCACAGATGGATTTTAGAGAAAGATGTGAATAGCAAAGTATGAAGATTATAAATATACAAATTCACCATTTACCATGCCTTTCTTTCTGGGAAAAGTTAATGTCTATAATAATAATAGTAAATGAGGAAAAATGATATTTAAAGGCCTTTGCATGCGTGCCCATAATGAATTCATCATATATGTGTAAGTTACCAGATTTACGTGTTCTTACCCAAAAGAAGTCTTCATAAATGCTCATCTTAAAATTAAACTATCTGATTATGATATTCCTTTAACATGCACTTTCTTTTGAGGAAAGATTTGGCATATAGCCTGCAACTCCAACTTTTACCTATATAACACAAGGAACACTTCCTATCATGTGCTTATGGTGATTCTATTTTATTTTCTAAGAAACATCATACCGCTATAGCCGAAAATACAGGTGTTACTGTGTTTCAGACCATCTTTGTGGTCGATTTAACATTTAGGCAAGTTTTAATTCTCAGACACACCCAGCCTCATCAAGGGTTTGCAATCCCAACCTGCCACATTTTAGAACATTCCCAAACCTATCACAATTTCACGAGTGATTTGTCCTACTGATAAGTTCTCCCTGGTTAGAATAATCCACAGTGGAGTAATTTGGGAACTAGCTGCTTGGACTAATTATTCGAAATACATGTTTGGCTTGATAGCAGTGGGAACACTGGATCTTCTGAAAGGCCTCTATGACTAACATCTACTCAGAAGTCATGCATTCGGTCCCCACCCTCACCCGTGGCACAACTGAAACACAGCCCAGCCACTCCCGAAACCAGGCTTTCCAAAGACACAATATACATTTTGATTTTGTTTCGCAGAGCATGTTCTCAATTTTCACTTTCAATAGGAATATTTTTAGAGATCATTGAAAGCAAAATGTCTTGAAAATGTCTTCAAAACTTATCTGAGTTTCTTTCCAAATGTCATGATTTTTGGAAAAGACCACACCAAGTGGCGAAGAGATGGACAAGACTGCAAACACTTCTAAAATCTCTTTGGAGATATTCCATGTACCACATTATATATGAACTGAGAAATGAAACATCTGTGACTAATACAAAATTGAGTCTGTCTTAAATTATAATTAACAGCAATGAGAAAATGTTGCCTGTTCACTTCTTCAGAGAATCAAATCATCTTTTTACCATTAAAAAGCTTGAGCCAATGATTATTATTTTTGTAACTGCCCTGCCCAGTGCTTTTCCAAATTGCAACTCAAGACTCACAAAGAATAAGAACAATGAGGACTCTTACCACAATTTAATAAAGCCTTAAAAAATTAGTTTTCAGACAACTTTAAGCTTTCCATAATACTTAATCTGTAAGACCTCTTTTGGGCCCCATATCAAATATTTATACCATCTTTTTCTTTGCACCAAACACTAAGTTGATAGAACTTAAACTTCTAGCTTTGGGAAATATATGGTACTAATTTTTCTCCTGACAAAATTTCCAAGAGAATGTAGCAAAGGAGAAGAGAACAAATGAAATTTCTTTGGGGATCCATGCTGAGGCCTCCAGGCTGTGCTCATGAGTGAGGAAATGAGCCCTAGAACATCAGTGCTTTATCACAGACATGGGTGCCTCAGTCCCAAGGCCTCCCCAGCCTCTTCCTATTCCCTCTGCTCTGATACTGACCCTTTACTTTAAAAAGATGTATTGTCGGGGCACCTGGGTGGCTCAGTGGGTTGAGCCTCTGCCTTCAGCTCAGGTCATGATCCCAGGGTCCTGGGATTGAGCCCCACATCAGACTCTCTGCTCAGCAGGGATCCTGCTTCTCCCTCTCCCTCTGCCTGCCTCTCCGCCTGCTTGTGATCTCTCTCTCTATATCAAATAAATAAATAAAATATTTAAAAAATAAAAATAAAAAGATGTATTGTCTACATCTGTCCATCCAATGCCCCTCACAGCTTGGGACCCATCGCTCATCTCTTCTAACTATCTAGTTGCAATGCACTCTTCAAAGTTAGCTTTGGTGTCATCTTCTATTCTGGAATTTCTTTGACAATTGACAACCTTGCTTTACAGTGAACCCTCTGTCCTCTACATTTCTATTATGGTCTTGTCTTCTTAAGTGTGTGGGTGTGGGTGACATATCTCAATAATTCAATGAAAAGCTACCAAAAGGCAGGGTGTTGTCCTGTTCTTTATCTATAGGAATAGGAATTCCTTGCACCTGTGAAAACAGTTTGGAAAACAATAGAACTGCTTTTCAAGTTTCAATTCCCTTACATATTCCTTTCTGTTCTACTTTCCCAATAATCCTCTGAGGTAATCCGGGACAGTCTTCGAATATTGACATTGTATAGACATGGGAGTGAGACTTAGATTATATTAAATGACAAATTAATAGCACCCTACTGAGACTGCAGTGTGGTGTTCTTTTTGCTACCAAATTGGTTCCAAATTCTTCACATGACAATACCATTTAAACATCTAAAATGTCATGTCACGAACCCCAAAATGATTGTAGCTCTCAATTTATCATCTACCCGAACTCTAGTGCTTACCTTCCAACTTTTTGGGCCCCTCTGACACCCAGCCAAGCCTGCATTGTCTGCCATGCCTCCCCCAACCTCCACCCCTTACTCCCCCAATTGCACTGTGTCTCCCTGCTAGGGTCCTCCTGACTGGCCTTCTCCCACTGTCACCTGGGACCCCCCCATAACATAAATCTTAGTTGCACTCAAAGGAACAACCCCTTCTCAACATCCTCCTACATCTCAGCACTCAAGACTACTGAGTTGCTTGTCCAAGGGAGAGAGGATTCCTACACAGGCTCTCAAGGAGCTGATTCTCTATATATTGAACATCAGAATACATGCAGCGCTATATTATAAACTGTTGTCCTCAAAGACTTCATCATTTTCCAAGAACACAGATACACATGAGACAACTTTAATTCAAATGCTATTGAGATAAATATAAGAAATCAATGCTTTGACACATGCTGTCTGTTCTCTGACAGCCACGTTTCCTCCTATCATTTCCCTCTTTTCTCTATCTCTGTTGCCTCTTCTCTTTTTGAAGTCTAATTTGACCTGGGCTTTGAAACATATGAAGAATGTTCACAGACCTGAAATGGGGCAAGGACATCCTAGATTTTGCAAGGGAAGAGGCAAGGAAGCATGAATGGAAAGGTGCTCTAGTTTAGGGATTAGGATCTGAAGTCAGCGAGATCTGGATTCTAATTCTGTTCTGGCACTAACTTGTTGTGTAACCTTGGAAAATCTGCTTAACCTCTCTGACCCCAAGTTTCTTTATCTATACGATAGCCATAATACAATCACCTATCTTACTACTTTCAGTATTAAATGGGATTGAGTACTGAAAGGACTTAACACAATACCTAGCGTATTTTTCATACCCAAAATATGCTGAATGGTGAGTAGACAGTTTAGGTGAATAACATTAATAACTGAGGGAGCCAAGCACTGTGCTCGGCGCCTTCCATATACTGTCTCAATTTATTCCTCCCCGAGCGAGGAATCTAAGGCTTAGAGAGGCTAAATATCACATTCAATGCCGCACAGGCAAGTTACAGAGCTCTTCAGCCTCCTAAATTTTCACCTTTAAAAATGCCTTCCTGGGGCGCCTGGGTGGCTCAGTGGGTTAAAGCCTCTGCCTTCGGCTCGGGTCATGATCTCAGGGTCCTGGGATCGAGCCCCGCATCGGGCTCTCTGCTCCACGGGGAGCCTGCTTCCTCCTCTCTCTCTGCCTGCCTCTCTGCCTACTTGTGATTTCTCTCTGTCAAATAAAATAAAATCTTTAAAAAAAAAAAAAAATGCCTTCCTAAGGCGCCTGGGTGGCTCAGTTGGTTAAAGTCTCTGCCTTCGGCTCAGGTCATGATCCAGGGACCGAGCCCCACAACGGCCTCTCTGCTCAGTGGGGAGCCTGCTTCCTCCACTCTCTCTCTGCCTGCTTGTGATCTTTGTCTGTCAAATAAATAAATAAAATCTTTTTAAAAAATATTTCCCTATTACTCTACAAAGACGTCATTCATGGAGATCTTGAAAGCCAGACCAAGAAGTCTCTACTTCATTCTCTAGGCATCAGAACCCACTGCATATTTGTTGGTGAGAAGCAATGTCTATCAAAGCATTGGAAGGATGTCTGGCATTCACATGAATGGCTGGGTGAGAAGGACCAGTCAGGAAGCTATTGCACCAGGCTGGGCAGGAAGTGAAGCTCTGACTAAAGCAGTAGGAGTCAAGTATGGAAGGAAAGACAAGGGACAGGATGGAGGAATGGCCTCAGCAATATATAATGGGGAGGATAGAAAGATGGTACAATGAGGCATAAGAAAAATACAGAAAAAAAGTGGAGAACCACTTTTCCAGAACAGCCGTTCCCCTTCTCCATTCAGAAGCTCTTTGAAATCCTGCCTCCTCTAACAGCCTCTGTAGATAGTTAGGATGGACACTTCTGAGGTAAGTGGGATGGAGAAAAGATAGGTATCTAGTAAATGGGCTTCTTTGAAGGGTTTTTTTCAGTTGATGTTAGCACCAGAAAGTAAGGAATCCTTGAAGGCTGGTTCTAGAGCTCATGAGGGGCACCTGCTATTCTGGAAAGCTCAAAAGAAGAGAATACCAAAGATATAACTGTTCAGCTATTCTCACACTTCAAGCACGAAATAATGGGTGTAATAATGCTTCAAATACTGGAAAGTGTTATTCTAACATGACGTCCAGTGACGTTTCCGAGGCACATGAGAAAAACAAAATATAGCCTGGCACCGGTCTCCGTGGAATGGACTAATTGACTAGCTGATTATGACCCAAATCAGGTTTACCTGATTTCAACTCTTTTCCCATTAGTGTTCCCCTAAGATATTTATTCTTTCCAATATACCAGATTTAAAATACCAACTCTGGCGCCAAGTATTAAGATATTCACATTAAAACCACTGGCTTAAAGTTTAATTGTATTTATCTGATTTTTAGAGGCAGCACTCACAAAAAATATTAGCTATGCTATGCTGCAATGCAACATTGATTCAAATTGGTATTGAACATAAAACCCACCCGGCAATACTGCAATCTGTAAATCCACAGATGCACAGACAAGCAACATTCAGGCTGATTCTCACCTTCTCCCCTACTGATTCTCTCTCTCCTTTCTCTCTCTCTCACTATCTCTGTTGTCATCTACTAAGGGGCCCTCAAGCAGTAGGGGGTGCATCACAGACTGAGAAGCTGAGGAATCAATCTGGACAGGAAAGCATCATCGACTTCTGACAGATCGTCAGAGACAGGCAGGAGTCACAGAAAGTATGCAAGTCTAGGAAGCCAGCAAAAACAAATACATACTTGTATCTTCGGGCTGGGTTGGTGGTATTAGTTTAGCTGATTAACTAGAAGCAAATCACGCATGTGTATCCCAAATTTTAATGACCAAAAAGATGAGATGATGATCTGACCTGCCCACACCAACCAAGTGGACAGAACTAAGTTTTGGAGCCATTCGGAGTAGGGTTCAAATCCAGGATTCCCGTCTTGCCTACTGTAAAAGTCTGGACAAATCACACTGCTCGCCCATATTTCCTCCTGAAATTGGGAGAAAGAATTCTCACCTCATCAGCGCCGCAGCAAGAATTAAGTGAGATAATGTGGTGAATGCATTTTGTATAGAAGATATTCGATAAGTGTTCTTTTCCTTCCTTCCTATTTTAAAGGGCTATTATGGGAATCCAATTATGGTAGAAATGAATATACTTGAAAAAAATTTTAAAGATATATGCAAGTGTAAAGCATTATTATTATGATCCTTCAATTCAATTTTCTCCTCTTATCCAGAGACTGGTGTTCTTTAAAAAAAAAAAAAAAAAAAAAAAAAGGTTTGTGGATAAAAGACAAACTGAGAGGAATAGAGTTTAAAAACTAATGCAGACAGTGGAAAGCTAATGTTTCTTCATTCATTTCCAGCTTTGTGGTACTTGGTAAGTCAGCAAATAAAACCAATTAGTTCCAATTAACTTTCCTGGAAGTGAGGAGCCAAAAATAAAAGAGTAAGTTATATACGTATTTTTTTAAAAACCTTCTCAGGGCTGAATAAAGCCACTAAAGTCTAGTATAGTAAAAATAATAATAATATGCAACGACATTACTAACAAAATGCTAATTGCTACCTGAAACAACACTCATAAGACCCTCTAGGGACTGAGAAACAGGAAGATCTCTCGGTCCCTGTGGGTATTGCTCACAGTTTACTCCACTAGTTGTAATTTCCAGGAAGACTCCAAGGAGTGCAGCTTCATGGTTACCAAAAAGAAGTGGGTTTTTAAGGGCTGCACCCAAAGATCATCATAATAAAACCTCCAAAAATAGCAATAAAAAGCAGGGACTTCAATTTATGACTTCAGTCTAATGATGAGAAGCTATGGGCCAATGAGCATGGCGGACCCACCCGCAGCCACCGGAAATCGTGTCAGCCGTGCCTCCCGTAGAATGATTGGCAGAATGACGGCTATACAGACAGGACTGCCTGGGCAACACCCACCTTTAGACACGACCCTGGGAGTGCAGGGACACACGCTGAAAGTTAGAAGGCTAAATTTAACTTCGGAAGAGGCATTTCCAGACTCAAGTTTCAAGACACAATTGGTCCATTTCTTTTTAAAAAAAAAAAAAAAAAAAAAAAAAATACCCTTTCTCCATATGCCTTTAAAAATAGAATTCTTCAGGATTGTCTCCATAGAAGCTCAGTTACACAGGCAGATCCTTCAGAGGACGGCTCACTCTCGTGCCACTTCATTCTTCATTGAAAACATGGAAAGAACTAGCATGGGTCTATCTTTAAAAAGTGTTGAAATACAGAAAATACTGTAAAATGGTCATTTGAAGCTTAAAGCCCAAACCTTTTCTCCTTTCTTTCAGCTTTCTCTACCAATCTCTCCTCTTCATCCACAGCTACTATTTTATTTCACTGAGGGTCCTACTTTTTTAAAATCCAAACATACGGGATAGGTTGCTGTTCTCAATATCCTCACTTGTCAAGTAGGAAATCTCTCTCACACATACTGTTGAGCCTGACAATTCCTTGACGAAATGTTGAGGGTCCTTTGATTTGGAATTACTAATATTGTAACCAATAAACAAGAGACGAGCAGCTGAAAGGGAAGCAAAAAGCATGGGCAAGCCCCGCTCCCGTTCTGTACATTAAAATTCTCTTCGCTGTAGAGCTTTTTCATCTTTTGAAACTTGGGAAAAGGGTAAGATACATGCTAATTTTTTTTTTTTTAAGTTCACACCATCTAGCAAAACCATCCAAATCATTTTGGTGTGCAGAGATTTTATTTCTAATCTTTCTGTGCAAAATGCTTTGTTAAATCCTGATGACAACTTTTATGCATAATGCATAAAATAAACTTTGCCAAAATCTAAGGCACTTTTAAAAGCATGTAAACCCCTTTAGAAGCAAAATGACACATTACAGGGCATGTCGTCGCAGTAAGCTGGGAAAACCGCACTGCAAGGTTGACGGCGAGCATTGTGCTCCTATCATTAACTTCCAAATGTCTAATATGTGTAGTTACCTTGGTTTACTTGCATTCAAAATTACATGCTTTCTTATGAGATTCTTCATCTATTGATGCCTAGTTTATGTACTACATAAATTCAGCTCTATGTTCAACACTTCTGGGAATCTTCACATTTTAAAAAGACCCAATACTGATTTCACATAACCAAGAAAATCTTGTTACTGATCCAAAAAAAAAAAAAAAAACTTAAAAAAAAAGTGTGTGTGTGTTTGTGTGTGAGAATTAGTATGTCTACACATGTATCTATGATTTGCTAAATGAAATAGGTAACTCCAGTTAAAATCTTATGGCTGTTTTTGCTTATTTAGAACCATAAAAATAGAGACGAGGAAGGAAAAAGACTTCGCATTCAAAAGGAGGTACTATAAATCCTGCCATGCAAGAGCCAAATAAAAAAATAAATAAATAAAAATCAGAATAATAACAATGTATCACTAGCCAGTGTCACTGAAATGATTTGTTTTACTCCTCTAATCTCTACCGTATCTAAACTGACTATAATAAATGAATAATTGCTCTGAATACAGAGCAGTTAATTGAAAAACTGTACCAAGTATAAAACCAAGAAATCATAACACAAAATACAAGGTTTCATCAGTGTTTAGGAACTTGTCTTTGTCAATACTTTTAAGAGTCAGTGTAAATGATATTGTTTACTATCATATATCATAGACCATCATGAATTATGCTAGATGTTCCATGAATATTGATGGTCGTGAGGTACAGGACATTGCATCAACACACATCCAGGTGTGAAATTCTGATGGAGTCCAGCTTCTTTCTGAAAGAAAATGGTGGGATCTAAAAGAGCTTTATCTTGAAAGCCAAGTTTCTGAGAGCAGTCCCTATTCAAAAGGCATGTGCCAATTTGACAGAGCAGGCACCGGCTGGAAGGTGCAAGGTGTCGCACCTAGTTCATAGACAGGGTTTTGTTGTTTTTGTTTTTTTTTTTCCAAAGTTCCCCTCTGGACATTCCTTTACCATTGTGTGTACCAAACAATTCAAATCCTAAGAGGGGGGTGGATATCAGAATCCAGAAACAAAAACTGCATTGTTGATTTCAAACAGTGTTGTCCTGGGAGAGCACATATTTGTGTAGCCAATCCCACAGCAGACAAAATAATTTTAAGAATTAGGTGAATGAAAGCAAGGGCACAAAGATGAGTGGTTAATTATATGGGCCAGTGAAAAAAATGTTCTTTCTGGAAAATCTTTGAAAACCTGTAGCACCTGAATTTGCATGAAAGTTGTATTATATGAATATTTCTTTATTGAAAATAAAGCACTTCGGGCTCAGTTCAATAATAACAGCTTACAGAAGAGTAATTGAAGTTATCCAATTCTCTTCCTATTGAAAATGACCTACAGTATATACACACAGAGACACACACAAAAAAATCTGTCGTGCAATTTTATTGAGACTGAAGTAAAAAGGGATTGAGGTGAGGCACGGTGTGAGCATTTAACGCGCACCAAATGATGATATGGTCGGGGAAAATTATCCCTTTTTCTTCACGTTCCTTTTCCAAATTCTCATCTTGTTCCACCTCCTGCTGAGTTCCTATTGACTTCAAAGAGAGGTCCATGGGGGTCCAGAGCAAGATGAGAATTTGGCCCCGCATGCATAATTTTTGTGCTCTCTTATTCATAACATACACAATAAGCACTGGATTTGAAAAGGCTCTAACAGAGGCTGATAATGGCTCCCGGACGATCATGGATCTTCTTGGTATACTAAATAATATTGGCAATTGTGCCAGTGGAAACACTGAAAACTCTGAAGAAAAGACCATGCCAAGTCTTTGTTATTATCCTCATCTAGTATTAATACTCTAGTTAATAATAACAATATTTATGTCGTATTAGAATCAAAATCTCAACACTGTAACTTTTCTAAGACCACACGCATTTCTGAATCTTTGTAAGAAGGAGGATGAACAGAAAATTCAGAAATCTTCTCGAAAGAAATCTCATCACATCAAGGTGCGAGAGGACATCATGTAAACCAGCGCTTGGAGGCAATAATACAAAGTGACTGCAGTGATGAAGGAAGAACAGGTGGGAGAAAGTCGCTTTTCAGAGTACTGGTAGGGAAGACAAGTTTCTGCATCACAGGACTGCAAATGACACGGAAAGTATCAGAAGGAAAAGCTGAGAAGGGACAATGCTTGGGTGGGGCCGGGAAATGCACCAGCGACATATTCCAGCATCGTGAAAAGAGTAATTTGTATGTGAGGGCGGGGGAGGGGGTGTAAATGGGGGGGATAACATCAACTCACAACCTGATGGAATCTGACCATCTTGGGAAGCAAGAGACATAGGAGATACCGCAACTTTGGTTTCTTATTCACAAATGAAAGCACTCGGTCATATACAGACAAATGAGAAACAGGTAAAGATAAATCAATCTCCCTAGCACACATTTTGGTCCGTCATTATTTTTTTCATCCTATAAAGTTTGTACCTAGGAATGTGGTTATCTAATATTGCCTCTTATTTTTCACTGTCCTGCCCTTAAAGGATAATTTACCTTCTCAAACATCGATGCCTTACTCTCTACACTGTAGTATCAAAGATAGACAAGGCCATGGAACTGCGGAGCACCTCATTTACTTACATAATTTTCAGATATTAATCATTTCAATTCTTCGTGATATCCAGGATCTTTAAAACCAATGGATTTCCATCCCACTTGAAACACATTTGTAACTTAGATGTGTGGCAAAAGTGCTGTCCCCTATTTTGAGGTAAGGCCCGCAACTCACAGAAGGTAGTTGACAAACATGTAAACAGTTTCACAAGCCCACAAAGCACTTTGTGGATTGTTTGCAAAGCAGTTTCATGTGTTTTATTTCATTTTTTCCCCTCAACAGCACCGCAGGGCAGTGGAAGGGAAGAAAGTGGAACTCCCGATGACCAGAAGAGCCTCCAACAGACCTCTTGGCCCTAGCAGAAAAGGCACTTCATTGAGAATTAGACATATTACTTTCTTAGCCATTTACTTTCTTTTAGCCGATATGTTGCATTATCCCAAGCATGTGACCTTTTTCTCAGTAATTAGCATTGCTATTATCACACGCATATATGCAAAACCAAAAAAAGACAGTCACTCAGAGACATTACTGTTAGGTGTCGAGGTAATAGTGTATATACACCCCGCTTTCTCTTCTTGGAGACGGACATTGCGTCAACATATTATTATCTCTTTTTCTACCTCTGTGACTCAATAATGCACAGCTCTGGTAACTGATCAGAGAAAACAAGACCTTCTTGATATCCCCATTTTTCCTTCCCTGATTCACTATTTAAAATGGAACTCATGGATTTGTAGTTCTATGGGTCCCCAGCACCTAAACGCTTAGGACAGAGTAGGTAATCAATAAATACTTCTGAGATGAATGCATCAATTGGTGCATATATTGTGCAGAAACACCCTTTTAAAATAATTATTTGGGTCATTTGCCTTTAAGAAGTTACTCTCAACTTGAAGCCAATTGAAAATTTTAGGCTGTATGATTTGTTTTCCTGATTGGCCCACTACCGTAGGCATTTAAAGGTGGGCCAGGAGAATTTAAGACAGAGGCATGGAATTATTACCCAGGCTTTTTTTGTGGTCTATCAGGAAAGAAGCCTTATCTTAAAGAGGCCTTTTCTATTTGTGGTCCATGAACCCGCCACAAAACACAACACACAGGCAAAAATCACACGGAAATGGTTCAAGCACATGGTATGCAACTGTCTCACATTCTCACAGCCTTAAGTAGTAGAAGATTATCTTTTTAATGAGGATAATTTTATTTTTCACTAGATATCTATCAAAGGAAAGATTACAACATAGCAGCTGGAACACTGGAACCTACATAATGTATTGCACATTTTAATCATGTTGGATAAAACACGCTTTCTATGGATATCAATTATACTAATGACTCTTATATAATACTCTCATGTGCCTATGGGATATGTATTGTCACCTCGCTTTTGTCATAAAAATAGTTAGTAGCTCTGGATCCACACTGAAGTAGTTGCTTTCATTTTTATATAATGAATGAGTAACACTGTAAAAAAAGACATTTTATCCCATATTAGTTTAACAGAGTGAAGAGATTTCACATATGACAGTGCTAAATATACTCTTAAGCTGCTAATAAAGCCAAAGCCTGCAGGGAAAAATTCTAATGATGAGCAATGCCAGAAGTTTGTATTTCTGAAACTAAGGCAAAAATGTTCCACTTAGGTATAATTTCTAAATATCTTAAAAAGGAACAGGGATTTCTAATAATTTCATTTCCAATAAATCTCCTTAGTCAATTTGGAATCATTTTATTTGCAATAAATCTCTTCAGTCGGCCTCAAAGATAAGCACACTTTTTTTTTTCTTTTCCCATACTGCAATGTTATGGAGGAAGCTTCTTTGAATGTGTCCTTAAAATTAATAATGACAACAGAAGGTATGATTTATAGCCATACCACTATATGATTCCTTTTTGTCAACAGAACAAGAATTTCTGCTAGAATGGTTGAAGATTATTCACCTAAAAATAAATAAATGAACACTTGACCAAATTCCTCAGGTTGTGTTTCAGAAATGCCTCAGCTGAGGGTCCATCAGGGTTCCCATTCTTCAGCATACCTGCTAGCAATGCTAGAGTTAAGGCTTTATGAGAATTTCCATTATAAACTTCTAGTTTCCAGATTTAATAAATCAGTCATAAAAATGTGCTCAAAGCTGAAACTTGGCAAAGCAATTTAAAGAAAAGAGAAAAACTTCTGCCTGGTCATTTTTAAGTTACACAAGTATAAAAAGATACAGCTGGGAAGGAGTCTCAGAAGCATTCTCCTTACAAATAGTTTTGAAGGCATATGATTTTAATTATATAAAAATTGGTCAAGTGATTGGTCCACAGTATAGTCAGAATATTTGGGGTGGTTTGAAGAAAAAGGTAAAATAATGAAGTTATTTAAATTCCACCTAGAAGCTTTTAGATGTGCATTTTCAATGTCATATTCTCTTCAGTTCACCAGACTTTTTGGAAAAAAGCACTGGATCATCACTTGCTTCTCCTTTGTTCAACTAGATATGGTATGCATCTGAAAAGATCTTGGAAAATTCTAAGTCCTAACATTTATGCATGTATACATTTAATTACTTAAGCAGCAAAACAATTATCTGCATGAGGAGAAGTTTCCGGTTTCTCCAATTTATCTTTACAAAAATCACTTCTAAATTCTGTGGGTTAACTCATTTAAATATGTCAATAGATCCATTTGAACACTAAATCTTCTACTACATATTGAGTGTCTCTTGGATTCTACTAATACAGTCAAATAGAATATTTGTTAGTTGGTTATGTCTTCTGTCCACATTCAATGGCTATCGGAGGCACTGGTGATTTTGCATTATTGACTGAATTTTAATACATAAACACGAAGTCTAAGAAGAATTCCGTGATGTAAGAGTCTTTTTAACTTAAATTTCTTCTTTTTCTCCAAAAATACACATTAATTCCTTAGTACTTACATAGTTAATTCTTGACTGTTCAAAACTTACTCTGAGGGTATATGAAGTGGTTATTTTTAAATCTTTGCTCTTGTCCATGATGAGATTGGTATGTTAAAAGAATGACTTAGCTAGGAAGTGAGCCTGGCCAGCTGTGCACAATCCTTATCTTGATTTAGCTTCCTTTTCTAATCACTTTTATGAATCTAGAAATAATATCTTTGTTTCTTTGTGGGAGAAAAAAATCCTTAAAATAAAGGTAATTGGTACTGAAAGTGACATAGACTAAAAGTAATAACTATTAGTCATAAAACAGAGTGATACAATATAGTGTCTTTGTAAATGGACTGCCTGGGTTCAAATCCCAGATTCATTCATTTTCCATTTATGTTACTCTGGACACATTATTTATTTACTCTAAAGCTCAATTTCCTCATTTGAGAAAGGGGATGAAAATAATAATAATGCTTCCTCATAAGTTTTCTGAGAATTAGTGACTTTCAGCACTTCCCAGAGTGTCTGACACAAGATAAGCACCCAGTAAACTATTTATCATCATCATCATCACTATCATCATTATATTATTGTTATTACCATCACCACCATCATTATCATTATCATCAAGGAGAAATTAGAGAAGTGGTCCAAAATAACCCTCACCAAAGGATCCCAAGATTTTATAGCTCCCACCCTCCCTATCAAATAGTTTTTATCCCATCTCCTATCTTTAAGTTCCTGTTGGCTTCTCTATGTCCACTATCACTCAACTCTTTAAAGTCTAACTTTCAAGCACAACAGTTTGCCCCCTGTTAAATGAAGCCAAGGATTTTATGTCCATCTACTAGTCAACAGCAGGAATAGTCCAAAACCTGGAAAAAGATTTAAAAATCATACTTGTCAAATTGGTATATGACAAAGCTGGCATTCTATGTTAGATGACCCAGAATCAAGATTATAAGGACCTGACAGACAAAAATGATAGGTTGAAACTAACATGGTGGTCAAATCACATTTGGAATATTGGGTTTAGTTCTGGGCAAGAACAAACTGAACTGTACCCAAAAATCAATTAGAATGAGTAGAGGACATAAAAACCCCAATATCTGAGGAAAGAATGAAATATCTATAAACACTTTGCCCAGATAAAGCTTGGACAGTCAAGAATATGTTTTTTCCAAATATTTGAAAGGCTTTGATTTGGAATAGTTATTGTTCCTATTCTCCAAAAAGTTTGACCAGTGGATAGGTAGAACGGTAGACTAAAAATCATTAAAATGAAAAATTTTTTTCAAACAATTAGAAATTTCTAAAAGAGATGGTTACCCTCAAGAAGTGTTAAGTTCCCAGTTTTCTCACCTTGGTTTTTGTATTTTAGTTTTATTCTTACTGCGCAAGGCCAGTGACTAGATGTACCTTATACGCTGACCTCTTTTCCGACCTCTGGATCCAAATGTCCACTGGATTTCCAATAAATCCCTCAAAGCAGATTCACTATCTGAATACCTCTAATACGCTCCTATTCTGGGCCGCCTAACTCACTTCTCAGTCACCTAAGATAGTAACGAAAGGTACAATTTTTCCCTATTCATCTTGATGATGATGATGGCAAATATCTTCTATGAGCTTTTATTATCTGAAGTCAATGTGCTAAATCTTACATTCATAACTTCACATAATCTTTATAATAGTTCTCTAATGTGTGCATTATTATCCTCATTTTATAAGGGAAACTGAAGCTTTGGAGGTGAAGCAGCAGAACCTGTGGTCAAGGGTATCTGACACTAAAGTTTTGTATATGATTATCTCCTCTACTATAAGCCTTTCCAGTTAGTAATCTGTTCCAGTTTAGAAAGTTCCTCACTGCAGGCCTTCTCCCTTTTCATCCCCTCTGCAAGGAGGGAACTCTGGCCTTTTGCATGGCTGGTTTCTTCTCTTGTTTTTCATGTAGCAGCTTCTATGTCATCCTAAGAACACCCCCTTCCCCTACTCTCATGGTATCATGGTACCTTGACCATGGTGTTCATAAGCATCAGTGTGTGTGTGTATATATATATATATATAGAGAGAGAGAGAGAGAGAGAGATCTATAGAATATATATTGATATCTATTCTATATATATATATATATATATATATATATATATCATACACATGTATATTTATATATATTGCCCAATTTTTTTAAAGAAATGGAAGCTCCATGGGGGAGAACTTGTTCTCTTGCTCTTCTCTGAATCTCCACCACCAAGAGTATTGATATTCACTTGCATTCAATATTTGTTGATTCATTGGTTGTGGGATACACATTTTACCCTGTCCCCTCATGTGTAGTCTTTCTACCATTTGATATGGTTTAATCTCTTTTTTTTTAAAGATTTTATTTATTTATTTGACAGATAGGTATCACAAGTAGGCAGAGAGGCAGGCAGAGAGAGGAAGGGAAGCAGGCTTCCTGCTAAGCAGAGAGCCTGATGCTGGCCTCGATCCCAGGACCCCAGGATCATGACCTGAGCCGAAGACAGAGGCTTTAACCCACTGAGCCACCCAGGTGCCCGATATGATTTAATCTCTTATAATCTCATCTAGACAACATTAATTGTCAGGCCTTTTGCTTCCAGTCCCTTTTAGCTTGAATACAAGTACAGAAAGAATCATGTGTTCTGCTCAAAGCTCTTCAATGGCTACTCTTTAACTAGAGAATAAGTCGAAATTTCTAAATGTGGCATTGAAAACATGGTACCAACACCACCTCTGCAGCCTCAGAGGTTTCAGCTGTACTTCACTACCAGCATTGTGTGAGCAAGCAATATAGTATCATGTCCTTGTGTCTCTTCATGCGTAAACACTTTTTTACCTCTCCTAAAAAAAAAAGAAAAAAAAAATTCTTTAGGAAGCACCTTTACTCCAAACGCTTTTCTGGCTTCATCTTCCAGAGAAAAGTTAGACATTCCCCTACCTCCATCTGTTTCCACTGCATTTTGTCCACTATTTTCTTCAGTATTTATGGAATTGTATCACAGTTAATTATGTACTTTGCATGTGTTGCCAACTAGAGTTAAGAGTACAGTGCGGTCATATAATAGTTGCTTAACAAATGACTATATTTTGAATAAAAGAGAAAGTTGAGCTAAATGATTTCCTATGTCCTTTCATATTTAATATTTTAAATATCTTTACTGATTTTGTTATTTTCTTTTTTAAGATTTTATTTATTTGACAGAGAGATCACAAGCAGGCAGAGAGGCAGGCAGAGAGAGAGGAGGAAGCAGGCTCCCCTAGAGAGCAGAGAGCCCGATGCGGGGCTCAATCCCAGGACTCTGAGATCATGACCTGAGCCGAAGGCAGCGGCTTAACCCACTGAGCCACCCAGGCGCCCCTGATTTTGTTATTTTTAAATTGGAAACCACTTTGGTAACCCATGGAAAATTCTGTTAAATTTTGATCCATGTCTACTCATTAAAGGCGTTAACTTTAAAGAAAACATCTATAGTGCCAAAAGCGGGGAAGAAATCCAGATACAGAAATTCTTGAGTTTTTTTACTGTTAACTTTGACTGAGCAATTACATTTTTGTTTAAATTAAAAATCTCCTTATACTTTTCTAGAGAAAATTTAAACAGGCAAGTCTTTTGAGAGGTCTAGTGGGCAATATATATTAAGAGCACTATAAATGTTTATGGTCTCCGACCCATCGTTTGACATCTAGGAAACAATAAACTAGGAAGAATAAAGTTACAAAATCAACTGTATTATTAATTTGTATTGTATTATATATGTTTTTATTGTCATACTACAATACCCAAATAAAACTGGAAACAAAGTTTAATAACAAGAAAACAAAGAATAGTTAAGTAAATTAGTGTACACCCATACAATTGGAATATATTTTTAAATAATCAAGAACAAGAAAAAATAGTTGTAATGATACGGAAAAAGTAGCAACTAGTGTTTACCATATAATCCCAAATATGTACATACATACATATGCATATATACATACGTATACAGATATATACTTCTGTGTGAGATAGAGGGATAGAGGAAGAATATAGACAGATAATCTCCAGGTGATGAGACTATGTACAGTGCTAATTTTCTTCTTATTTATTATTTATGTATTTATTGATTTATTTTTCTTCTTTCTATATTTTCCAATTCAACAAAAAAGTATATATATTTCTTACATGTGAGATTTTAAAAATATGGCACAAGGACAATCTAAACACTTTCAACTATGTACTTCTCCCTATATTGAAGCCTAGTATGATTCTCAGCAAACAGTACACTTTAAGCTTTGTTTCAAACAAATGTTCCCTCTACACAAAGTACCTTCCATGCAGCATAAGCTATAAGAAGTTTTCACAAGTTCTAACCAAATAGTTCAGTAAAAAGTGGTGTAAAGAAAGGAGTAAATCTAAGAAACAAAGAGCATATATAATTTTTGGATAAAGTTGACATATGAAAGTGATAAATGGTTAACATAATGTACCAAGAAGAGAGGGACATGTGTGGGAGAGATGCCCTAATATATCATATGTACATATTCATATCTAAGTAGAAATGCAAAATATATTCCATCTGTTTTCACCCTCTTTTCATCCTCTTCAGTTCCTCAAACAGCTGGTTGCGCAGCAGTGTACCTTCTTGGCAATATCTTGTTAGAGGAAGAGAATGGCTTCCATTATTGCCTTGATGGACCAGAGGTGGTTAATGGGGCCAATCCAAGATGACAGCCATTGTCACAGCGTAAGCACATATTTCCTGGCATAACGAGTGGTCCTGGGTTGTTGACGCAGTCTTTAGTTATTGTTCTTGCCAGGCACATTTTGTCTATCTTTAGTTATAAAATATTAGAAAGTGTCAGGACACTTGTAACAAATACCTATCTAAAATAAGGTGGTAAAAGGCAAGAGACACACACAAATTGATCTCACTGGGGTTACAACTTCATATGTACTGCTTGAGTAGGTTGATGTTACTTGATATCATCACCAAAAGTATCTGCAAGATTGAATCCCAACAGCAAATAGAGTTTTTTGAGTATTGCTATTTCACTCATATAAAAAATAAGTTCCCTCTGACTCAAGTCAGATCAGATGGCCATCTTCTCAATGGTCTCAGGATGTTCTTGGGTAATGACTTTAGTGTCTATGGTCAGTGGAATATTCCTTCCATTAGCAATATTCAATAATAATATGTTGTAAAGGGAAGAACACTATAAGAACAATAAGATCTGGGTTTGGGTTCTACCTCTGCTCCTAATCAGTTGTGTGATTTAGGACATGTCATTAAGCTCACTCACCTTCAAATTTAATATCTACATAAACTAAAAAGGAGTGGAACCCTAGAAATCTATGCTTCCACTCCAATGGTTCTTAACCAGTCATAATTTTCTGCCCAACCCTTCCTCCTCATCACCCACCCATCCATCCAGAAAACTTTTAGCAATGCTGGGAGAAATTTTTGATACTGTCACAGCTTGGGAGAAGGAGCTACTGGCATCTAGTGGGTAGAAGCTAGAGATGCTGCTAAACATCTTATAATGCCTAGGATAGCTCCCTGAAAAAGAATTGTGTGGCCCCAGATTGCCAATAGCACAGTTTTGAGAAGGCCTGCTCTACCCTCTAGTTGCACCCTGTCATAGGAGAGAAGTTCAAATGAGTGTTAGATCAGAACTTTAAACAATTACTTTTTTAAGTTATTCAAGTTTGAACATTGATAATTGGCTTCTAGACTTCCTCAGGTGATGGTTAGTGAACTCCATCTACTTAAAGACGGAAAATATCTAGAAAAGTCAAGAACATCATTGCTGATTTCATCTGTCACAATTGCTTAATTAATTTGGGTTTATTCATATAAAATTAGTTATTTACACCTGAAGAATCCATTGCATTTTCTCTTATCTCAGTAAGGACAGTTTAAAAAAAAAAATCTGTTTTCACATCACCAAATGCCTTAGCATCATAAATGTGATACAACTTGGAAATCAAAGTGGGCTTATCTATAGGTTGGTCTATTTAAACAGCTGACCACTTACTTGATTATTCTCCTTGACCCTGAACTTGGTTGTTTTTTCCAACACTAAGCTTGTCAATGCCCTCATCTTATTGCAGTAATGTGAGTTAGAAGACAACATATTCTTTTTTGGGATTTCATTGCTAAAAGGGATAGAGAAGATTGTACCATAAATGATCATTAAGCAAATGCAAAGACTAGGAAAAGTACACAGTCAAACTTCTTCTTTAAAAAATTTATTTTAGGGGTGCCTGGGTGGCTCAGTCATTAAATGTCTACCTTCAGCTCAGGTCATGATCCTGGGATCCTGGAATCGAGCCGCCCATCAGGCTCCCTGCTCAGCAGGAAGCCTGCTTCTCCCTCTCCCATTCCTCCTGCTTGTGTTCGCTATCTCGCTGTCTCTCTCTGTCAAATAAATAAATAAAATCTTTTGTAAATAAATAAATAAATAAATAATTTAAAAAATTTTAAAAGCCAGAATTTTATAAGATTAAGGATGCCATATATAAAAGATGTTTGTTAGTGTGTTTGTTTTCCTTTAACAGGAGAGCAGTGAAAAATCTGTTACACTAATCCACATTGTAGTTTGATGTGTTCTTTGAAACAAACATGGAAAGAAAAATCTGCCATATCTTTTTTTCTTTAAAATTGCAACAATTTTGAAATCATTCTTGTCACCATGGATCCTCAAGAACTATAGATTCATAATGGAAGTTTCTACCACTCACCTTGAAGATTTCAGCATAGATGCTGTCAGCTTCAAAGATTTTGCTTTCAGTTGGTTTCTGTTGTTGCCTCACTCTATCAATATGGTGACGGAGAGTAAGTTGGCCTTAGATAGGAAGCTCCAAGATAGAGTTGAAAACACATATGAAAACACATTCAGTAAGAGTCTTAGCTGAATGGGTCTTCTGAAAATCCTTCAATAAACACAAATGATTTTTTTACATTGATCAGCTTAGATCTCAATGGGTCGCTGAGTGTGAGGACTATAGAAAATTGTGGACGAACCAAATGAACTTGTATATTATAGGGATCCGAGAAATGTTGGATAGATGTATTCATATTTGACCATGCTACCATTCGTTCCTCATGTCACAGGCTTTCCTTTGAAGCTCTGAGTAGATACTTCCATTTCTTTCACTTACAGTTGATGCAATTTTAGAAAGCTCTAAAAGCCTTGTACTAACAGTCAATCAACTCTTAAAGTGCCTCGTCATTCTTGTCAAATCAGTCTTAATGTTTCTTGGCAGAAAATCCAATTGTTTCTATATTGGTGGACTTCAGAGAAACCCCAAGTTAATGCTGAGGAGGATTCTCCATTTTCTAAAAGAAAGAGTGGTACAAATGTTTAACTAGATTTGAGTGTTCAACCTTTAGTCTTTTGACAATATAAATTTTGCTATGCTAGTCTGATATCATAGACAGAGCACTGGACTTGAGGATTAAAAAGATCTGCCTGAATCATAGCTCTGCCATCCAACAGCAGTGGGTCTTTGGGTATATTACTTCACACCACTGAGTTTCAGTTACCATTATGGGATAATAACACCTAATTTATGGGGTTATTGTTGGCATTAAATGAAAAAATGTGAATGTACTTTGTATATTGCAAATCACTATACAATTGCAATGTTATATTACAATCTCTGCCTTTAAGAATACATTGAATAGGGGCGCCTGGGTGGCTCAGTGGGTTAAAGCCTCTGCCTTCGGCTCAGGTCATGGTCTCAGGGTCCTGGGATCGAGCCCCACATCGGGCTCTCTGCTGAGCAGGGAGCCTGTTTCCTCCTCTCTCTCTCTCTCTGCCTGCCTCTCTGCCTGCTTGTGATTTCTCTCTATGTGTCAAATAAATAAAATCTTAAAAAAAAAAAAAAGATACATTGAATAGGGGCACGCTGGGTGGCTCAGTGGGTTAAGCCTCTGCCTTCGGCTCAGGTCATGATCTCAGGGTCCTGGGATCGAGCCCCGCATCGGGCTCTCTGCTCAGCGGGGAGCCTGCTTCCTCCTCTCTCTCTCTGCCTGCCTCTCTGACTACTTGTGATCTCTGTCAAATAAATAAATAAAATCTTTAAAAAAAATACATTGAATACACAGAAGACTAATCCAAGAGCAGAGATGATAGAACACACATCACTGTGGCCCTGTGTATGTATAAATATCATAACAGTACAGTTTTTCTCTGGATTACAAACAACCCATTCATATAAATTGTAGAGGAAGAATCAGCTCCTACTACCCAAGAAGGTTATTATCTTTTTCTTTCCTTAATATAAAATGTGTAGCAAGAGGATGATCTCATGAACTTCTATTTTTTTAGAAGGGAAAAAGACTTTATAAACTATGGATACACAATAAGAAGGGACCTTTGCAAGGAGAGATAGCACTGCAGAAGAAAGTGGTTCCCAGTATTCAGAAGCAGAGCTCAGATACATATTCTTGTGTAAACAATGTTAGGTGTAAGAGCTGTAGTTGAAATAAGACTTGCCATCATGGTTACACTGCTGGTTTCCAGATCTGTGCACAAGAAGACTTTACAGACAGCCTCTGAACCCAACCATCACACATGATATTCCCTCCATAGGAAAATGTGTTTTTTATAACATTTAAATAAACATTTAGAATTCAACTCTGCTCAAAGTTAGAGATTGCTTATATAATCAATTAAATATAAACTATGCTTCAAATTCTGCCAGGGTTAGATTTCCTAAGGATGGAATCTGGGATTTGACTGCTAGTAAATTCATAATGGTAAACTGCTACCCATGATGCTCAATTGTGAATCCTGATATCACGGGAATGGTCTCAACCTGCTTTGGTACAGCAGAGAGAGAGAGAGAGAGAGAGAGAGAGAGAGAGAGAGAGAATGCATGCATATGCATGAGCACCTCAGGGAAGGGCAAAAGGAGAGGTAGAGAGAATCCCAAGCAGACTCCACACTGAGCATAGATGCCAATGTGGGGCTTAACTCATGGCCCTGAGATCATGACCTGAGCAGAAACCAAGAGACAGATGCTTAATCAACTGTGCCACCTAAGTGCTCGATGAGACAGTGTCTTAATACAACATTCCATTTGTGTGAGTAAGAGAAGGCAGCCAGTGGAAATGGCCTTTTTCTTCTTCATTGCCAATGACGCCACTCTTAAAACTTAGTGCTCTTTACAACCTGACACAAATATTATTGAAGGATCCCTTTTAAAAATTACTAATAGATTAATGACTATGATCCAGATGATTCTATTATCTCAGCTGTTTCTCTTTATGGCAATTAATAGCTGTGACTCAATCAGTTGTGTGGGGAGGTGTAATAACTCTCATGAGTAAAAATATTATCATGTCATATTAAAGTCGGCCTATCATTGCCCAATAGACCCAACCTAATTCTGTTTTTCCGGAAAATAAGTCATAAATACTGGCATAAATTTTAGCATATATTTTGCAGTATCCTAAATATGCCAGATACTTTGCTAAATATGCCATGGCACATTCTTTTTCCTCTGCCTGGAATTCTCCACTCCTTGCCTCTCAGAGGAAGCCTGCCCACTTTTCTCTCATAGTATGTTCAATCTAAGCTAATCTGCATGGTCTTCCCTATTCCCTCTAGTCCTGTCCCAGTCCAAAAACAATCTCACTTGGTCCATGTGTTACTCTCCCATAGCACTTTGTACTTACTCCACCGGCACTTACATTGCCATCCTATAAATACTGGTTTACAGACTGCTGAGAACAGGGAATACATTGTTCATCTATAGTAACCACAGAATAAACTATGAATCAAGTAAATAGTCGATCATTCTTTTCTAACATGAGTAAGTGGTATTGAGTGTCAAGTATTATGCTCATGGTGTTTCCGTTTCCTGACAGCTTAAGAAGTTACATAGGGTATTCATTAATCTCATCTGTTTTTTTCATTCAGTGAATAAGTCAAGATGTATTTGTGGTTTCTGTACATCCATTGCATGGACATGGGATGATGAACCCTGCATTATCCATGTCCCCCTACCTTATTTGAGTCTCTCACCTGAATCCTGAAGCCATAATTCTACTCTGTGTTCTGGTTGCCTGCCTGAGACTCATTTGGAAGTCTGGTTCCCCAAGAATAGGTCAGCAATAAACTTGAATTTGTTGGACTCTCAGCAATTCTGCTCACTATTTGTGTAAATTTGAGAATGTTCCTTAACCTCTTCAGACCTCACATCTGTAAACTGAGAATGATACCTATTTCACAGGGCTGTTGTATGTAAGACAATATCAGTAGAACACCCTAGAGAGTGCCAGCATATAACAGGAATCAGTTATATCTGCTTGTTCTCCTTGTCTACTCCTGTCCTCCTTCAAGAGCTAAATGTGATGTAACCATATGGGAGATAATCCTAATGGCCACTTTAATTCCACCATGGGGGAAAAAGTGAATATAAAAGTGGAGATTTTTGAAAACATAGATTAAGACACCTGATTTGTAAAGGACCTATAATCTCAAATACCTCATTCATTCATTTACTCATTTATTCATTCAAGAATATTCATTAAATGCCTAAGGTCTGGAAAGGTTAAGCATACTTTTAATATAAAGCAGTTAAGGCCGATAGTATTTTTTATACACTTTATTTATTCACTTATTTACTTACTTGTTTGTTTGTTTACACATACATACCCTATTTCTTATACCCTAGGTTTTTTTGGATAGACCATGAAGAGTAGCAACATTTGTAAACTTCTAGAGCAAAGCTAAATAACCAAAATTTGAGTACAAAGTGCCTCTCTCAACACAGACAATATTTTTTACCTTTATAGGGCATTCTGTCTTGTGGCCTTCAAACTACAAAGAAATCCAATGCTTGAGGTTACACAGAAAGCTGGGGAACAGTTTATATTTTCTAAGCATGAAAGTTTTTTTATAGTTTCTTAACTGAGACAAAAGTTTCATGTTGGATTGGTTCCCAATAACGTTTTTAAGGTTATCACAATGTCTTATACATAGTGACTACTCAAGAAACATTTATTGAATTAATGAAGTTTCAAAAGAGCCTTTATTTATTTTAGCTCTAAAATGCCTTGGAAGACATTTCAAGCCAAAAAAAGCCTTTGAAATAGTCATTGAATGTTGACGGAAGAGCAAAGAATGTGAATTTCATGCATTGTGCCAGTTCTTCCGCCTCCACTGGAATAAAACAGACAGGTTGGCTATCTAAATAAACAAAAATTTTTCACAGCTGGTGATTTTTGGTATTTAATTATGAGATGAGAAGGAACTGCTTTTTTCACTGGGGAGGAACATGAATTGGTCTCACCCACTAGAATGATTTGGAAAGTGTATTAAACTGAGAATAAGTGACACAAGAGAAAAAGGATAAAACGCCACCCACTGGTACATGAGCATACTAAACATTCATTCCATTGAGTTTACTGGGAACTTCCTCCTTTTTGCTTTTATGGAGAGACCTGGGAGCCTTCCTATTTTGTTCTGTTGTAGCTAGGGAGGCTAATGGTGCTTCATTGAGTGTCTCTGCACTTAGGATGCATCTGTATTTCTGCAGGGAATGAGGCTCTCACTGCATCAGATGATGAAGAATACCCTTGCTCCAATGCCCACATGGCATTGTGCAATGTTCACTGAGGCAACACTAACATCATGCTCTGCACTGGAACGATGGTAAAATTGGGGAGCTAGATGTGTACTTAGGATTTCTTAGTTGTTTGATCACATCGATGAAAGGATAAGCAATCAATCTCCCCCCTAAGACAGTGAGTGGTATTGGCCATAACTCATTACTCCGTCAAGGATTTGGCATTTCAATCGATGGGAAATGATGTGTGATCATTCTAATTTATTATACATCATTTCCCATCAATCGACAAGCTGAAGCCTTGACATAATAAGTACTTACAGACACTGTCAATCATTCCTGGTCCAAATACCTCCCTGTGCTGCCTTTTGGGATATCCTCAAATAGTCATGAAAATGGAATATGCCCCAAAAATCACAAATGCATTGATTTCATTCAGCAGAAGACTTTGAGATGACCTCTTACTGGGGGATTCCATCAGCAATTGCTTAAACGTTGGATTATCAACCAAGGTAAAGGGATGGAATTGATGAATATTCTGATTAGCCATGATTTTCCTCCCAACCTGTCCAAGTGGGATCCAAAAGATGGTGGTATTGCTAGAATCAAAGGGGTATACTTCTGTCTTCAAAAAATGCCCATCTCCTCCACCTCAAAAATTTAGCCATCTCAAAAAATTTAGCATTTCCTGAGTGCTTTTTAGAATTAAGTCAAAGCACATTGATTTTCCTGCCTTTTGTCACTGTAGTGAATGACATCATAGGTGAGGAGATCACCAAATACTATCAAGATAGCAGAGCTCATGAATTACTGGTACTTCTCAATAAGATCCCTCAGCTGTTTTTACTGCCTATACTGAAGCAATGGGTGAGAAATGTCTGGTTTGATTAGTTCTATTTGTCTGAAATTTGATTCTCTTGAAAATAAAATAAGGAAAAAAAATTCTCAGGTGCATGCACTAAAGCAGGAGTATCCAAAGTCATGATTTTGGACATTACAATACCACATATGGTTTTCATAGTAACACCAAAAACTGCCTACCTCTTCACCTGAGCATTTTTGATATTTTGAAAATATGTCACGACATTTTCAATTTCTACTTTGTAATATTTTTCAGGAACAAAACCATATTCCCATGAGAATTTGTATGCCTAGTAGGGGGATTTTTTTATTTTCACCAGCAGCAAAAGGAGCATTTTCTGAGGAAAAGAGGGTGATGTATTCTCTATAACTGACATACATAGCAACACTTTTGTGAGGACAGAAGGAAAAATGCTGCATTTTGGCTAGAAAAAGTTACTTTTTTTGGCCTATGAATATCTTCTTTTAAATATCTGGGAAAATAACAAGTAAAGCCAAGCTGCAGAGGTCTTTTCATTCTTAATAAACTTAAAAAAAAAAAAAAAAAGGAAAGAAGATAAATAAACTCTATATGATTTTTTTTCACCAGCAACATTTGTAGTATCAGCTTCTTTTTTTTTCTTTCTTTCTTTCTTTCTTTTTTTTTTTTTTAGGGATCCAGCTGTGAAAGCCTGATCATTTTGGAGGAAGCCTAGCACAGTGCTTTGCATGCACTGTATGAGTATGATCTGGAAGCCAGTTCAGGAAGTCTGTAAAAGCATCACCAATAAAGTTTGCCTCTACCATGGGTAGCAAAGGCCCATACCCAAGAGATGAAAAAATGACAAACTAATACAATGGATTTTAATAAAAGCTTTCTCAGTGGATTTCAAAGCAAGCATTCATTAGCTCATTCCATCCTCACAATCTGCTTAAGCCAATAACTTTCTCGTCTTGGGGGGAAATGCCCTTCTCATTCCTCCCAGCACCACGGCTTCCTCTTCACTTCCTCGTCAGCAATCAGTGGGTCTTGGCAGAACCAGGGCTTACTGGGGAGCCAGCTGGCTCCTTTAGCTCTTCGTATGCTCTAGGGCTTATCCAGGCTAATGGAGTATCACAGTTCATTATGCACCTTCCTCTTCTACCCCCTGTGAGGAAGCTCCAGTGTATACCAGGTTTGGGGCAGGAGGCATCACTGCCACTGAAACTGCCAAAAGGAGCTGCCAATATCCTATGAAGGAGATAAAGGATATCAATATTTGTAAGAAAATGTGTCCTGACCCCAGAAGATGGCTACAAGGCATTCCAAGAATGCAGGAGAATTAGCATCAGCTACTCATTCTACCTCGCTCTACATCTGTAGGGAAGCAGCCACCAGTTAGTAATCTCTCCCTATGTGCCAAACATGTTAAGCTCTTTACACATAGCAGCTTCTGCAGACCTTAAGACAAACCGAAAAACTTGGTACTGTTATTGTTCCTATTTTTCAGAGGAGGAAACAGAAACAGGGATTGCGTAGGCAAAATACCTTGCCTGAACTCATGTGGCATGTGAAAAAGAGCTGGCATCTCAACAATACGCCCATCTTCCTACCTGCTATTCAGTACAACCTCTAAGGAAGGAGAGCTGTCCTTCAATTCCAAGACAAAGGCAAAAGCCTTTTAAGGAGGATTTTGTTTCGCAAAGAAAGAAGAACAGCAGAGGGAAATAGCAGGCATCTAAATGATCGAGAGAAGCTTCCAAATACGGTCCAGAAAGTACAAACTAAAAAATCATAAAGGCATCCTTATGATAATAAGGGTCATCTCCTAGGACATCTCTCTCTCTTTTTTAATAAATATTTCTTTCTAGAGAAGAAAAGATATAAGCATTCAAAAACTCATTTTCAGGGGCGCCTGGGTGGCTCAGTGGGTTAAAGCCTCTGCCTTTGGCTCAGGTCATGATCCCAGGGTCCTAGGATCGAGCCCCGCATCGGGCTCTCTGCTTCGCGGGGAGCCTGCTTCCTCCTCTCTCTCTCTGCCTGCCTCTCTGCCTACTTGTGATCTCTGTCAGATAAATAAATAAAATCTTTAAAAAAACAAAAAAAACAAAACTCATTTTCAGAAAAAAAAAAAGATTACGAAAAGACAACCTTTTTTCAAAAATCTGAAGCAGAATCAATCACAGTCCACGCCACTTCGTAGGAAGTGAGGCCACTGCTTTAGAACCTTCACTAACAAAAGAAACAATGTCTAGAGTGAGTGTTCACATGTGAGGTTTGAGTCTGATATGATTTGAAAAGCTTGAGTAATAAACTCCTGAAAAATGGGGTTTGGTAATGAGCAAGCCTTTAACTATATAGACATGTTGCCAGGTACCACTTCAATAAACTATTACAAATGATCGGATGCAAAGGTGTTTCCAACAGCTGTTTATGCAATGTGGCTGGAAGAATTCTTCCATAAAGAAGCTGTTAGTGGGAAAATTGGCTATGCATGGTTGTGATGTCAAATCCATACATAACAAACTTTTTCCTGTCAATCAACAATCTTGCCATAAATTAATCCATTTATAACAAGCCTTTTTGAATTGACAGCTTCGATGTGAATAATAAAAAGGACTCTGAGGAAAGTGAACTCAGAATGGCTTTTTGCAACTCTTTAACACATGCAGAGAAGTGGCAAAGCCTTGTGACTTTTAATTTATATTGAAAAAAGGTTGGCAGCGGCTCCAAACACCAAAGTAGCTTTCCAAAAGCAGCTGAATACAACAAAACCAGGGAGAACTGTCACGTTTGGCTTATAGAGGATAAGCAGGACCTGCTCGTATCTAACGACAGAAGCAAATGTCAGTGCATTTCCCTTGACTGTTCTGGACATAAAGATCAAATGTAGATGTAGTTGTTATGTAAACATACTCTATTTTGCCTTCTGGCCAATGAGCTGTTGTCACACCAGAACCTCAAGCAGTGAGTGTGCCTGTGTGGTCACTAGCAATGCAGTAGGCCCATCAAACAGACCCTTAGACCCTACTGTCAGATTCTAGTGTCGGGGCTCTTGACCCTGCCTTTCTCTCACATTGTTACTCAAGCTCAGTTATCTCTGGCTTCTGATGTGGTTTCCCAACAAGTTTAATTCACAAAAATCACAGGGTTGTAAAGAATGCCTACATGACAGTAGATGTGTGCTTCTATGTTCTGGGTATAACAATACCTAAGGCCAGAGTTGTGTCCTTAAAGGCAACTAGAGATGGGATGCCATAATCTCTTCTGGGATCCTCAATGCAACATTTCTAACTGCTAAATTTTACCTTTACATAGTATAGTGGCCCCTAATATCATCACTAGAAACAAAGAGAAGTTGGCTATTTTTCATGCCTAACTTCAACAGGCTACTTCTGGCTAAATAACATTTATTTCTGGAAACAGGGGTTTCTTACTCCAAAACTCTTTTAGTGCAACATTCCTGGTGTTTTCAATCCTCTCTTCACCTTTCTATTTAATCAATCTGGTCAAAAAGTAGATATGAATAAGTTACTGTAAGCAGGAATGAAAGCCAAAAAAATTTTAACACACCAGTAAGATTCTTGCAATGCATTGGTACCTTTGTATTTTGTTCTCCTGCACTGGATGAGAAGCTCACTTTAAATTCTTCATCATTTATCCTTGTAAGTTTGCTCTTGAAAAAGAGAAGACCCATCCAGGACCCTAACCAAGGCATTTGTCTTCATAGATGCCCTGCCCTGCCCAACCCCCTCTGTTAAAGAGGTTATTCTGAAATTCCTCTCTTCTTGTCTGCCCCACTGGCTGGCAAGTTTGCTGAATTGCCCATATGCTTCCAGTAGATCATGCCCCTTTGCCTGGTAGACCTTTCCAGCCAGATGTACACAGAGACATAGGCAACCAGTGCCTAGGTCTGTTTGTTTCCCAGGTGCCTGTTTGTTTTTGTTTTTGTTTTTTAAGATTTTATTTATTTATTTGAGAACGAGAGAGACAGAGATAGTGAGGAAGAGTATGAGTGGGGAGGAGGAGAAGCAGGCTCCCCACTGAGCAGGGACCCCGATGCAAGGCTCAATCCCAGGATCCCAGGATCATGACCAGAGCCAAAGGCAGACACTAAACCATCTGAGTCACCCAGGCGACCCCCAACCCAGGTGCCTACTTTTTCCACTGATTTGTACCCTATTTATCTCCCCAGTGTCTTCATTTGGTAAAGGGCATATAGAACTCTAAATCTGTTCTCCAAAACTCTTTTAGTATCTATAACATTCCAACTCCAAATTCACTCAACTAGACCTCAACATGATCTTTAGAGCACATGTTCTCAATTCCACCATCAGAGTTGTCAATGAAAATAACTAGGCCTGATCATAGCATAGGGTCTAAGAGACTTCAGGGGTTTTAAGATGGAGTGCATTTTGAAAAGATAGTGAAAATCATTCTGGATGCATTCCTTCTCCCCTCTGGACTATCACAATGTGTTTTATGCTGAGTAGACTCTCGTGTGTTTGCTCAGTGAATGAATGAATGGACAAAGAAATAAAAAAGTTTCTTTGGTCCAATGGAAACCACTTCTCTGAGGCAGGAAATCTAAAATGTAAGATCTCATTACATGTAGATTTAAGTTTAAATTTACTCGGATTAAGTTTCAGCATAATATAGACAAATATTTCCATTTAAATATTTCTACCTACCCAAAGGCGTTCTTCTAAGGATCTTCATCAATAGTCTCATCTTTTAACACAACTATATATAACACCACAGTGCTACCGAAAGCCAAAATGCTTGTATTGTCAAAGAGACAGTTGCAGCCCTACCATTCAAAGCCAATAAAGCAAAGCTATCCTTATTTTTAAGAAATGCACTTGTCCAGACTGCAGGGAGTATTTTACATACCTAATGTGGAGGATATAACAGCATGTTCATCAACAGTATTTTAGTTATAACCTAAACAAGTAGATTGGTATCAGCCTGCCTGGAGCTGATTCTAACCTTCCTCCCATTCTTCCTTCTTTCCTTCAGTATTTACTGAGCTCTTATCACGTGTAAGCCCAAGGAGGCCATGTCATCCTGCTCAAAACCAGGTGTCCCTACCTATAATACTCCAACCAGATCCTAGGTAGCATAAAGATGAAATAGCCAGTTACCAGCAAGATTTCTTCTGCCATCCTTCAAAACATTTACTGAGGGCCAGGCACTGCTGTATCCGGGTTCCATCAGTGTCAAAACACAAAAGACAGGCAAAAATCCTGACGATGATAGAGGCAGACAGATACAAACAATCCCTCCAAATTCCTTATTTCGACATTTTATTTTACTGACTCTGAACTAATTCGGGTAATGGAAAAGAAGGAGAAAAAGACAAAGAAAGCATGACTGAAAGAGAAACATGGGCCAGAGGTCAGGAAGATGGGTCTGAGTTAAGATCAGAAATTTCTAGAGTCTCCTACTTTCCATCTTTCTTGCCATCTTTGATTTCGGATGCTTCATTACTACCCAGCCATGAGCATATTCTCTGTAGGAAGCCTAATAATACACAACACCCTAAGCTTACCATTTGTAGATATTTGTTAAAAAGGAGATAGCAAGCCCAAAATGGAGTCCTTGTGCTAAACCCCACGTCCAGAAACCAAGATGGAATTCCCACCGTAACTTCAGTTTCAATCCCCAAGGTAAGCAACCTTTATCAGGTCGACATAGAATTACCTGGTCAACACTAGTGAGATATTCTGCCCAGTACACCCCTTACATTCCTTAGGAAGGAACCTTAGGAAGTGACCTTGCTGAAAACAATGCACTCTGCTAACAGTTCCCTTTTCCCAGCTCCTTTCTGTTTTTAAAATCCTTTCCTTTTCTACAGCTTGGTGGAGTTCCTTTCCACTTGCTAGATGGGATGTTGCCCAACTCATGAATGGTTGAATAAAGCCAATTAGATCTTCAAATTTATTCAGCTGAATTATTGTTATTTAACAATATCTGAGACTTTCCTCCAAATCCCTACAAAATGGAGAGCTTGTTGCCTAGATGGATAGATCAACTGTTATCCTTAGAAGTCCATGTATAATGAAGAATCACAACTGTAATCCTAGGTAATTACACAGCTCCACTGCTCTCAAGGTTCCCTCCAGCATTACCACCAGCTCTTCACTGGGGGCAAGTGTCCCCTTTTGCCTGCCTGCCTTGTTTCTTCATTTCACAAGCCCTATTCAATTAAATGTGGAAGGGCTAGCAAAATCTGACACCAAATTTCCTGAACCTATTATTACTGGAGAACAATGCTTTTCCCAAAAAAGACATTCAGAGAAAACTGATAAGAGCCAAAAGCTTAGGTGAACATTTTCGCTTTGGCTCTGTATTTTTAAATTAGGAGCACTGCAAATGGAGATCTTAGGAGAAAGTTACTGTAAATAAGATCTTTGTCTCTAAATGAAACTAGTTCCTCAAAACTCCTTTTTCTTTTTGACTTGAACTGTTCAGCCCCACTTTCAGTGAAATTCAATCACATTCATTAGCATCTCTAAAGATGTAAGCTACTCAAAACAGCTGCATTGTCTTTCCTTTTCAACTAAAATGCAGCTTTTCCTTCTAAAGGGAGAAATCTCCCTTTAGTTACCCGATTCTCTCTGCTTGGCACTCATAATTTTCAATGGCGGAGCCAACCCCCACGAAACAGGAAGTGCAATCCCATTTGATCTCACTTGAAAGAAATTGTAAATAGTTGGTAAGGACGGAAACAGTGGCTCAAAGAAAAATACAAAAAAATAACTGTGGAAGCAAAAAAAAAAAAAAAAAAAGCAAGTAAGACGACAAAGTAATAATCATTTAAATGAACTAACTCTTTGTTCCTGGAACTAACATTCTCATTATAGGGGTATTTAATATATTCCCCATAGGAAGCCGGCTGCTGTCGGTCAGTCTTCCTTCTCTTTCATCGGCTAATTCAGCAATAGAGAGGGAAGCATTTTATCTTTTTAACCTCTTAGGTCTATATAAAGAGCATACCATATACGTCAAATCATAAAATTACCTTTTATATTTTTAAAAGGTATTGATGGAGCTATCATAGGAAAGGGACAGGGTTTACTAACGTTGTTACTTAGGAAACCATCTTTTGAGGTGCCCAGTTAAAATTTCTGGCTGTGATTTCACTTGCAACCCTAATTTTGTGTAGCTAAAGTCTAGACAGTATACTGTTATTTATAAAGGATAACCCACCTTGAGAAGGGCAAGCTCTGAGTTGGGTTTCAGACAAGGTTTGCCATGATCTGCAGATGATTAGCTGCCCACCTTGTGACAGTGCCATCAGGTAGGTTAGAGGGCTTCACAGGGCCATGGGCTGGAGTTGAAATCAATGGGTTTCAAGTCCTAACCTAGTGAACAAAGCAGGCACAGAGATCAGGAAGATAATGGAAATGCTAGAAATATGGAAATCGGTCATTTTGGGTCAGATCCAAACAAAACAAAAAACAATGCAAGATCGAGTCAATCTTCTGTTTCCGGCAGATATCACGTTGAATTAAAACACTTTAATTTATAAAGAGCTGACCATAAGAACTTTGGAAGAAGGGGCAGCTCATTAGTGGAATCTACCAATAGCAGTTGGGTCTGGTGCTATGGAGGGTAGGGACAGAGGCCGTCGGGGGGCTCCTGCGACTAAGGGATGTTTTTAAAAAAAGTGTTTCACATGTGATTTGCTCAAATTACTGCACTTGTGAAATTAATAAATCCCTAAACAGGTGTGTCAGAGCCACTTTCTATGTTTAAACTGGGCAAACCAATTCCCTTCATGAAAACTACTGCTGACCTGGGCTGAGTAAGTCTCTAATAAGAAAATCGGAGACTACAAATGATAATCAGAACTATTCTAAAATTTGTGAAATGTAAATCCTTCCTAAAGGAATTTCTGAATTCATTCTTATGGGGCACAGTGAGTCAGAAATGTCAAACTTCAAGTGACAAGTGCTTGCAGAAGTGCTTCTTCAGAGACTGTCAGTTAGTTTAACTCTCCAGCATTCCTGCAATGAAACTGAAAATTGTGGGTTGTTATCGACATGTTACAGGGAACTGATTGGACAATACCTTCATAAAGAAACTCCTAAGATCCACTAGGGAGCACTGGCAAATCTATGATGTCCCTGGTTCCATCAGGCACTCTCTAGCTGGAGAAAAACAACTGCATTTCCTTGTGTCCTCAGCCCAAAGAGAACAACTATCAGGGAGGAGTGTGTAGACTCCTGGTGGAAGCTACTCCAGCAAACCTTCCTGAGTTGTGGCCACGGTGGATACAGAGATCCAAGCTGAAAATGCGTCTTAGAAGATTCCATTCATTCTGTACCAAACTTTGGCAGGTAAATCATACTCTTCAAGACTCTCTCATTTTTAATCCTGTTCTCCTGACATATCTGTCTAGTATGTGTGACCCCTTACTCACCGTTGGTAGGTTATTTAAAAAAAAAAAAAAAGACACTGGGGCTCAAGAGCACTGAGGAAATAGAAGACCAGACAGATGTGTGAACATGCACCTGCATCCTGAAGATATACATAACAGCAGCCAAGAAGAAGAATACCTGTCACTTACTGAGCTCTCCCTTTGTGCCAGGAACAATACTAAATGTATATCAATATATTTACTTTATGTATATCTATATATATATATATATATATATTATGTATATCTATATATATATATATAGATATACATAAAGTACATATATTGATATACATTTAGTATTGTTCCACATATATATATATGTATATATATATATTGATATACATACTATATATATATATTGATATACATATATTGATATATGTATATGATATTGATATACATGATATACATATATATACATATATACATATAATATATATATACAATACTTTATGTATATCAATCTCCTCAATTTCTACAACAACCCTATGAGGAAAGTACCCCTATTAATCCTATTTTACAGGTAAAACAAATGAGATACAATGGAGCAAAATGGGTGGAACCCTTGCTCTTGACGTATAGCTGTCAAATGGTATGGTAGGACTAGGTCAAATCTGTCCATAACCAATCCCATGCATTTACTAGGATACTACACTCCCTTGCTTCATGAGGGGTAAAATATCTCATTATCTTAGCTGAGCGTTTATTCTGTGTGTTTTTGTAGTACTGTAGAATCATCTAATCATTTGCCCACTTCTCCGTGACCTTATAATTTATATGGCCCATGCTCCAAAACTGCAATTGAATTTAAACTTTCTAGGACAGCATCAGTCAATAGAACTTTCAGCAATGATGAAAACATTCTAAAAATCTGCACTGTCCAATATGGTAGCCACTAGTCACAGGTGGCCATTGAGCACTTGAAATCTGGCCAGTATGACTGAAGAATGGAATTCTTAACTTTATTTAACTTTAATTAATTTAAATTTAAATAACTGCATATGGTTAGTGGCTACCAACTAGTGCACAGCTCATCTCTAGAGTAAAAACCATGAGCTCATTAAACTGAAACTATCTAATTTACTAATTCAACCAATACTTTTTGAGAGCCTACTTTATACCAGACTCAGTATTACACCTTATATGGAATTTGTTCACTAAATAAAATAGATACTAGTTTCTGACCAAAAGAGAGAACAAGATTGGAAGAAAACAGGAAAATATGGCATCATGGAAACTTAGAAGTTTACTCAAGAGGGGCTAGGGCCTTGTTCTATTGTTCAGGCAGCTGGTGAAAAGGAAAGATGAAAACAGAAAAATATGAGCCAGGTATGTCATTACCAAGAAACTTTATTGCCTCATCAAGAGTAGTTCCAATGAATTAAAGGGATCTGAAGCCATGTTGGAATGGGTTGGAGTAAATAGGAGGTAAGAAAATTGAGAAGACAGACAATACTCAAGAAACAAAATGGAGGGGACACCAGAAGAGCAAAGCACGGTCTGGGCATCATGCATGTTGAGTTTTGTAGGTCAAGGGGAATAATCCAATAGAGAAGGACAACTTGACAAAGCAGGAAAGGGCCGAAGGTAACTAATGTTCTTGAGAACGCAGGAAGGGTAGTAAGATCCAGATAGCAGTGACGGGCCTGGTCCTGGCTGAAAGGAGGGACACTTTCCCAGTAAGTGAAGAAGGAAAATGGGTGCAAGTGAGAGTAGGTTTTGCAGATTTGTTCACTTAACCCAGTAGAGCCATCTGGCCCTGAAACCTATGGAAGTGAGGAGTTGTGTGTTCAAAGAAAGGTCTGCCTAACATTCAAACATAATTGAAAAGCAGTTAAATATTTTTTTCGTGGTCTCTGGAGAAATCCCCAAAGGAAATGCATTAATAACAAACAAAAAACCCCAAAACTTCCTAAAACTTCACCTCTCTGCCTCTTTCTGTCTCTGCCCCTCGCGCTCCTACATCTACCTTTTCCTGCCACTCCAGAGCCTCGAAAATCTCTTACTAAAAATATAAATGGAGTGAGATGAAATGATGTCTGGTCCTGGCTCTAAAATTTTATGGTTCTATAAATGATAAACCTGATACTTAAAACTCCACCTTTTCATTTGTGAGAGGCTGAGCAAGCTCGGAGGAATTCTGAAGGTTACTGAAGGTTTTTTAATAAAGTGATTCAAGATGCCACATCATAATGTATGTTAAAAAAAAAAAAAAAAACAAAAACAAAACTCATGTGGAAAACTCCAAAATTGCAAGGGAAGTAGTATGGGGGAAAAGCTCTGGGAGAAGGCAGGAGGTGGAGGAGGAGGAGGACCACAGAAAGGCAGGAGAATCGAGAATCGGGGCCAGCGCTGCCAAGCCCTGAGGAGAAATTAGACAAGGACATGGAGGCATAACATCTGTTCTTCTGCTCCAAGCAGCTTTTGTTTCTAAATTCACCTCCTCTCCTTTCCTCGCCTCAGCCAAGCCCCATCTCCTTTTTTCTTTGAAGTGATAAAAATAGCAGAAAACTCACCAAACAGTGGAAAACACTTCTACACCATATCCCGAATTAAGATGGGCGCGCTTGGGCACGTAGGATGATAATAATATAACCAGGGATTTCTAACTTCTTCTTCTTCTTTTTTTTTTTTTTTCTTTTTAATTCAAAGGGAAGGGAAGAGAGGAGGTAGAGTAACTTACCTCTTAAGCTGTTTGTTTGAAAATAATATGCAGAAAGGGGAAAACAATCCTCAACTAACAACTGCCTTCCTTGCCATCTGCTTAATCTAAACATTAGCATATCACATATCTGGGTGAACTCAAATTGCACTGGAAACGGAGGGCTCTGTTCCACTTTCTCAGCCCCTTAATGGGGGAGTCGAGTGAGAATTCTCTGTGGGATTATATGGGCTTTATGGGCTTCCAACATATGCATTGAGGGCCACATTTTCAGTCCAGCCCTAACTCATCATACTAGGACTGGAGGCAAAATTGTGCCTGGCTTAATTAGCACAAGTACTAATCAAGTACTAATGAAATTTGCCCACAAGCAGTTCTTCAGACTGGGACACAAGTAATGCACACAATTTCCGTATATATCACTTAGCATGTCAGCACAAAAGGAGAGGAGAACTGAACAATTCCTCCCGAAAACTGGCTTCAGGCGAACCACGGGCAAACATCATCTCTACCCAGAAGTAATACATTAGTCTCATCTGTGTAAACTCTGTAAATCCTAAATCTGCAAACTGCATCCCAATTTGCCACATTAGGTTGCAAATTTATAAAAATATAGAGAATGTTATCAATGAAGACACTTCATTCTCACCGATTTATGAGCTATTTAGGACCTGAATTTGGAAATGAGCGTGATCTGTAATGTACCTTAAATATATAGGTGGTCTTTCCAGCTAAAATACCAGTTCTTAAGAGGTGTCAGTCCCGTTGAAAACAGACCTATTTGTCTAAACTCAGAATAATGACAAAAAGGAGGCCCAATTTTATCTCTTCTATCAGTGATATGCCCTTAGTTTTCTTACTGGGTTTTAAATCTGCTATTAAGATCTGTCCAAGCGTAAGAGCTTATTTACAACACAAATATTAATTACACAAAGGAAGATGCCTTCAATCTATCAATTAAATCATACTAATCAGAGATGCAGTAAGCACATTGAAATAAGTATTTACATAATGAAGCTTCACACATAGGACACATTTTTGCTCTGGATATCTTGCGGTACTCGGCCAAAAATAAAATTCTGGGTCATCCCATCTTGGGGAACACAAGAGAAACAGTGATTAATTCTCAAAGCAAGTTCCGGTTAACAAGAGAGGCAGAAAATTAAGTGAGGACTCCAGGAGGACTGAATGCTGCCATCTCTTCTGCCCTGCAAACCACACTCCTTCCTCCAAGGGCTGTGCCATCTTTCCCGGGAAGAGATCTCATGCTGAAGATGCAGCAACGTACCCGCTGGAACAGGTGTAAGGACCAGAATACGGTTGTTCTCTTTACGGACTGTTGACAAATGTCACTTAAAAAAATGATGATCATTGGTGAGTGCTTAAAAAAATGATGATCATTGGCACAGTTCACACAATGCCTTCCTAAAATGAAATTCAGGAAAGCAAAAAGCAAGTAATCTGGAATGAAGGGAACTTGGATATGACCTGTCTGTCACCTGTGGTCCCATGCAGTGAAAGCCTCCCCCACAGCTTCCTGACTTAAGGACAACAGATTTTGACATTGACTTCTTCTGTCCTTTAAAAGATGCTGTTGTCTGGGTATCACGTTATATTCATTTTTCCATTTGTAAACAGATCTAACTTATCCCTATAGAACAGTGGAAGACAGAAAAAAAGGAATTTGTCATTAGTGAGTTTTCTTTTTCCTGATTAAATAAAGGTTTGTAAACTATAAAGTGTGCAAATTTAACATGCTGTAAAACAACAAGAAAAATTCATGTGGACCACAGACATTAACAAAATTCAAGCCTGATATTCTTCAAAGGAACCAAGGGCCCCATCTGCTGATGTTTAAATGTACTACAGTAGCGAACAGATTAAAAGGAGCAGATAAAAAAAAAAAAGCATTTCTTGAACTAAGATACAAATAAAGAGCCTGAAGGTGCAGAATCTGAGGAGCAGAAGGGACCTTTAGAAGTCGGAGAACCTGCCCCTTACACCCTCTTCTGTTTGGGGGTATGACTGTATGGGAGCCATATGTAGTTACCTTATTTTTACTTTCATTTAGCTTGTTTTTTAGTCCTCAGGAAAGAAAGAAAGAAAGTCCTCCAGGCATACAGGCTTCACGGCCACCATGTGTCTACTGAAAGACCTTGGAGCAAACATTCTCGTTCTTCCAACTGGTAACTCTCGTTTTGATGTGACTTCGAACCACTGGAGTCTTAACAATGGGTTCTGACCTGCCCCTTTTGATGATAAAGAAGAAGACATTCCAATCACTTCTCAGCCTTATCTCCACGCTGAGATAATTCTGGGTCCTTTCTCTGAAGTAGGTTTTGTTTATGACCATTGCAGAACTAAGCGGGTAGATAAAGCATCAGAGAAAGACCGCAGATAGTTCAGAATAATGCTGTGTCAAAATTCACGATTTGACCTTTCTTTACCTTGTTCTCTTTACCTTAAAAATAAGATGTCAGATTGCATGAACTTTCAGTTTCTTTCCTCCTAGCTCTAAAATTCACTGTATTGTCCAGAAAGGTAGAGAAGGTATCATACAAATCTTTATATCAATATAGCAAGCATTAGGTGCTCCACAAAAATTTCTTAAGTAGCACATTTCCTGTCAAAAAGAGCTCTGCCTTCTGCTAAGGTCATGATCTCAGGGTCCTGGGATCCATCCCCGCATCAGGCTCTCTGCTCAGCAGGGAGCCTGCTTCCCCCCTCTGTCTCTGCCTGCCTCTCTGCCTACTTGTGATCTCTCTCTGTGTGTCAAATAAATAAATAAAATCTTAAAAAAAAAAAAGTGCTTGTCCTATAATTATCTTCCTTAATTCTGCCATTCTAAGTTTGTTTTACCCCATTTGTACTTGGAATATAATACTTATAGTGGACAGTTTTTTGGGGACAAACCAGACTCCTCTCCCCCTTTCTTTAGAAAATGACCTCAGTGTCCTCAGGGATAATTATCTCTCCTCCACTATGAACAGTTCTCTTGCGATTAGCAGTCAAGGTTTTCTGACTAGATTTAGCTGAGTTGTGAGCACATCAACCAAGCTTGGCCAGCTCACACTAGTGTGACTTTAACTGTTATGGAGAGTAAAACAAGAGGCTAAAAACAATCTGTTGGTTCATTCTGGCAGCAAGCTCTGAAATAACTTATTAGCTGGTCCCTGTTACCTCAGCCCCTAGGCTCCAGAAGCTGACCTAGTTGCTGTCCTATGTCTGCGGTGGATTCTCTAGATTTTCCCTCAGGAAGCTGAAGCATCAGGCCGAGCTACCCTCTAGGCTTCCCCCAAAACATCCTTTCCTGCTTCAGAGTGTGGTAGACACTGGCTGTTTTTTCCTCCCACATGCAACCCGCTTCCCTTGCTTCTTCCCTAACAGGGCCTGGAGATCCCAGCCATGGATTTCATGTGGAATTCACTTCATCTTTCTCTCTAAGGGTGGATCTTGATTGACTCAAGCTAATCAGCACATCTCCCTTTGGCCACAGCAAATGGTTCAGCCATGGGCCATAACAGAATTTGGGCCAAATATAAGACATCTTTGTTGGTAATTCTGGGAACTCTCTCTTCTGTGGGAATTATCTTAAAACTTGTTCTTTCTCAGTGGATCTGAAGCATGAAAACCTAGTTGCATCAGTACCAGAATCTATCTTTCCCATCACGAGAAGAATTAGTTTCAGGATGAGGCCAACATTGTGATAACTGTGATGAAAACAAAGAAACCACATTCTTAAAGAGGTCTGAAACTTGAACTTTTTAGTTATATGAAGCAATAGATTCCCTTTCTTGTTGGAACCATTTAGATTTGGGTTTTCTATTATTTAAATTGAAACCATCCTAAATCATATTCAGTGTCTGTTTCTGTCAGTAAGAACCAAAGAACTTTAACAGATACAGTATTCGATTAGGAATCTGACTTCCCAGGAAGATGAATCTCCAATTGTTCTTATATGCCATACTTCTACTTAGGTCTTTCAATATAATGATTGATTTAGGTATTTTAATATCACACTTGCTTTTTTACACTATTGAATCCTGTTCAATCCATAGTTCACTATGACCCTTTTTTTTTTTTTTTTCCTGCCATTCCTATCTAAAGTAAACCAATCATGTATTCTACTACTTTGGTAGTTTGACTTTTTTCCTTTTGTTTACTAACCTCAATGTTTGCCACTTACCTCATTGTCCTAAGTAATTCTTCAATTTATCAAACACATTTGCAGGCAGTAAGCAAATTTTGCCTTCTAAATTATTTACTAGAGTACACCACGAGGTGGGTATCTGTTCAAAGAACAATGAAGCGCCTAGTGTCCCAAACTACCCTTTCTTTTTAGTTTAATGAATACCTTCCTACTACATCATCAGGATCAAAAGGAATGGATTTCACTGGAGGCCCAGCAAGGTCTTAGGTTGGGTGCATGTGGTTCTTGGGACACCAGATGGTGTGGTCATTGGTGACTGAGAATGAATTGACATCTCTTTTTGGATGAACTGTTAATTTCTGTCTTTCACATTTGCCCCACCTAGTCAACTTCCCAGTGTACTTTCTTCAGCGATATGAAGAAAAGCTGGATGGACTACCTCATTGACTAAAATACTATTTCTCTCCCTCTTACTCTTAGTCATTCACTTCTTCCATACCTGCAACGTATCAGCTCCTTCCGTCTCAACTCTCTCCCAACACCCCTCCTCCAGAGCTAATTTCCTTTGTTTCTTACTCATCTCAACTATGACACCACCATCTTCCAACTTTGTCAAACTGAAGCGTGGGCTTTTCTCTCTCCATCACCCGCCATATCCCAATTAGTTACCAAGTAGACTTGATTTTACTCAAGTAACATTTCTGCAATATATTACTTCCTCTTACTTCTACCTGCATTTTCCAGTTGGCATTCTTTAAACTTCTTACCCAAACTATCTTTCTACCTTGTGTCTCTGCCTCCAGTCCTGCCATGTTCATATACCTCTTCCATCTGCCCTCAGGGTGAGATATTTAAAATGTATATGTGACCTTGTCATTCCCCTGCATAAGACAACAGTTCCCATTACTTTCACTGTGCGTTCCAAGCAGGTCCTGTCTGCTCTGCTCTTACCTCCCACCATTCTGGGCTTAACTTTTCCAGTTTCAGGAAGATTATATGGTTCAGTCCCTGAAACACATTTCTTTCTGCCCCTATTCCATACCAATGCTGCGTTCTCTGCCTAATACAGCTTCCCACTCTTCTTCAACTAGCTAACTCTGACTAAATCTTACTGACACTGCTTAAGTGTCATCTGCCCTACAGGGTATGTTCTGAATACTCTCAGACTTGGCCAAGTGGTCCAATTCCATAACCCTAGGGAATTCTGTGTTCCATCACATCCTAGTACTTTCAAAGACAAATCTCAAATAGGCACATCACACAGTGCCTGTTCTACCTCATCCTACAGCCTTTGATGAACATACAGTTCTTACACCTGTTCTTATGTGACTTTTACCCTTTTCTTGCAGTTGATGAAATCAGGGGTAAGTACATAGTGTCAATGGACAGCCATGGTTGCTTTGAAAAACATGACCTGCACCAATTCTATCATGTTTGTAAGTATTTTGAACCAAGAAAGACAAAAAGTTAGAAGCAGGGGCAAATTCTGAAAGCCCAAATGTACAGAAAAATCATGACTGGTCCCTCACAAGAGAAAGTTCCAAGAGAGCGGAAACCACAAGTAAGCAGAAGGGTAAGAAACAGAGAAGTAAAGAGACCGTAGTGAGGACTCTGAACTCCTGCTCGGAAACCACTGAAATCCCAGAGCCACTGGAATGCAGAACTACCTTGAATGCTTGCGTTTTCTGAAGTCAGAAGGCTCAGCTTTCTCTGGGCTGTTGTATGCTTATATTCTAATAATAATCATCTCTATACTAGTTTCTCTAACACATGAAGAAGTATGAGCTGAATCTTAGTTCTAAGTCAGTAAGGGTCCAATTAAAACAGCACTGAATTTGCCCCTTTCCTCATTGGTCTTTACCCCTAGGCTATAAGCTCCTTAAAAGGTAAAAGAACAGATACAGTATCTGGAGCATAGTAAACACTAAACAGAATAGATATGGAAATCCTTGAATGAGGAATCCAATAGGAGAAGGCCTTGGGGGCAGGTCATGGGGATCTGCTGCCAGTAAGCTTAGGTTAACTATAGGAAACTTAGGTAAAACATACGAGAGTATAACAGGCCCATCAATTATTTAAAGATACTTTGTTTTTAACCGATAATTATGCAAGGGAAGTTCTTCCACACTCCTCTCTATCTTGTAAAATATAGAACCTGAAATTTGATGTTGTGCACAGTTCTTTTTTTAAAAAGATTTTGTTTATTTGAGACATCGAGAGCAAGCAGGGGCAAGGAGTGGCAGTGGGGCAGGGAAAGAATCTCAAGCAGACTCCCCACTGAGCACAGAACCCAAGAGGGAGCTTGATCTCACAAGTGTGAGATCATGACCTGGGTCAAAACCAAGAGACAGAGGCTCAACCCACTGAGCAACCCAGATGCCCCAACTATGTACAGTTCTTGATTACACTTTTATAGATTAATTTAAATAAGGACTTAATGATCACCTACTAAGTGCTTAGCACATTACTGCATGCTTTAAAAGGTACAAAACAAAAATTCCTGTTAAGAATCTTATTTTCAGCATTTGTGCTTTACAAAGGTTCATTATTACCCTGCTCCCGGTTCTTTACTGAGTATTTTGAAACTAATTTAATTGCCCTATACCTTGCTCCTAATAAAAGTTTCCTTAAAAATAGAGTATTTTTTTAAAATGCCACAAGTTCCAGCTTCTTGTTCCAATTAATCTAGCAAGAGCACAGTGAAATATTATCAACAGTAGACTTCATTTTTTTGACTGCTTCAGCCACAATAAAGAGATTATGAAAATTCTAAATGCCTTGCAACTTAAAGCATATAAACTCTATTTTTCAAACTATATGAATAGCTGGAAGAAGCAGCTAAGAGTAAAGGCAAGCAGGGAATTGTAGAATAAAACTTTCATAAAGTCTCTGAGATGTCTAGTGAGGAAGTCTCAGGGCTGACTGTTAGGATGATTTAAAACCTTAAACATCATTTTGTTGACACATAATTCTTTTATATATTTTCAGTATATAAATTGTGAGCTCCTCTAAAGGAAACACAGTTTTTCACAGTGAAAACAAAGAAAAAAGCCTCTAACTCTTATTACATTTTAAGCACTAGATAACTTTGCGAGCGGGTAACCGAGTTTATGAAATCATGTAGGTCAGCACTCTGTGAATCGATGTGGCAGGAAGCATTTTCGAAGCCGACTTTCTATTGACACATAGCTAACCACTTTCACATTTAATATATTTCCTTATGGTTGTTAATGTGCCTCAAAAATATGGAAATGTGAAAACCAATAGATTCCGTGGCTACAAATTGGATAGTAACGAGTGCAGACAGAGCTTGTTTTTTTCCCCTTGCCTTTGGGACCCTGGAAAGTTTTCAGCAACAAGGGCCAATGGGTTTTCACTTCTTTGAAGGTATCCTGTCTTATTCAAGGTAGTATTTCCACTAAATAAAGTATCAGCAGAGAGGTGGGGCTTTTTTTCTTTATTAGGTTAGGGAGGAAATGATGTGCAATATATATTTACTGAATGTTTACTGAATAAATAAATAAAATATGAAAGACACAGTTGGGGATGGACGGGAGGAGGTAGGGAGAATTGGAGCCAAGAGCTTTTTTTTTTTTCAGATTTTCTAAGATTTCTGATGCTCAAAGCCTACCCAAGTAGGCTACCATTATCGTATTTTATATTGTGAGCAAAAAACAATTAGTTTTGGGGTGCCTGGGTGGATCAGTGGGTTAAAGCCTCTGCCTTCGGCTCAGGTCATGGTCTCAGGGTCCTGGGATCAAGCCCCGCATCGGACTCTCTGCTCGGTGGGGAGCCTGCTTCCCCCTCTCTCTCTGCCTGACTCTCTGCCTACTTGTGATCTCTGTGTGTCAAATAAATAAATAAAATCTTAAAAAAAAAAATTAGTCTTTCCTAAGGTCAGATAAGATTGTTTTCACAAATCAGACAGCCATAACCCTTCATTAATCCCCTCACTCATTTATTCAACAAATATTTGCTTAGCTCCTACCATGTCCCAGACACGGTCCTCAGAGCTTCGGATGCAGCAGTGAGGGAAACAAAGTTGCTGCCCTCAGAATCTTACATTCTAGTGGGAGAAACTAGATAATCAACAAAGAAACAAACAGCTAGATAACTTCATGTTGGTTATGATAAATGCTCTAAAGAAAAACAAATCAGGGGCGCCTGGGTGGCTCAGTCCTTAAGCGTCTGCTGTTAGCTCAGGTCATGATCCCGGAATCCTGGGATGGAGGCCCACATCCGGCTCCCTGCTCAGCGGGAAGCCTGCTTCTCCCTCTCCCGCTCCCCCTGCTTGTGTTCCCTCTTTCTCTGTGTCTCTTTCTATCAAATAAATAAATAAAAACTTAAAAAAAGAAAAAAGAAAAATCAGGGGAGGAGGGCAGGCAGTGATAGTAACTATAATTTTTAGATTTCATATGGGCAGGGAGACCTCAGACCTCAGATGACCTTCGTCGTCCTGACAAAGTGAAAGGAGAAGCCATGTGAGCATGTGGGTGAATGGGAGGAACAGCCAGTGCAGAGGGCCTGATCAGGGAGCACGTGTTGAGTGCTCCAGAAACAACAGGGAAAGCAGCACGAGGAGGGGTAGGGAAATAGCAAGAAGCTGGAATAAGTAGAGTCCTGTAGACCACAATAATATCTTTGGATTTTATGCTACATGTACGGAAGAGCCATTTTTTTTTTTTTTAGATTTTATTTATTTATTTGACAGAGAGAGATCACAAGTAGATGGAGAGGCAGGCAGAGAGAGAGAGAGAGGGAAGCAGGCACCCTGCTGAGCAGAGAGCCCGATGTGGGACTCAATCCCAGGACCCTGAGATCATGACCTGAGCCGAAGGCAGCGGCTTAATCCACTGAGCCACCCAGGTGCCCCCAGAAGAGCCATTTTAATAGATATTCAAACTTGTCTTTTTCTTGATGGAAGTTAAAATCCTGATAGAATTTAAAATCAAATGCATCAAACAGGGCTCACAGTATCAACCTCAGGTTTACAACACTAATTTTCCAGCCAGTTCTCCAAGTGCAATTCCAAACTTTGCACTTGGGAGAAGGCTGACATTTTTCTTTAACCATAATAGTCAATCAAAGGTTTATTAATAATGGGCTTCCCAAAATATACCTGACAGCGTCCCATTAGTAACAGGTGTTTTCAGGAGCCAATTAAAGGTAAGCGACAAGAACACCATCACCCATTCCAGTTCCCAGAAGTCCAAGATGGGATGAGGCTGTGTTGAAACTTAGCCTGTGGTGGGTCAACTCAGACTGAGAACTCAGGGTGGACATAATGCCTAACTTGGAATAACTTTTCAGACCTAGTTCAAGTAAGCATAAATCTGATGATAAATCATTTTTTGGGAAAATCCTTTCAAATATATCCTCGCTTCAAATAAAGTTTTTCTAAGTGCAAGTACTTCTTTAATGACTCATTACTAATGACTAACACTCATGTGTATACAACAATTAAAATGTGCTAAAGCTCTCAAAATGAGAAGGTGGCGCCTTTAAAATGGCAACAGATCTTGTGTTAGTCAGGGTAAGCTAACAGCTGTTAAAAAAAACCTCCCAAACCTCAAAGGCCTAACACAGGACAATGTTACTTCTTGCCCTCATGACAGTCCAGGTTGGCAGCGAGGGCCTCAGCTTTGCGCCACCATCCAGCGATCGGGCTCCTTGGACCTCATTATTCTGCACTCTGCCAGGTCCTCAGAGTCCTTTGCACTCAACCAGTGGCTGGGAAAGTAAAAACATGTGTGAGATTTTCATCCCATTTTCATGCCAACACTGAGGCAACCCATTCCATGACATTCCTCCAACTTCCCTGGTCATTCCTTCTTGGTCTCCTTTGCTGATTTCTCTTCTTCTCATGAACTTCTTAATGCCAAGGGAGGGTGGGTAGGGAGCTAGGTATTAGTCTTGGGGCTTCCTCTCTTCTCTTTCTCAAGATGTTACTCAGTAATATAGCCCAGGGTCATGGCTTTAATAACAACTTAATGTTGAAGCCTTCCGAATATACATTTCTATTTGGACTTCTCTTCCCAATCTTCACACTTATATATCTACCTCATGTTCAACATCTCAATGCAGATGTCAAATGGACATATTACATTCAACACATTCAAAGCTGATCGCATGAGCTTCCCCAAAATCTGCACCACTTGCAGACTTACTGATGCCAGTTGGTAACTTCTTCCTTGCAGCTGGTCAGGCAAAACCCCTGCAGTCATCTTTGATTTCTCCTCTTTATCTTACATTCATGCTAGCTCTATCTGCAACATATCAACAGAATCCTATGACATCTCATCTCCCCCACTGCTACCACCTATCTTGGCCACCACCATTCCTTGGCTATATTACTAAAATGGTCTCTATCAGGTTGCCTTGATTCCATTCTTTTTTTTTTTTTTTTTTTTTTTTTTAAGATTTTATTTATTTATTTGACAGAGAGAAATCACAAGTAGGCAGAGAGGCAGGCAGAGAGAGAGGAGGAAGCAGGCTCCCTGCTGAGCAGAAAGCCCAATGTGGGGCTCGAACCCAGGACCTGGGATCATGACCTGAGCCGAAGGCAGCGGCTTAACCCACTGAGCCACCCAGGCGCCCCCCTTGATTCCCTTCTTTAACCCTTTGTGTATTTTTTTTTAAGATTTTATTTATTTATTTGACAGACAGAGATCACAAGTAGGCAGAGAAGCAGGCAGAGAGAGAGGAGGAAGCAGGCTCCCTGCTGAGCAGAGAGCCCAATGCCAGGCTCGATCCCAGGACCCTGAGATCATGACCTGAGCCGAAGGCAGAGGCTTTAACTCACTGAGCCACCCAGGTGCCCCTCTAGTGTATTTCTTAACACAATAACCAGAGCAACATTTTTTAAAGTATGTCAGAGCATATCACTCTTTGGCTCAAAACCCTGAAGTGGTTTCTCCTTTCCCATTTCACTCAGAGTAAAAGCCAAAGTCATGACCAAACCTACAAGGCCCATTGCTATGTACCAGGCCTCCTGCTTGTAGTCTATCCTCATCTCTACTCTTCTCCCTCTTTCCTCCCTCTACTTCCTCACTCTGTTTGCATGTTGTTAGAATGACCCAGGTATATTCCTGCTTAGAGCCTTTTACCCTGATGAAAATGTTCTCTCTGACATCTACCTGACTAACCCCTTCACTTGCTTCAAGGCTATGCTCCAATTACCCTTTCTCACTAAAGGTGGCCCTCCCCATGCTATGCAATACTGAAACTTGCCTAGCTCCCACCTTACGGCAGCACTACTGAACCACCCTACTCATCTATATTTTATTTTTCACACTGCACACATAGAGCCTTCTAACATGCTATAAAATTTCTTTGTATTAGGTTTATTGCTTGTTTTCTGTCTCCCTATCTAGGATTTTAGCTATTCAAGGGCAGAGATCTTTATTTTTTTGTTCAAAGGTGATTCCCACATATCTAGATCAATCCCTGCCACATAATACTGTTCAACAAATATTTTTGAATGAATAAATTCATTCATTTAGACCAAGTCATTAGACCAAGTCATTAAGACCAAGCATCATAGCAGAAGTAACAGAAAAACTCCTTAATAAAATTTGTCTGGAACTCCTGGTACCTGACCCTCTCTGTCTTATCAGCTTCCGTTTCCTACCTTAGTGATGCCCATGGTCTTTGGACCCCAGTTCCCATGTGAAGCAGCCCTCAGGTAATACCTACTATATCAGAACTATATAACTTAAGATACCAGGGTGCAGGCTCTCCAGACATGCCTGGACTCAATTCCTGGCTCCACCATTTAAGGCAAGTCATTCTGCTCTTTAGTCCTCAGTTTCCATAACTGTAAAATACCGATTATAATAGTACCCATTTCACAGTGTTTTGTGAGACATGAATGCAGATAATATAAGTGTGACGATTAGTACTGGGTTTCACCATTTTTGCATTTGATAGCCATTAGCTACTGTTAGCTATTGCCTTTAAGTGGATATTCTTTTTTTTTTTTTTAAGATTTTATTTATTCATTTGACAGAGATCACAAGTAGGCAGAGAGGCAGGCAGAGAGAGGAAAGGAAGCAGGCTCCCTGCTGAGCAGAGAGCCAGATTCTGGGCTCATCCCAGGACCCTGAGATCATGACCTGAGCCAAAGGCAGAGGCTTTAACCCACTGAGCCACCCAGGTGCCCCTTAAGTGGATATTCTTAAATATGCCGACCAGGTGGCCTACCCACGCTGCTCCTACCTAACCAGGACAAACATTAACACCTGATTCCACAGACTACACCTCTCTCAAACTGTCACACGATAGATTTAGGAAAACAACTTGCATTTCTAAGCAGATCCCACACAAGTAAATAATCAAATTTATATTAGGTTTAATTATACGAAATTATCAGTATTGTTGGTGATAAAATAATAAATTATCAAGTGTTGGTAATTTCATATGGCCTAACCATTATTTTCCATTTGTTTAGAATACTGTTTTTCAATGTGGAAGCAAAGGTTAGTTGGGCCGAGCTCTAGTTGTGAACTTGCAAGTTGACATAGAAATAATACTGGAGTCATAAAGTTATATCCTAGAACCTCAGAAATATGCAATGTTTTCCTCCTTTCTTTCTTTCCTTTTTTTTTTTTTTAACTTCTTTTTGGGCTTGAATGTTGATCTGTTCTCAAGAGTTTAACTGCCCTCTTGTCTTTTCCAAGTCTTCCCTACCCTTCCATAAGCACTCAGCCTCCCTCATTATCTTAGTCAGGGTTCTTCAGAGGAAGAGTACCAATAGGACATATCTATATCTATGTTTATATCTACTTCTATAACTACAACTAAATCTGTATCAAGAGCTTCTAAGTAATCACCTCATGCAATTGTGAGAGCTGACAATTCCAAAATCTACAAGGCAAGACAGCAGGCTGAAAATTCACTAAGAGTTGAAGTTGCAGTCTGAAATGTGAATTCTGCAGGGCAGGCCAGGCTGGCTGGAAACTCAGGAAGGGTTTCTATGCTACAGTCTTGATAGCAAACTGTGACGGGTTGAACTGTGTCCCCCCAAAAGTGGTATGTTTGAAGTCCTAACCCATAGTACCTGAGAATCTGGAAATAGGGTCATTACAGATGTAATTAGTTAAGAAGAGGTCATAGTGGAATAAGGTGAGACCCTAACCAATATGCCTGGTGTCTTTATTAAAAAAAAAAAAAATGCCATGTAGAAAGACAGGCACATACACAGGGGGAATACCACATAACAACTGGAATTATGCTATACAAGCCAAAGATGTACCAGAAGCTAGGAGAGAAATGTGCAACAAATCCTTCCCTAAAGCTTTCAGAGAGTATGGCCAACACCTTGATCTCTGAACCTCTAGCCTCCAGACTGTGAGAAAATATGTTTCTATCATTCAGTCACTCAGTTTATAGTACTTTGTTACGGTAGCCTCAACAAGCTAATATACCCACCAACCCAGAACTATCTTGGATTCTGACATCTCTTTCTCTTCCAATTTTTATTTATTTTTTTTATTTTTAAAGATTTTGTTTATTTATTTGTCAGAGGGAGAGAGGAGCAAGCACAGGCAGACAGAGTGGCAGGCAGAGGCAGAGGGAGAAGCAGGCTCCCCGCCGAGCAAGGAGCCCGATACGGGACTCGATCCCAGGACGCTGGGATCACGACCTGAGCCGAAGGCAGCTGCTTAACCAACTGAGCCACCCAGGCGTCCCTCTCTTCCAATTTTTAATGAGTCATGTGCTCGCTTCAGCAGCACATATACCAATTTTTAATGAGTCACTATACCTTGTCCACCCTAACACTAAAAACATCTCTCAGTTCTGGTCTCTTCCATCCCATTATTTTAGGCACTTATCCCTTGTATATTATAACAGCTTCCTAAATGGGTCTCCCTAGTTTTCAGCTTTTTCTTTCTTCAGTCCATTCTCCAAACTGTTTCCAAAGACCACCCCCCCCCGCCTTTTAAAGATTTTATTTATTTATTTGAGAGCGAGAAAGAGCATGCAGGAGGATGGGGAGGAGGGAGAGAGGGGGAGGGAGTGGGAGAAAGAGAATCTTAAGCAGATTCCTTGCTGAACCCAGAGCCCAGTGCAGGGCTCAATCATGACCTAAGCTAAAACCAAGAGTTGGCTAGACACTTCCGAATGGTGCTCTTCCCATGCCAAGTCTAAATCAGGAACAGAGTAGAGGTTCAGTACTATTCAATTATGTACATGGGAGAAGGATGAGAATTGGGCTCAGAAGAGGGTAGAAGGAAATAAGTTTAAAAACAGAATGGAAGATAGTAGAAAAGAGAAGCCAGAGTTCAAGGTGGATCTCTCTTGTAAAACCAGCTTCACAGTGTTTTGAATCAACTCTTTCTTTCTTTTGCTTTCATATTCCTTGGAGATGTACCTCAAAGCCCTTTTGTCTCATGTTCAGAAATCTTAGAAAGGCTGCAGTTGTGTATTGTGTACAAGGCTCAATTCCAAAAGCCAAAATGCATTGGCTTGTTTAAGTACAATAAATACCCAAGGAAGACAGTACTATACAGAATAAAAGGTATGGCAATCCAGTCATTAGATTTGCTAAGACCACATGCTTGCCAAATTTTACTACCAGATGCTTAGAAAAGAGAGAAAATTATAATTCCAACTGGTCAGTGGTCAGAAGGTAATATTCAAAACATCCCACCACATGGATAAACAAGAAAATAATTAGAAATCAAATGTTAGAGAATTCTGCAGTGAGCATGAATGTAATCCACAGGATAAACAACACTTGGTTGACATTTGACTGAATAAATTAAAACCCAAAGTACTTTGAATAAAAATTCAAGACATGTATCAGAGAAGTTCAGGACAGGAGACAAAAGATGAAATCTTGCTCTCACCATTTGCGCTCTACTGGAGTTTATGGGCAGGCCTGGAAAAGAAGGTCAAAGGTCTTCTTCTTTTTGTAATACTATTCCATAGTACTATGGGGTGAATTTCATCGTAGCAAGGCCATAACTTGACCCTTGAGAAATCCAGTAAGTTGAAATGCATACATTCAAAATAGCATGCAGCTGAAATTACCACACTCAGAGCAAATAAAAAGTCAATCTAAACCATCAACCTTGTCTCATATTTCCTTAAAACAAGATTAATAACAAATCAGAGATATCCTACTAGGCTTTCATTACTCTCTGTGAAAGAGGGACAATAACCAGTCAAGGTGTTGGATGTCTGCCTGTCACATGCACTAGTGTGTGTGTGCGCACACACATACACACACAATGATTTCCTCTGGATAATAGGGACTCTGATATCACAAGACTCACAGAATTGACTGTACAGTTGATTTTTATTATCCTACTGCAAATACTTTCTTCAGCAGAAATAGTTCCATGAAACTTTCACAGAGTTTGAGTTTTTGTACTTCAAGCTTACAGTAAAGATCACAGTCTGCTGCAAATCTGATTCTCCATGTTGAAATTACTTATTGCATCACACACGTGCACACACACATACACACACACAAAACATAGATTTTTTTGCTTACAAGATACTTAAAAAATACCTGATTTGATGGTTAGATCAGTAGGGTGACCACAAGGCTCAGGGTCACAGCTTGCCTGAAACGAGGTGAGGCAGGCAAGCTGATGCCCTGAGTCTGTGGTCACCCCAGTAAATACATTAAGGTACTACACTTGGTATTGAGAGAAAAAAATCACAGGTATTCAGAATTCTGATTAAAGAGAATACAAGATAAAAGTTTCGTTCTGGTGACCAGTGAGGATGCCGCACCTTGATGACTGTACAGAGAGAGCAAGGCCATTGCCTAGGATATCAGATCCATCAAGAAAAATAATTACATCCATATCAATTATTGGCCTATTAGAAATAAAGACTTGGTGGAAGGACACTGTCCAAAGGTGATTGTCTAGTGCTTTAAAAATAAATGTCTTCTCTCTGCCTTGGTATTTTCTGTACCATCAAAAGGCCATTATCTCATGACAGTTCCATTCCACAGACATTAACATTAGATACCAATTCTTTCTAAAGGCTCTTTACAATGCTTGTCTCATTTGGTGGGTTTGCCAAATGTTCTTCACATTTCATTAATAAATTGACCCACACAAATCCCTTAGGACTCTAGGGGAAATTACGTTTAATTCTTTTTTCTTCTTCAACTCTAATTAATACTGTTAAGAATGAAAAGATGCTATCAATAGATCAATCAAGTCTAGTAAATCAGGCAGCATACTTTAGATGAAATAACAATAAGTGAGAAAACTATATTAATAAATATAACTACATATAACAACTATATGCCAATAGTTATACCAAGAGCTCCATATATGTTTTATTTATGCACTATAATAATCCCATAAAACAGGTGTTACTCTTCCAGATTATAGCTGAAGAGACTAAGGCTTGGGAGTTACCAAGTACTAAAGTCAGAATCTGAGTCTGACTTCAAAGCCTAGGTTTGTAAATTTTCTGCTCTATTGCCTTTAGGTAGTATGTTCTAGAAGGTTCTTAAACCACTGACCTCAAGCAAATTATGTAGGTATTCCATGCCTCAGTTTCCTACTGGTAAAAGTGAAAAATAGATAAACGGGATCAATCTCACAGTCCCTCCTTAGATGATCTGAACCTCTTAGGCAGGGGGCAAAACTAGATTATTTTTAGGCTGTGATCTTCAGGCTATGATTAAACATAGTGGAAAAAAGTAAAATTATGTCATAAGGAGGACTATCACTAAAATCTTACCAGATCATGTTATCTTATAGCTTCTATCTTTTCAATTGCTCCAGAAGAATGTCAACTTGCCATTTATAAAGATACAATCCAGACTCCCATCCTCTGTAGAGTCCTAGGAGGTCTGTCCCAACAAAGCACTAAAGCCACGTGTTGAAATGATGCAGGGAGCCCAGGCTCCTAAGTCCATTAAACATTCTACTTCTTCATAACTTGATCCTTCACTTAATTTTACTTTCCTCATAGGAAAATGCAGCTTAATTTTCCAATATGGGCCTGCAAAAACCAGCCCATTGTCTTTGATAACTTCTGGACTGTTCAAATCAAAGAATGTTGTAATTATCAATTGCAGAGGGCCTCCATATACAAGTTTCTGTCAGCAGCCCCCAACCTAGAAGAAAAGCAGCTGCTCTGTCATCTATTCCTTGATTCCACAAATGCAGTCAACAGCATGAGGGTAAGGGAAAGACTGCCAGATGGTTTAGCCTGGATGGAGGAAGAACCTTTCCTTAAGACTTGACAAACCAGGAAGAAGCTGCTGTGGCCGAAGTTGAAGAGGTTGCCGTCTGTGTTCTCCCCAAGGATTTTGATGGATTCCTGTCTCACATTTAGGTCTTTCATCCATTTTGAGTCTATTTTTGTGTATGGTTTCAGGAAATGGTCCAGTTTCATTCTTCTGCATATGGTTGTCCAGTCGCCAAAGGCAATGGGAGCAAGGGCAAAAATGAACTATTGGGACTTCATCAAGATAAAAATCTTTTGCACAGCAAAGGGAACAGTCAACAAAACCAAAAGACATCTAACAGGATGGGAGAAGATATTTGCAAATGTCATCAGATAAAGAGCTAGTATCTAAAATCTATAATGAACTTATCAAACTCATCACCCAAAGAACAAATAATCCAATCAAGAAATGGGCAGAAGACATGAACAGACATTTCTGCAAAGAAGACATCCAAATAGCCAACAGACCCATGAAAAAGTGCTCAACATCACTCAGCATCAGGGAAATACAAAGAAAAACCACAATGATGATACCACCTCATACCAGTCAGAATGGCTAAAATGAACAAGTCAGGAAATGAAAGATGTTGGAGAGGATGCAGAGAAAGGGGAACCCTCCTATACTGTTGGTGGGAATGCAAGCTGGTGCAGCCACTCTGGAAAACAGCATGGAGTTTCTTCAAAAAGTTGAAAATAGAGCTACCCTATGACCCAGCAATCGTGCTACTGGTATTTACCCTAAAGATACAAACGTAGTGATCCAAAGGGACAAGTGCACCCCAATGTTTACAGCAGCAATGTCCACCACAGCCAAACTATGGAGAGAGCCTAGATATCCATCGACAGATGAATGGATAAGGAAGATGTGGTATGTGTATATATATATATATATATATATATATATATATACAACGGAATATTATGCAGCCATCAAAACCCAAGAAATCTTGCCATTTGCAATGGTGAGGATGGAACTAGAAGGTATTATGTTAAGCAAAATAAGTCAATCAGAGAAAGACAATTATCATAAGCTCTCACTGATATGTGGAATTTGAGAAACAAAGCAAAGGATCATAGGGGAAGGGAAGAAAAAAAATGAAACAAGATGAAACCAGAGAGGGAGACAAACCATAAGATACTCTTAATTTCAGGAAAAAAAAAACTGAGGGTTGCTGGAGTGGAGGGTGGTGGGAGGGATGAGGTGGCTGGGTGATGGACATTAGGGAGGGTATGTACTATGGTTAGTGTTGTGAATTGTGTAAGACTGATGAATCACAGACCTGTACCCTGAAACAAATCATACATTATATGTTAATTTTAAAAAAATATTAAGAAGAAGAGGGGCGCCTGGGTGGCTCAGTGGGCTAAAGCCTCTGCCTTCGGCTCAGGTCATGATCCCAGGGTCCTGGGATTGAGGGCCGCATCTGACTCTCTGCTCAGCAGGAAGCCTGCTTCCTTTCCTCTCTCTGCCTGCCTCTCTGCCTACCTGTGATCTCTGCCTGTCAAATAAATAAATAAAATCTTTAAAAAAAAATATTAAGAAGAAGAAAAAAAAAGACTTGACAAACCAATGCATATCAGTTTTCCCAGTTTACAGATAACAAAGACAGACTAAGGAAGATTAAGAATCAGCAGCACTTAGGAGCTAGAAGGAACCCTGTGTACCTTTTTTGGCCTAATACTGCCTCTGGCAAGCGAGAGTCAAAACCTTTCAAGACAAGGGAGGGAGGGAATACGACCTCTTAAAAATGTAAGATTTTGCAGAGTCGTTGTCCAACCACCAGGAAAGGGAAGCAAGAGATTATACTTTATTGAGAAGCTCACAGGCAGACCAAGTTTCCCTCCTCCACTCCCTACTGCTCTCCAGGTGACAGCCTGAAACAGCAAAATGGCCCTTCCCAGGCTAAGGCAGACAACCCTCACACCCGACTCTCCACATCCCTATGTGCTCGTGTTGCCTCACATTGAGAACCACACTTCTTTGGGTGCTCAGTTCAGAAATTTTTGCAATCTTGTTGCAATGTAGTACAAATATTGTTCCCTTTTTCTTTAAAAATTTGTAATACTGAGATATTTGATCCACTTTTCGGTATGATTCTGTCCAATTTTTGGACCCAAATTTGTTTGTAGGAATATTTAAAATACATACTTCCCATTACGTCAACAGGGAATTCTGTCTTGCTTCTGAGGACTGGATGTGCCGGGAGCTCCAGGAATTCACTTGCTGCCCGGCCTGAGAAATCCTACGCAACCTATATGCACATAGAGTGTCGTGAGTAGAAGGCAGTGGTGGGACAAAGGAAACAGGGAATCATATTCAAATAAGACCAGTAAAAAGTGAGGGCACTCTCCCTCAGTGTGATGAGTTCATCCCAAATAAAGGTGAGGGAGAAAAGCCTTACGTTTGATTAATCGATCTTCCCATGGATGGGGGGATAGAAAAGTGAAAAGAGGGATGAAATCAGGTGGGGAATGAGGAACAAACCATTTACTTGATTATACTTCAACAACACGTCGCTTGTTCCAGGCTACCTTTCAGGTGAAGTTTTATACAAATTATTTTTGGCATGTGCCCATAAAACGTAAGTGAAAGAAAACTAAACCGTCAACTTGCATTAAAGCCCTGATCTGACAATTTAAGACAAAGATATTCAGAGTGAAGGTTGCTTCTCAATCCTTTAATCATCTGTTGTGTCCTGACATTCTAGGGGTCTCAGAAGAGTGCATGACAAATAATGTTCCATATGTGCAGTTAAAACTATCCGCAGCAAGGTTAAGTGACAACTGAAACAACCTGGCTCTAAGTGATTAATATCAACACACTGGAGCCACCTCTTCAATGACCTACATGATGGATAAAGTCATACATAAAAAAATGCATGAGCTGGTTTGCTCGTGCGACCCAAATGCATGAGCTGGTTTGTTCAGGCGACCCAGAGATGCCGCACTGATCACCCTCCTGAGGAAAACGCTCACAGTTCACTCATTGTACAAGTTTATCTGGAGGTGGGTGCTTACAATCATTGATTATCTGCCCGTGAAGTCTCCAAACCATTACCCAGCACCTTTTCCTTCCCTCCCACCCTTTCCTTACTGGGGTGTAATTACTGAACTAACACAAATTAACGGTCATTTTTTAAAAATTGAAGAGAAAAATGAGCTTCCAAAGACACCTTACGGTGTAACCCCAAACCAGGTATAAATGAGCTTTCTGGGCTTCTGGATTATCTGTGTCCTTCCAAATGTAGAGACGGCTGAGAAAGGACGCTCCACAGACACCTATTGGCATGCCTACTACACTGGGCTTGGTTTCTCACAGGACACACGCAAGTACTCAAATATACATGATTTTTCATCAAACCTGTGCCTGCTCATGCTCTAGAGAACTGCGATTACGCAGAAGACACTGTATGAGCTCTAAGAACATTTTGATACTAACAAGAAAAGAAAGTTGGAAATAAGTGCATTTTGGTGCTTGTGAACGGATTCATATCCACATGATCAGAGTAGTTTACATACATAATTGTGGTTAAAAACACCACCACTCTGCTACGGCTGGAGTCCTATAGGCACAATGTGTATGCAGTGTGCTTGCTTTCTCGAGTTTTGTTTTGAATACTGGGTCATGAAAGGGTAAATTCTTTCCTAGATCCGTATTGGGAATGTGTGTGTGTGTGTGTGTGTGTGTGTGTGTATTTGCTACTGGAATTTCTACAATATTCTCAAGTGACACGATAAAAATTTTTAAGATTTAAACGCGTCCACAATCAGTATAAAAAATTATTCCAAACAAGTTAAAACAGATTCAAATCCTTATGGGAAAACATTTTAAAAGAAAGTTGTGCTTTATTTAATGAGAGCAATGTTTTGCCACAAAGGGAATCATTTTTATGCTTCAACAACCAAATATTTTCTGTTCTATGCACATGTGACGTGAATGTACAATTTGGGGCAGTTATTCACAGTCCTGCTCCTAATATTCAGCATTGTTCTGTACCCTACCACACTGCACCCTTTCTTAATCATACTATATGTAGTTGCTCATATAAATTCTGTAACTGAAAAAGGGAAGGAGGAAATCTAACAGAAAATTTCTTGCCAGATGGAGAAAATTGAAACATTACCCTGTTTCTTTGCCAGCACAGATCCATTCTGACAAGCTGGAAATGATTTATGGGGAAAAAAACGTATTTACACTGGCAGAGATGTTATTAATTGCCATACAATGTTCACATGTTTGCATTGTTTTGTATCTGATTACTTACAAGGCTTAAATATACAGTCTAAATATGTGACTTTTTTTGCATGCTGATCATTAGAGGACAGACAAACTTACAGTACATGATGCATGCTATCAATTTCACTTAAACCTTCCCAGACAACATCACAGCAAAGACATGACAAAACGGCAAAGCCACAACAGCACCCAGAGAAAACAGGTCATTATGTGTGTGCACACACACACAGCATACACATGTGGATACAAATGATTTAAAGGGTTAGGCACAGTACATGGGAATTGATGAATAATATAACACTCTCAACACATAAAAATATTACTTTTATTACTTTTCAGAGTAACTGTTGCTACATGAAACTACGAAAAGAAAGCTCCAAAACGTTTGAAAATGAAAATATTAAAGCAATATATAATTTCCAAGTTAAGAGAATTTTGCATCATAAAAGACTACTAGGTGTGCTAACTTCCGTAACAGAAGTTTGGAAGGGTATATATATTTTTAAGCCTTTTATTTCAGATGGCTTAAAAAATAATATCATTACAGGGAAATTTTTTCCTCATATACATATGCAGTAATAGGAAAAAGAAAAATTAGGCTATTTAGTGAAAATCAAAGAGACTACAATAACGACAAGGCAATTTATCATAGGCACTGACCATTAGCTGTCTACCTGCTTATTACTCTTAAAATACTGTCACTTTTTTGTACTAATATAGATGGATATATTTATTACCACTTGCAATTCCAGATTTTAATCTCATATTGAAAGATGTTCTCATATAACAGCTACTTTGTCTGGAATCATTTACAATATATCTGTGTCCATTGAGGACATTTTAAGATACCCCTATTTCTAGTAGTGGAAATTAATTTCGAAGGTCTCAATTTCTAGGAATCATATCGGCATTCTTACAAGCGTTCATACATAGCTGTCTCCTAGGCTTAATGTTTTAGTAGCAGTCTCTCTGCAATTAGTTTTATGCTCCTTAAATGTAAATCAGATGTAAGTCTCTATAAACACTCATTCTCTATAGTTTTCTGGAGAGTGTTCCCATTGTATTAGGTTACTCTAGGAGGCAAATAATTCCAAATATGAAAAAAAAATGGCGTACATGTGCCAAAACTATAATTAAGCTGTTTGTGATTTACCCAACTTCATTTTTGCTTGGGAAAATGGATTCAATGTGTCTATTTGAAATTAGTTCATAAATAAGAGCTTATTGTGAATGATTAATGAGTGTGGTCCTGCTTACATAAGATTAATTCCATCCAAGGTCACTCTATCTCACTCAGAATTTGGGCACTTGCCCAGTGACCCTTTGTGGGTGGGCTTTACTTTTCCAAAATGGGACACCCAACGGGAAGCAGGATCATCTAGCTGCCAAACATCACATTCAAACTACTTCTTTCATTTCATCCTTCTAACAACTTCTGTAAGTCTCAATCCCAAGGGGCTGAGGAGAGGCCTGATTTCATAGAATTTATTAGCTGCATACCCCTGCATATACAATCGCTGGATCAAAAAGCTTTTATTGAGCACCTAGTTTATATTCAACACTTTGCTAAGCATCATGGGATGGGAGGAATCATTATATAGATCATTGTTTTTGTTCTAATGAGGCCAATTGCTGATGGTACAGCAGACCTGTATCTTATTTAGAGATTTTTGGCATACATCAATTCAAATTAATAGATCTAAACGGTAATTTTTTAAATACGTAGTTAATTTTTAAATACACATGCTGGTTAATAGATGATTTAGAAAATGAGGAAATAAGTCTAAAAGGGTGAGAAAGAACAACCAGAGTATTGTTTTTTTTCTACCAATAGAAAGAACACAGTTTCCAGATGGATGACATTAGAGGGACAGATAATGTAGCATAAAATTAGGACCAAAGGTGCTGGCTTAAAACCTAGCTCCACCAGCTTATTTAATTTAATACAATTATTAATAATTTAATAGTTATTTAATACATTCCTTAATCTCTCTGTGCTTTAGCTTCCTCATCTGTAAAATGGGGATAATCATCTCTCAAAAGGTTGTTGCAGTGATTGTCAGTTAAATGCAAAGCCCTTTAGGACACTGGTTGACGTACCGTAAGCACTCATTAATATGTGACACTATGTTTATCCAGAATACATTTCCTTTTAACCAAGAGAGATTTCAGAGGTAACAAGAGGGCTAAGTAAAGATACCTATATTAAAAATCCTTATTTGTTTTCATAACTCAACTGCAAAGTCCCTGACATTAGAAACTGTATCTATGCCTCTCTATATCCCCAGTTGCTAACAAAGAGCTGGTACCTACTGGGTGCTTTTTCGTTATTTGTTGAACTGAATTGAATTCATTAAACTTTTGAATACTTTCGAGGTTGAAGGTGATCACTCAAATGTTCTTCCAATTCCTGAGCCAAAGGAGACTTAAAGCCTAACTATCTAAGATTGATTGAGTCAACACGTAATTCCCAGGAAGGAAAAACTCTTTCACCATGAAATGGCTCCTGCAACAGCAGCAGGAGCAGTGGGACTCCCACAGGGGCCCAGAGACAGAGCAAAGGCACAGGTGAGGTTATGTGAGCAGTGATGCTGAAGATGGAAAACAGCAACAGTCATTGTGAAGCAGGAAATCTCAGAGTCAGGGTCTGTGGACAGGGATCAGTACGGGCATTCCAGTAGCATACAGTCACACGATGGGAGACCTGAGGCAGGCATGCGTCAGGTATGTGTCCATTGGCCCACCCACCCAGAACACAAATATTAGAGGACAATTCCAAAGGAGAGGGAAATCAAGGTGAAGAGGTAAATCAAAGGTAATTCCTTTCTCTCCTCCCGGATGCTGGGTTATAGGCATGTGACCCACACTCAACATGGAGATGGAGGTGCCAAGAGTGGTCATTGGCACTACTTGTGGGTAGGCTGTCCAGAGATCCAGGGGCAAGTAGCCACTGGCAGCAGCTTCAATAGTAGCTTCCCAAAGTGACTATTCTGTGGCATTCTCTATAGAATTTGCTGCCAAGTATCCTTTGGCTCCTGCCTGTTTTTTGAGCCTCGTTCTCAAGATTTCCTGGCTATTCTATGAAATCCCTGATATCCTTTCCAATGCATTCCTTTTCTGCTTCAGTTAACTGGAGTCAGTTTCCCTTGTTTGCAACCAAGAACTCTGATTAGCCCAAGAACAGGGCCAGATGCCTCTGTGACTGTCACCCAAACTCTTGATTATCCCAAGTCTGGCATCCTGTCATACTTCCTGGCTATGTGACCTTGAGCATGTTACTTGTTCCCGGATCCTGGGAATAGTGACAGCAACTATCTCAGAGGGTTTTAATGGGATTAAATTAGATAATGAATGTGAAGTACTTTGAAGAATGCACATACTACTCAACATAGGTTGCCTATTATCATTGCTTGTCATTACTGAGGCAAGGGTAACAAATAAGACTTGGAGACCTCGTGGCAGTGATTTTATCCTGCTTGTTAACATGACTCTCTACTACCTCTCCTCGTCAATGGAAATCATATTTGATCATATTTTAATAGCTTCTCTGTAATTGTGTGATGCACCACATAAAAAGAAAAGATTTTTAAGGCATATTTTTATAAACTCACACATCATTTTCCCCATATGTTTGATGTTACACAGCTTCACCAAAATGAAAACAGAAGTTGACTTTTGTTATCTGTCCTCTCACCCTCTTCTATCTCATAATTAGACTGCAGACTCAAATGAAACAAGAAACCAGTTTTGTATTTCCTATGTATTCTCACAATGTTGAGCATATAATAGGTGCTAAATATACACTCATTGATTGATAGCCCAACACTTAATTTGATTACAAGAGCCATCTGGGCCATTCACTGGTGTAGTTTGGACCCAACCATCTGGAACTTCCTCTGACCTCGGTCTGGTCCCCTTCAGCTAGGGCCAATGACACAAACCACAAAGTCACCCAGAGATCCAAAGGTAGGGTTCATAATGATTGCCTGACTCAGGAGGAGAGCTCTAATTCAGCTTTCTCTGTTAAATAAACCAGGACAGAACTGATTTTTCCAGGACACAACTAGCTAGGGCTCAGAAGAGTTTCCCAAGCAGGTTCCAATCCAGTGTTCCACTTAGCCATGTTGTGGGCGGCTGTGAGATATGCTCTTCTAAGCCCCTCAAGAAATATAGGAATGATGAGCCTCAGTATCATTTTTTCTCCTTGGGAAGAACACTGTCACTGATTCCTCTCAGCATACACTTTATTATCATACAAGTTCCCAAAGGCACTTGAGAATATGTGATTAAAGGAATTCCCTAATGTCATATATACAATAAATCTAACTGGCTTTATTATCTAGCAAGGTTTTTTTTTTTTTTTTTCCCCTCCTTCAATCTAATGCTTCCCAGCTAGAGATGAACTTACTGACCAAATACCCCTAACTTGATCTTCCTTTTTTGATGTTGAATTGAGGGTATGAAGTTCAAATACCAAACTGCCCACACATTGACTACTCCCAGACAAGGTTTAGATAAAAAGTGTCGTGTATCTTTTGAATATTCTGGTATCATATATGTAAACCCAATTCAGAATTCCCAACCCTTTAAAGCAGCATTAGAGTTGAAGGCACTGGTAGTTAAAAAAAGACCTTCCCCTCATTACTAGGCAATGCTTCAACTTCTTGTACCCATTTGTAAGTGGGTAAAGAACATTTAAAAACCCTCCCTCCCCCCTCCACGGGTCTCCTTCTTATACTCGCTCTTCATCAGTGAGGACTGCTGTAACAAACCACCATAGGCTGGGTGGCTTATAAACAACTGACATTTATTTCTCATGGGTGTGAAGCCTAGGGGAAGTCTGAGGAGAGGATCCCAGCATGGTCAGGTTCTGCTGAGGGCCCTCTTCTAAGTTGCAGACTGCCAAACTGCTGTATCCTCTCATCCCGGAGAGCAAAGAAAAGACGCCAGGTCTCTCCTGACTATTGGAAGGGTACTAATCCCATGTGTAAGAACTCCACCCTCCTGATCTAATCTAATTCTAACTACTCCCCAGAGGCTGCAGGCGCTAATAGCATCTCATGGACAGGCTGGATAGCGCTTCAACTTGTGAAGGGGTGGAGGGGATAAACACAAACATATATTCCATAATACCTTCTCATTCTCTTACCGATTCACCCTCAAACCTTGAAGTGGTGGCTGGAGGAAATGATCAGGACAAAGAAATCATTCCAGGGTCTTCAATTCTGACCCCTGAGCCTTGGATAAGATGATAAGCAGGATGCAAATAAACTCTCAGCCCCAGAGGACCACTTTTCTGATAGTAGCTTTTCATTTTGATTTAGCTCTGTTCCCGTGCTTCCACAACGCCATATGCACCCTTCTGTCAAAGGGGCACCTTCCATTCCAATTGTCTCCTTGCCTACCTCTCCTGTGCAAATGAGTGCTCATTATCAATTTTCATGTCTTCACTGCCTAGGATGAAACTTGACGAATAATGATTAAGACTGACTGCAAAAACTGATTATAAGCTCCTTCAACCTGTGTGTGCACCATCCTCCTCTTTGTTGTTCTATCATCCAGAGATATAGTTGCTTTCCCTAGCCCTTTAACCCAGGTTTACTTTATAACTTGTCCTGACCAATAGAATGAGGCAGAATTACAGTGTGCTAGTTCAGAGCCAACGCCTCTGGAGGCCACGAAGCATCTGCTTTTGTTCTCATGAAGTGATGCTGCCACCTTGTGAAGAAGCCTGGGCTAGCATCTTTGAGGATGAGAAGACACAAGGAACAATGATGAGGAGTCTTTCCAGCTGAGGCTCCCTTTACCAACCAGTTGACAGAGAGAATCAACTGCCAGGTAAATGAGCAAGGCCCTCTGAGGCCATCGGGCTCCTCCTGGGCTGCCATTTAGGAAAGCCACAACATGAGTGGCACCAAGTGAGACCAATGGATGAACCACCCAGCTGAGCCCAGTCAAACTGTGGACTCACAGAACATGAGCAAGTGAAATTCTTGTAGTTTTAAGCCATTGATTTTTGCAGTGTTTGGTTACACAGAAATAGATAAATGATTCTGTGAGCATTCAATACAGGGTTGTTAGACAAATGAATTAATGAATCAATTAATTTAAGAAAAGCATGGGAAATCACACCTTACAATTGCAATCCCTTGTCCTTATGGCTAGGCCAGCACATTAGCAAGATAGATTAGCACCTACTTATGCGACCGCTTTATCAGTACTTTAAACTTGCTCATGGTGATTCTCACGTAGACAGGAAGGGGCTAATTTTCTACATCATACCATTCCTGAAAAATTCTAGTAGAGTCTTACAGAGTTATTAGAACATTTGCCTTCTAAAATCTGTCACTTTTCAAGCTAGGTAGCTTTGGAGCAGTCATAAATTCCTTGATTAAAGTAAACAAACATCCTGGTTGGCCAGGGACAATCCTAATTTAGTGCCCTTTCACTCCCAAAGCATTCAGTTTAAACAAGAAATTATATGATCACTCTATCTTTGAGTCTCAACTCATTATAAAAGAGAATGTTAAGCAGGAATAATCACAGGGCTGTTTTCAGGACTAAAGAAAATAACACATGTGTCAGTAAAAAGCCTATACATTCCCAAGGCATTACTTATTAATAGTACTGATAAATACCCTTTGAAAGAAATGATGGTTTGGAAGATCAATTAAGACACAGTAACCCTCAAAAAAGGTTTGCTCCTACCTGCTATGATCATAATAGTAACTATAACCATACACTGAATGCCTACTAGTTTCTAAGCAGTGAAGTAAGTAAATTGCATGTAACATAAATGCCCCCTTCAACATTTTGTGAATATAAATGAATCATATTCACAGCAACTACTTCAGTTTCCCAACTGGTTTCTGGCTTCTATGGGAAAAAAAAAAACACACACACACACAAGGAATGTGGCCAGATATTTGTTTAAAAGCCACCAAAGATTGTGTAATGGCTAAGAAACTCCCCAACTGCTTTTTTGACAGTTAGAAAACATGTACAACTAGACTTCAGACAACCATGATAGAAAATTTATCACTCCCCTCAATAAAATGCTCTTGCACATACATTACTTCATTAATCTACAAATCCTTATTATTATCCTTATTTTACAGAAGAGGAAAACTTGAGGCTTAAAAAAGTTAAATAGCTTACTCAAAGTCCCTTAGTAAGCAGATGGCAGATTTAACCCAAGATCTACTGAACTCCAAAGATCTGCTCTTAAATCCTCTTTAAGAAGCCCCATTAGATTACTTTTTGTGGTAGATGACAAATACAGGGTCACTACAAAAAATTAATTTTAAAAAAATGTTTTTAAAATGTTATTAGGGATGACAAGTTCATGTTAAAATCTAGCATACTAGAGCCCTGGTGTTTTAAGGTATAGGTCAGTAAATTATAGTGGACTGCTGCAAGAGGGGCAAGGAAACCAACAGAGTATTCAGGCGGCAAGTAAGAAATAGTACAAAAGAGGGGGTGTGTGGAGGCAGGGCCACGGCAGGAAAAGAGTGGTGTGGGATGGAAGCCATGCAGACACTGTGCCAAGGAAGGGAGGCCCAGGGCAATGGGACCACTCAGATGGCTACTAGTTTAGAACAAGGTCTAAAACAAGAGGAAGGAGAGCCTCAAAAATTGACTTTTTTCTTATGCTGACAGGGGCTAGTCCAGCTTTCTCCATTTTCATCTGGAAGAAGCTATGTTTTAGGTGTAATTCATGAGCAAAAACACTAATGTCCTCCCATTATCCATTGATGGGTACTTTATACTTGTTTTACTGTTGCTTAATAAATAAATTAGAACATAGCTAAACTTGTTCAACAGCCAGTCATTAGTGCAGTTAGATCTACTGTTAGAAAACTGAAGGGCTATTGACTCTGCTCAGTTTAATGAAGGAAAATGAGTCACTGGAGATCTGGGCAGGAATGACTCATAGCTACACCAGCAGCCTTCTCTCCATTGTAAACTACTTTCCATCATTGGTAGTCAGCAAGAAGCTAAAAGAATGTTGATGTTTCTTTCCTGAGTGGTTAACTGCCCGAGTTCAGACAGACTGAAACTGTGAATAACAGGAAGTCAACATTTCTATAGTAAGGGACCAATTAAATAAAAACTTACAGGCAGTCAGATTTCTCATTAGCCTTTCAGAAATTAAATGTGGTGCTGTCCTGACAGGAGTCAGGAGACCATCACATAGGAGACTCTCCTGATAACAGAAGTCCTTCTAATATACTGATGATCAGAAGGGAGGACTCCTCTCAAAAATCAACCCAACATATACTGAAATCTATTCTAGCATAATGTTATGACTAAGTTCTAAAGTAGTATTTTGGCTTGTCATGAGTCTTGCCTCAGTCTTGGAGGAGAGAGAGCATCAATACAATTATATGTTTTATTAGTAGGGAAATGAGGAAATTTGTCATTCTTCAAGACAAATCTGTCATTCTTCAAGACACAGAGGCAATGATCAGTTACAGAAGTGATGAGTGGTCTAGCAGTAGAATTCTATAAGCTAAAGGTATATTCTAATGAAAAAGGGCAGTGGCCCCCAGGAGTACAAGGTGATCTATAAATTATATACAATTCTTGACTTAAAAAAACAACAACAAAAAAAATTATGCTTGGGAACACTCAGACCCCATATTGTTCTCAGAGTGTGGATAATTATAGGCTTGGAGATGGAATTAAGGTAAGTTTCCTTCAGCAATACCACATCTCTATTACTCTTGGCTTTCCACTGATCTCTGTACTAAGACCATCATGGGAAATGTTTGGAACTCAGATTAGAATTTAATGTTCAAAGAATGATATATAACTAAATTATAGATAAATGCAGTAAAACTATCTCAAACTATTCCTGAAGAGAGAAGCTTCTATAACATACTTCAAACTTCAGAACTGTGGAGCTGATAATGGTACAAAGATGGCCTTTGTATTCATGATGTTCATGGTGTAGTAGGAGTATCAGCAAAAAGTAGTTATTACACACAGCAGTGAGAATTTGGACAGGAACTGCACGAGGCGCTGTAAGAGTCAGGTGAATCATCCTAGATAAGCCAGGGTTCTCCAGAGAAACAGAGCCAACAAGATATATGTGTACATACCCTAAGAGATGGGCTGAAAGAGAGATTTTAAAGAAATTGACTCATGTGATTATGGAGGCCTGGAGAGTCCAAAATCTGATATGGCAGGCCCACAGGGTAGAGACTCAGGTAAGAGTTGCAGTCCCCTGGCAGAATTGCTTCTCCCTCAGGGGAGATCAGTCTTTGTCCTAGTAAGGCCTTCTGTTGACTGAATGAGGGACACCTACACTATGTAAGGTAATTTGTTTTACTCAGAATCCACTAATTTAAATGTTAATATCTCATCCAAAGAAACACCTTCACAGAAACATCCTGAATAATGTTTGACCAAATATATCCGACACCATAGCCAACCAGGTTGACAAATAAAATAATTTTTAATAGAATAATTAATATCTATTAATATTTGTCACCCTACTAAACCCACTAAGCATCTGTTGCCTATGCTTTCCTCCACCTAGCCCCTGGCAACCACTGATTTACTTTCTGTCTCTGTGGGTTAATCTATTTGGGATATTTCATATAAATGGAACTATACAATATTTGCAATATGTGACAGTTTACAACTGGATTCTTTCACTTAGTGTAATGATTTCAAAGTCCATCCATGGTGAAGCATGTTTTAGTACTTCATTAGTTTTTCTGATTGAATACTAGTCCACTGTATGGATATACCTCATTTTGTTTAGCCATTCATCAGATGATGAGCATTTGGGGGGTTGTTTCTACCTCTTAACTATTGTGAACAGTCCTTATATTGACAGTGTACATGTATTTGTCTGGGTCCCACTTTCAATTCTTTTGGGTCTATTTTTAGAAGGTAAATTTCTGGGTAATATGGTAATTCTGTATTTAACCTTTTTAGAAACCACTAAACTTTTCCACAATTATTGTACCTTTTTACATTCCTACCAGCAGGATACAAGCATTCCAATTTTTCCACATCTTCATCAGCACTTGTTGTTTTCCATTTTTTTTAATTTAAATTCAATTAGCCAACATAGAATACATCATTAGTTTCAGATGTAGTGTTCAATAATTCATCAGTTGCATATAACACCCAATGTTCATCACATCACATGCCCTCCTTAATGCCCATCACTCAATTATCCCATCCCCCCAACCACCTCCCCTCCAGCAACCCTCAATTTCTTTCCTACAGTTAAGAGTCTCTCATGGTTCTTTTCCCTCTCTGATGATTTCCATTCAGTTTTCCCTCGCTTCCCCTATGGTCTTCTGCACTGTTTCTTATATTCCACATATGAGTGAAACCATGATCATTGTCTTTCTCTGACTGACTTATTTCACTCAGCATAATCCCCTCCGGTTCCATCCATATCAATGTAAATGGTAAGTATTACATTTTTAAAAAGTATAGCCATGCAAGTGGGTATGGAGTGTCATCTCACTGTGGCTTTGGTTTACATTTCCCTAATAACTAACGGACGGTATGGAGCATCTTTTCATGTGCTTGTTGGCCATTTTTATATTTTCTTTGGAGAAATCTTTACTTAAGTCTTTTGCACAATTTTTAATTGGGTTATTTGTCTTTTTGTTGTTGAGTTGTGGGAGTTATTTATATATTCTCAATAACGGATGTTTATCAGGAATATGGTCACAAATATTTTCTCCCATTTTGTCACATTTGGTTTGCCCACAGTTATGTCCCCAGGATCTACCTAGCAAAATGCCTGGCAATAAAAATGTGTCAAATGAATAGGAAGAAGGCTTAAAGATATGAAGAGTCTATAGAAAGTTAAAAATAACGAACTCAAAGGTATTATCAAGTGCTAATCATAGCTTGAGACTGTGTGTATCTGAAAGTCACAATAAAGGAACTGGGCTTAGTAGGCCACACATAGGTTGAATTTACTAGCATGAGCCATTTGACTTTAACTGTTTTTAGGAATAAGCTTTTGATAATACAGAATTATAAACAGGAAAATCTGAACATTTTAATACATTAAGACTGGAATTTCAGGTAGAATTGATAAGAACTAGCATGCCATAGTGGTTTTTTTTTTTTAAGATTTTATTTTTTTATTTAAGAGAAAGAGAGCACAAGTGGGGGAGGGAAAGAAGGAGGGGAGAAGCAGACTCCCCACTGAGTGGGGAGCCCTACACAGGGCTCCATCCCAGAACCCCAAAATCATGACCTGAGCTAAAGTCAGACACTTAACCCACTGAGCCACCCAGGCATCCCTGTTTTATTTTCTTTTGCTGACATGACAGTGGTAATATTGTTTTGTGCTTGATCACAGAATGCTTTTTCATTTTCAAAGTGCTGTTCAATCATTAATTAATACTCCTAATGCTACTTTTAGATCTTTTATTGCATCCCTATTCATACTGGCATAAAATTGTTAAGGTAGGAAACACACACACACACAGAGTACAGCCTTCTTTATAGTAGTGGAATACAAATACATTTGATTTTTATCACCAGTTAATATCTATTTTTAATCTTTTCATTTCCTAAGAGCTGTTCCCTCTAGACGTAAACTACTGAGGTCAACAAGAAAAATTATAGAGAAAAGTGAAAATAGAACAGAGAATTAAATGTTCTCTTTGTTCTCTCTTTATCCAAACTCTACTTTTGGAAGACACACGGATTTAGGAAAGATTTTTTTTTAATAATAATAATATGAAGGGAGAAAAAGGTAATAAAGAGCAGGAGTTAAGAGGAAAGAACAACCTAAAAGACCTATTTATAAGAGATGAAGACAGTTAAACTGCCTTAGGAGTCGAAGAGATATCCCCATCTTTTAAGAATGAAGGCAGAAACTTTGTGTATGGACGAAATTGTGGTCCCCAAAATTCTTATGTTGAAGTCCTAGTCCCAAGTACTTCAGAATGTGACTACATTTGGAGATAGAGCCTTTAAAGAGGTAATTAAGGTAAAATGAGGTCATATAGGTGGGCCCTAATCCAATATGACTCGTGTCCTTTTAAAAAGAGGAAATTAGGATATAGGAATAGAGGGAAGACCCTGTGAAGACACAGAGAAGACAGCCATCTACAAGCCAAGGAGACAGGCTCTCGGGGGAACCAACCTTACTGACAACTTGATTTTTTACTTCCAGCATCTAAATTGTGAGGAAATAAATTTCTATTGTATGAGTCTGTGGTGCTTTGTTATGGTAGCCCTAATAAACTAGAATAGTTTTCATATAGTGTTAAACTTCCTTTATTATTACAAGAATGCTTTCCAAAGAAATTCCAGTCACATCCATAACAAGTCCTCTAAATAAAAGCTTTTTCCAGGTTGGCTGACGTAATCAACCATGGATTTATTTTTCTAACTACACTGAATCCTTAAATTAGATCCAAGCTAGGATTTTCATAGAAAGGATAAATCAAGAATTGGATTAGTTTAAGCCCACTGGATTTTCTGGAATAATTTGAATAACATTCAAGTGTCTTAAAAAAATAATAGTGTTTCCCCCTTGTTTTGTTACAAGATATGAAGGTTCTCATGTCTATGAGAAATGGAACACCACAGCTATCTTTAGTAGGCATTTCTGTACACTTTAAAAGAAAAAAAAAAGATTTATTAGAGAGAGAGAAAGAGCGCTAGTGGGATGGGCATCGGGAGAGAGAGAGAACAGCAGACTCCATGTTGAGCACAGAGCCCATCGCAGGGCTTTATCTCAGGACCATGAGATTATGCCCTGAGCCAAAGCAAAGAGCTGGATACTTAACCAACTGCACCACCTAGGCACCCCCATGTCTATACACTCTTAAAAGAATACATATGCATGTTGCCTTATAGTGTATAAAGTATTAAATATAATCCATTTTCCCTTTTGAGATTCTTAACAATACTGAGATAAATTAAGGCAGATGTCATTTTTTTTGTTTTTGTTTTTGTTTTGGTTTTTTACTGTTGTTTTTTTGTTTTTTTGTTTTTTTGTTTTTTTTACTGATGAAGAAAACTAAAACTCAGAGAAGGTAAATTACTTCCCCAAGGTCATACAGCTGGTAGAATCACTACAGAAGAGACCCAGCTACGTGCTGACCAAACCACCTATCTTTTCATAGTGTTGGCAAACCATGGCTCACTGGTCAAATCCAGCCTGCCACCTGTTTTGGTAAATAAATTTCATTGGAAAAAAGCCACACACATTCATTTACATATTATTAGGAATTGCTTTTGTCCTACAGTGGCAGAGTTGAGCAATTAAAACAAAGACTGTATGGTCCAAAAGCCTAAAATATTTACTATCTGGCCCTTTACAGAAAAAGTATACCAAACTGTATCTCCTAGACATACAACCAAACTCCATTTCCCTAAAATTTCTCTTGGAATTCAGGAGTTTTCTCTCTTCCTTCCTCTGGGGTTGAATGCAGAGGATCTAATGGATTTCTCCAAGACCTTAGGGAAAGACACAGTCCCTAGATGAGAGGGAGAAGAGAGTGGCATAGAGCAGACCTGTGCTACAATACAGCACTGGTCTAGGACCTGTATGAGAAACAAACCTGAATTGTATTAAGTCACAAAGGTTTAGGAGTTTTCACAGCAAGTAAGTTATCATGGTGAAGAGAATAGCAGAACTTGGTTGGTTTGACTCTAAATCCAGAACCGTTTCCTTTCTTGAACTGTGAAAGTGGTCAGAAATAGAAAAGAACAAGCCAAGAACAAGGTCCTGAACTCAGGATGACATCGCCTTGACTCTTGCACAGAGTTGCCTTAGAGCAGAAGTGGCTGATGGGTTTCATCTTTTGCCTATTCTGACAGTGGACCACCACTGACTGACAAAGATTTTGAGGCCATCTCCAGGCTCCAAAGAAACAGCGGCATGCAAATTAGCAATGCCTGCCATGGACTTAGGAGTGCGAAGAGATGAGACCATTGGGGATTTTGCCATGCACACCTCTGAGAGACACCTGAATGATCAGAAAGCATTTGCTAGTATTAAGGATATGAAAGGGACAGATTTCAATCTAAGCAACACAGTCAGATATGCTGCTACTAATTAACACAAGTAGAAGCATATATTAAACAATTTTTTTAAAGACCAATTTTAAATGATCTGGTATGGGGGCAGAGGGAGGGAAGGGGAATGATTTAACTCAGAGAATTAAAAAGTGAAAATTGGAAGTGATCACATAAAATTATTTTCGTTATTTAAGATACACTAGGCTTCATACCAGAGGTTTGGCTACATCTTTCTTTCATGGAAAAGAACAAAGTGCATTTCAAGTTACATGGTTCACCCAAGTCACTTATTTGCCACATTGACAGAGACTTGTCTCAATCACTTCCCTCATAAAAAAGGATAGGTGAGGAGGAGGAAGTGGAGTATTACTTATTTCCTCAAGCTTTTCTGCATTTAGATACCAGAGTCTTGGAAGGGAGATTCACATGAAAATTTAAAAAAAAAAAAAAAAGAAAGAAAGAAAGAAAGAGAAAATCCATTTGATCTGGAACAATACAATTAAGAAAAAGAAAAACAAATTATCTTTATGCCTTCTGCAAATCAGAGTTATTGCTCAAACAAACCACAGATCTCAGAACTCTACTCGAGTCTTCTGTTTTCCCCAGCTTCCTCCCCCAGTGAATGCAGAAATCCTCAGATATATGGTCTTCTCTAAGTTTCATTATGTGTCTTTCATGAGTGTTTACTTTTAAGGCAATTATAGTAAATAGAAATGAGGTGGCAATACACTATTTTCACCTGACCCTGTTTTCCCTTATTTTGGTAACACCACTGTAGGTCATTTTCTCCTTGCTGAAAAATTTTCCAACCTGTTTTCCAGCGTATTATTTTTATGTATTTGCCATGTTGCTTACAGGCACTGCAGCACCACTGAAAGGTTTGTGAACCATTCGGTAAGTGGTTCCTGCTCGAATGAATTACCTAGCTTTTATGAACAGCCATGCAGAAGCAAAGCAGGAAGAAAAAAATGAATACATTTGTACCATGGCACTCTCCCCAGCTATGAGCTTCTCACAACCATACAATTTCCCCACGAGGAAAGACAAGATTGCACTGTCATTAGAATAGGTAATCATTAGATTTATCTTTTATATAATTTGTAGCATCTTAAACATTTCTATGTAGCCTCATTACTGCCAGGAGTCCTCTTTAACTGAGATGATAAGTAAATAAAGTAGAAATTACACACCAACAAGAACCTGGAATATGTTGTTTTAGTGTATGTCTGAGAGCTCCCTTCAGCAAACTTAATCTGCACAGCAGTTACCATTATTTCTACCTCAATGAGCATCTCCTAATTGTTGTGTTATTGCTTGTGAAGAAAATATATTATTAAAGTCCACAACTCATGACTTGTTGCACATCTACCCATGAAAAACTTTCATTTCATCAGCTTTTAATCAGTTTCAAATGGGATGATCAGCAGAGGGTTCCCCCCACCCTTGAATATCTGTTCATTACCATTTCCTAATGTCAATGTACCCTTCTTACAGTCAGGATGCATTCATAATTTATTCAGAGACCTGAAGATTTTATTAAACCAAATCTATTTAATTGTCCATGAATCAGCTCAAGATGATTTTGGTGGCTTTTTGTAATGAACCACAATTAGAAAATTTAAGACTCAGAACCCCCTTTTAGTTGTTAATGTTTTATGCTCTACTATTGGTCCGTTGCCAGATAATGATCCACAAAGCATTAAAATTTTGTATTAATATTATCTTTACAAATGCAATATTGCTCAGTGGAGGACGAAGTTTCCAGAGGCTTCTTTCGTAAGTATGTGTAGGGTGGTTGTTAGAAATTGTAGGTGATATTTGGAGCTGACACAGTCGTCTCTGGGTTAGGCATCTAAATTCTCAAGATCCATGTTCTTCCTTTCTTAAAGGGTATTCTAGAGTAGGTTAATCGTATTAATTGGCTTTTAGTCAAGGTGAAATCAAAACAGCCTTATGATTTCCAAATGAATTTGAACAGAGTAATAAATCTGAAAATGTAGAATGGGTTTCATTATTTAATGACCAACTCTGCCTTCCTTAATGATTCAAAACAATATGGATCAAGGGCCATAGATAAGTATCAATCAATAATATGGCCAAAAACATATATCCTTGCAGAAGTAGTAAGTTAGTGCATTATTGTTCACTTGTGGCAGGGACTTGGAAGAATGATCATCAACAATCAGTAAATTCCTCCCAACATACATAATTCCAATAAGTATTTGATTTTTCTAGGACCCCTGAGATCATCAAAATGATAGGGGTCAAAACTCAGGTAAGTTTTAAATATTTACAGGAGTTGAAAAGCAGAGGTAAAAGGCTTATTGATTAAACACTCTGCTTTAGGAAGGACACACAAAAGGTGGTAAAATATTAGGCTGGGATTCACTTACAGAAATCATATTAACTACATCAGCCAATATAGTTATCCATGTCAGTGGGTTAAATATTGTCTCACAGGATTCAAATGGATGTATTCATTCTCTTATCCTTAAGTTTCCAGGTCAGTCTGGATTGAGAGGGGGTGAGGGAGAGCCCCACCCCCACCCCCACAACCACTCATAACACTCCCATGTCCGTCAAGAGCCTGGTTAACCCTGTAGCTACAAATGTCAGATTGACTCTGTTCTAAAAAGTTAATGCTTTTTAGAAATAACACCAGCCTGTTGGGAAGAAGATCACCCCAGCTCAGAAAGCAAGGGAGGACAGTCCTATGGAATTTGCTTCATTAATACTTGCCTTCAGCATTTTGCAAATTTCACAACAAAAAACAAGCGTAAGAGCTCTGCCTCTTAAATTAGCCACAAAGAGAATAATAAATATATTATCTATGTTAGTACAGAATATGGTTAAAAAGATCAGATCTACAGTCATAACACCCAGATTCAAATTCTAGCTCCATCATGTACGATGTGGAAGATATCTTGCAGTATTTTCCTTCGGTCTCCTTTTCGTAATGGACATAATCATACTTCCTACCTTCTAGACTTCTTGGCGAAATTAACAGAATTATTGCATGTGAAGCCCTTAAAACAATAAGTGCTCAATAATTGTTAGTTAATATTCATTCAGGCAACAGATACTTACTCAGTGCCCACTATGTTTTAGACACGATATAGGACTGGAGATTTAGCAGTGCAGTGAGTACAACTGATTTAAATTTCTGCCTTTTGGGGGTCCATTTCAGACAACAGATAAATAAGTAAAATGTATAGTATTAAAATGATAGTCTATCAAATGGTTTAAGTACTATAGAAAAGAATTAAGACAGTAGGGATATAAGGAACACTGAAGTTGTAATCTTAAATGCAGAAAGAGAAAGACTTATTAAGAAGGTGACATCTGAGTGCAGACTTAAAGGAGATAAAGGAGTGGGCCAAAGACATATCTGAGGGAAGACTCATCTGTGAGGAGGAAATGGCAAGTGCAAAAGCTCGGATCCAGAGCTCACCTGATGTGTTCTAGAAATAGCACAATAAATATTAGCTGTTAGTGTTTGGGAGATATTTGCATTCCTAAGCTTCTTTAAGGGTAGAGATCATATCTATTATTTCTTTTCATTTATCATGAGGCTTGGTTCAGTACTGGGTGGAAAGTAGAAGGGTATTTCTTATAATAAGTTGCTAACTCTGCATCAGAATGACTCCACTTGTTAAAAAAAAAAAAAAAAGTAACCCCCATCTTAGACCTCCAGAATCTTGGCGGTTGGCTCCCTTGAATCTGTATTCTGGTATTACTGGTAAACATGTGCTGTTCTGATTGATTCCTTTTTATTTTTATACAGACCCATGAGTCTGCATTACTCCTGCCCTGCCTTGCAGTGGCCCTATAGACGGATGAACTTGGAAGCTACTTCGGAGGGAGATGCAGTATTTGATAAAAGCCAGAAAGCATGCTGGCATACATTTACACTGGATGAAGTACCAATTCCATTTAGCTACAGTATGAAATGCTTCTTTTATTTGCATGGGAGATCAACCATATAAGGCATAATAACTTCTTTCAAAAGTTCATTGCTAGTCCCATACTAGCTTCTCCCAGCAGGGATGGCTGGCAGCTCTTCTTGCAGTAAGTGGAAAGCTATAGTCTGTCAAAGCATCAAGCACTAATGAAATAAACACAAACTTTCCTTACCTGAGGCAGGTGCCAAAGCCTGCTACTCTAAGTGCCCCCACTGGACACAATTTAGACTTGCTTTCAAATGCTAAAAACAAATAGGATCTCCTAAGTGCAATTAAAGCTAAGCCACACATTGAATCTACTGATACTGATGGAGTTATTTTGATTCCAAGGCTCTTAAGAGTTGTTCCTGAGAACATCACATAATTTGGTAATTATTATTTTATGCTAATATGTGACAAGGAATGTTAAAAACATTCATGAGCTTCCTAGTCTTTTTTTCAATAATCTTGAATCAATAGTGAGTATTTCTCCAAAGGACAAAGTAGTTACATGCCATTATAACACAGTATGATTTAATTCAAATGATTAAATATACTGTTTTAATAAGATGTATTTCCATATTAAAAATACTTTATACCCCTCCTGTTCCACAGCTCCCCTCCCCCACTCTGGAATAAAAGCCTAATTCCCAGCTCATGCCAATTATTTTACTATTTCTTTTGACTTAAAGATTGTGTTGAAAAAGTTCTGTTCTATTGTGCTATTTGAGCCAGTATGAAAAGGCTCCATCCTCACAAATACCTCCGGTTCTTACCATCAAAAATTTACACTGTGGGCAAGTGAAATTTCTATGGCAGGATAACAAAGAGGGTATTCCAGGACAATAGGCTTCTCCCAGGACTGTCACCAGCAAGCCAGGAAGTATAGTCATCCTGCCCACAGGCATCTTTTTGGACTTAAGGAAATAAACATAAAATTTTGTAGATTCATGAATGTTCTTAACAACATTGCTCATAATATCTAGAAAAGACCAATTAATATGCATCCCATGCCCACATAACCTAGATTATTAGTAGCCCAGCAGAGAGACTGAAAGGCCAGCAAGAAAAGGAGAGTCTAGAATGTGGGACATGTCACCATCAAGTAGGGCAACATGACAGAAGAAGTGACAACACAAGAGCCTAACTCCTTACACTTAATGGAGGATGTTAAGGAAGATGCTGAGAAACAATGGCCTATGAAAAAGATAGAAGAGAATATTAAGACGGGCCTGACCTATTGGAAAAATTCAGGGCACTTTGCACAATACTCAAGGCTCTGAAGTTCTCCCCACCTAGCCCTTTTCCTATCATCATCAACTCTCCCCAACTGATCTCCTCATTCCCTCTTGGGTCTCCAAACGCTAAGAACTGCAACAGACATGTCCCCCAAGCCTGAATATGGTAAATAGCTTTGCTCCCAGACCCATAATAAACCACTAAGCAGAGCGTACCTCACATTCTCAACACACACTCTAATAGCAACTGATAATTTATTATTATTGACCAGTGAGATGAAAGCTACCCTTTGTGAACTTTTTAGCAGTTTTGTTGATATGTAATTGACATATAAGGAACAGTATATTTAAATTGTATATCTTTTTTAAGTTATGTTCAGTTAGCCACTGTATAGTAGTACATCATTAGTTTTTGATGTAGTGTTCCATGATTCATTAGTTACGTATAAACACCCTGTGCTCATACTTGTTTGTGATTTTTAACTGTGGCCCAAACCAGGGGCATGCCAACTTCCACTGTCCATGCCACCTCGTGGTAGATATTAAAAGTTACACTGTGTCATGTCAATGGATCATAATTTAGCTAATGAATTCTTTGTTCCATATGGTTGCTTCGAGTTTACTTAACTTCAGAGGCAACTTTGCAATGAAAATATTACTAAAATATACAAGAATATAATCTGCATAAGATAAGTTAGATGAGCCTGTTTTGCTCATCTAACACAAAGCCTGGCACTTAGTAGATGCTTACTAAGTATTTGATGATTGACTGATAAGAGGGAAAGACCTTCAAGAAACCTTACAGTTCAAAAATTATAAGTGTATGGAAGCACAGATGAAGGGAAAGTAATTGTATTTATGAGGAATTAAAGGAAGATACAGAGAAAAACTAACACTTGAGTTAGGATAATTAGAAATTTAATAGAAGAGGAAAATAAAACAGGAGACAAACATTTTCAACAGAACAGTAGAAATAAGAACAAAAATGTAGAAGTGCATTGGCTTTTGACAAAACTGTGAATCAGTATAGTGTACATTTTGGGGTAATGATATAACTCTAGAAGAGTAATAGGCTAAGACCAGGTTATGCAAGATCTTGTAAATATGCTAAGAAATTAGGACTTAATCTTATAAGAAATGGCAATGGAGAAAGGAGGAGGGTCCCTTAGACACAGCTATTATACTTTCAAACATTTATTCTTGGGATTAAATAGACAAGTTTGTAAAGACATTTATTCAGGAATGTTTATCACAAAATTTATTACAATATTTGAAATTCTAAGTAACATAAATGACCACTAAATGGGTTTGAAAATTAAATGAATGATGACCCGCTCATAAAATGTAACCACTAAAAATGATGATAATGATCTTTATTTATTGATATGGGAAAATATACACACTATATTAAGGGGGACAAAGAGGCTACAAAATATGCAGAGCATGATCTCATTTTCGTTTCATTCTATTTTGTTTTAGGTAATATATGCATAGGAAAGATTCTGGAAGGATATATACCAAAATGTTAACAATGGTTATTTCTGGATAGTGTGATTATAGAAAATTTTTATTTCCTTAGTGTGTGTGTGTGTGTGTGTGCATGTGTGTGTGTGTGTGTGTGTGTGTACATACACATACACACATACCTCTGTATCGCCTATTTTTTACAATGTGCCTGTATTATTTCTACAATCAGAAAAAATACATATTTTTTTTAAAGAAGTTAATTTTTTGGTAACTTTACTTACCACATGAGATTTACTTCATCTTTCTCTTTGTTTCTGTGTCTCTGATTCTCTCTGTTAGGTCATAAATATCTAAACCTATCTTTGATGGTCATCTTCACCCTGGCTGGGAACACTTGGGGGCAATTTACTTGATTGTTCCTAAATGCCTGCATAGTATTACAAGAAGCTTGCAAGAAAATAGAATTCAACTTTCAGAATAATAATCATGGTTATGAAATTACAGGTCCAACTGAAACCTGGGAAGAGTACTGAATGAAGAAGAGTAGTCACTAAAGTCTATAAGGCTTTGTAAAGACATTTTAAGGCATTGTAAAGACACAGTAAAGAAAGCAGCAGGCAGTCCAAATTAGGGTGTAATTGAGGTCAGGGATCACGTTGGGAAATAGTCACAATTAAACAATGACTGTAAAAAACTATAATAGTTGTAGACTGTAGTCAGAAAATGAGGAGATCAGATTTGTCAGAGAGCATTAAAAATCACCTCTTCAGGCACCAATCAGAATCTATTTAGCGACAAGGTAAATTTAAGCCTTAAATGGAATCTGTCCTGGCTCTTTTGCACCTCACATACAGAAGAAGACCAAAAGTTCTAATGGCATAGGTGAAATATAAAGAGTGGGCAAGAGATCACAAAAACATATTTCTCAAATTTAAAAAATATGAATCATAAGCTGGGAAAATGAGTGTCTTGGAAGCAGAAAAGAAAGTTTGCTTTCTTTTAGAGAAAAGATTCTATTTAGAGAATCTTAACTTATTTTTAAATGAGATGGTATACATAACACCTGTTTTATTCTTATTAACAATATTTACATAATAAAAAGGCACTTATAGTTCACTACCATATCCTTAGTGACTAGAATAATGTTGGGAACATAGCAGATGTTCAATAAATGTTTATATTATGAATTTTTTATTAATGAATTTTTAGAAGGAAAATATGATTGATTTAGACAAATAATAAACCAAAGAACACAAAAATAATGATTCTGCTAAAATATATTAAACTCTTGATAATAAAGACATGAAGTATGAATAACTGAAAAATCAGTTATTTGTTGCTAAAAGATAATGATCTTAAATGCCACTTTAAGCATTCTATAATGATGGGTACGATGGAGTTGCAATGTCTGGGACTGGAAATCAAGTGTTTGAATCCTGGGTCACCACTCAACACTGTAACCCTGAATGAGTAAATTATTTAATGTCTTAATACTAAAAGCTTCAGTTGCCTCATCTTTAAAACGAGGATAATAGTAATGTCTGCCCTACTCATGTGAGTAGTTAGACAGTTAAACCAGATCATACTTATTTATATCGTAACTTGTTAAAATTCTAAGTAAGAGCTCTTTTGGTATAGAAGAGAACTTGGGGGGCAACTTTTTCTCCATTATTTTAGGATCAATTTTCAAGAGGCCTTGAAAATTGAGTGGTGGGAAAAAGCAATCAAATGGTTGCCTTCCATTAAGCACATTACAAAGTTATCTCTCTACTCCAAAGTATAAACAGTATCCTAATTTTAGGAATGAAGAACTAATGTTTACAGAGGGCTATACAACCTGTAACCAGTGAAGTGATTAATTCAGTATTGAGATACATTCCTTTGGCATGTGCTTTGGATGGTGTATTAGTCTCCCAGGGCTGCTATAACAAATTACCACAGAGTTGTTTAAAACAGAAAATTATTCTCTCAGAGTTCTGGAGGCTGGACGTCTAAGATCAGGGTTTCAGCAAGGTTGGTTCCTTCTAGAGGCTCTGAAGGAGAACCTGTTCCAAGCTTCTCTCCTAGCTTCTGGTGGTTGCCAGAAATCCATGGTATCCCTTGCCTTACAGACACATTACTCCAATCTCTGCCTCCATTTTCACATGGCATTTCCCCCATGTCTTCACATCATCTTCTCATAAAAACACAAGTCTCAGTGGATTAAGGGCCCACCCTATACCAGTATGACCTCATCTTAATGAATTACATCTACAACAACCCTATTTCTAAATAAGGTCACATTCTGAATTACTGGGAGTTAGGATTTAAACATATTTTTCTGATGGGACACAATTCAACCCATAACGAATGGGTATCCTCAAAACTTTAGGTTATTGAAAATTAATTAAATGAACCATATGTTTAAATGGGCAATTTTATAGGTAGAATTACAAAAACAGGAAACTCTATAGCAGTCCAAACTTCTGTCAGTAGCCATCATTTAGCAAAAGCAAGTATTTAGAGGCAAGGTGAAGAAGAAAAATTAAAATTTTAAAAGGCACACAGAACAGCTCTTAACTGTATTTACTCAATGAAAAAGCACCTCAAAAAAACCAACCAACCAAACAAAAAACCTGTGGCGTTACTAGCCCTTACTGTTGTATTCAAATGGTTTAATTACCATATAAAACAAGGAATCTAACCCCATACATCTACCCACATGCAAATCATCCTGAAGATTACTTTCCAGAGAATTGAAATCTGGAGGAGAGAAGCCCCTCATCCTGTCATCAGTGTGTGTTCATTTCAGTGAAGCATAAAGGCACCCAAGCACAGAAAGGTAAGTGGTGGGAGTAGAAGGTTTGTCATTACCCAGCAGTATAGATGGTGTTATTGTGTCTGACCCTGAGTTCTGCATGGTCAACCACCTTTGCATTGAGCACCCAAGGGATAATTCATCATAAATGAAAATGTTCTTGGTAAAGGTGGGGGAGGAGTCAATGACCATAGCTAGAGCTGGGATTTATGACATTATAATAAGTTAATTAACTGCTGCACTCATTGCTTCTTAAAGAATGAGAATAGCATCTAAATGCACATGCTTATTAGGAAAGATATCTTAAGGCATACCAAATGCTTGTTAGGGAAGATGTCTTAAGATGAATTAAAATACAGAGTTTTATGAGGTCTGGCCTACACATTAGTCGTAAGAACTAGAGAATTACAGGCTAATGGTGTCATAAAGATCTGATTGGGTTACGTTTGTGGGCATGTGCTGAAATTGCCAATTCAGAAATATCAAGGCAGTACTAAAAGGAATAAGCTGATTTCATTCTAAAATAACCAGTATATGTGGATATTAGGCAAGATTCTGAAACTAGTGAAATCTTGACACATTAGTGTCATTTTGATTCATTTCAATATAGTCATAGGAAATCATTGTTTAAAAAGAGAAATTAATTCAAAAATGGCTTATAAAAACAATTATACACAAAAAACAGGGTGAAAATATTCAGAGAATTTATGCAACTGAAAATATAATCAAGGGAAAAGGGTAAAAACTTCACAAAATTTTAAAATGAGAAGTGGAATATAGCAGATAGAGAAGATTTAGAGTCTAATGTGGTTGTATACTAATAAATTTTAAAACATCATGGAATTTAATGCTTTGTGTGAAGTAAAATATATCAAAATTAACCCAACAGATTAAAAATTAAAACAAGTTGAGAAAGTTATACAAAAGCCACGTCTAAGCCTCTAGAGAAGGAACTCAGGGTCATGAGAGATTTACCAGTAAACTCCTTCAAACTTTCAAGAAACAGATCTTTGCCAAGTTATATAACCTATTTTAGGGCACAGAAAAAGATTAAAAGTAATTCAAATCATTCTAAGAAGAAACATACCCTAATTTTTACATTTTTAATAAATTCCAGGGGGAAAAATACAGCTGAATATCACTTAATAAACACATTTTAAAACCTAAATAAAATGCTAGCAAATAGAATTTAATAATATAGTTAAGGTGTTTATTATCAGAATCCATGAATAGTCTAAAATTAGGAAATCTAGGGGCACCTGGGTGGCTCAGTGGGTTAAGCCTCCCTTTGGCTCAGATCATGATCTCAGGGTCCTGGGATCAAGCCCCGCATTGGGCTCTTTGCTCAGGAGGGAGCCTGCTTCCCCCTCTCTGCCTACTTGTGTACTCTGTCTGTCAAATAAATAAAATCTTTAAAAATAAATAAATAAATAAAATTGGGAAATCTATTGATATATAATAGCAATACTGATATTATAATCAATAGATTTAAATTCAAACCAAATAAATTTTAAAAGATAATCATCTTAATAGTAGTCTATCTTCTTAACATACTTTTAAGATATCTAATTCAAGTCATCAGCTAACATTTTATTTGACAGTGGTAAATAATAGAATAAATCTCATTAAGATATGATTAAAATACAGATATGTAAAATTGCTATTATTATTTAATATTAATATAATAATAACATTATCTGACATGCATTGGGTTCTTATATGCAAGCAATTGGCTAAAAGATACACACATTATTTAACAGCATTTCAAAAGTTCTTAAGACATAAAACACAAAATTATAAATGTTAGAAAGAAAGAAACAAAATGTGATTATATATAGTTGACTTGCTTTTAGAGCATAAAAATAGAAAGAAATAAAATGAAAAGCTATTAGAATTAATTAAAGGTTGTTATAACATCCAGACAAGAGATAAATATTCTTATAAAGCAAATAACAATAACAATAAAAAAACTGTAAACCAAAAAGAGAGCCCATTTATAATCACAAAGCAAAATTTAAATTAAGGGGAAATAATGTGTTATATGACAATAAATGCAATAATTTATTGAGAGATATAAAAGGGAAAAACAGAATAAAAGAAGAGGTCTAACGTGTTCCTAAGTGGAAAACCTTAATTTTTATAAAACAAAAGTTTTTCTCAAAATGTTAAGTGCATTTATTAAAATTTTAATTCCAATCCCAATGGATTTTTTTTCTGGAACTTAACTAACTGATTCTAAAATGGATTTGAAAGTATAAATAGAAAAGTAATAATTGTTTTAAAGGAGAGATTAATTTTAACAAAACACTAAAGCACAAAACCACAAAACTAAAGTAATTAGAACTTATTGACAGATATAAGAAAAGAGAGATCAGTAGGAAAAAGGAGACAACTAAAAATACATCCCATTACACATGCACATTCAGTATTTGAGTAGACCTGCATGACATAGCAGAGGAAAAGTAAAATTTCAACCAAAAATAATCACATCTTATCTATAAGAGGTATATAAAATTTAATTTATCTTAGCCTATAGTGAGAGGAGGAATTCCTAAACTGAAAGTCAATTGGAAGACAGAGAAGGAGTGGGAAGGGGAGGAAAAAGACATTTATAAAAGGAAGACTTTTATAAATGAAAATAATTGTTTAAAAAAAAAAGAAAGAAAACTAAAACTAGAACAAAGTAAAAGGATAGACTATATAAAGAATAAAAACTCTGCCAGAAAAGTAAAGAGTAGGATTAAAAGATAAACAATAAGTTAAGGAAAATACTTGTAGAGAACCCATTAATTCAAAGGGATGATGTCTTGGGGGTTCCAGTTCAGGATGGCGGTGTACGAAGACTCTGAACTCACCTCCTCCATGGAATAAACCAAATCACACCTATTAATGGAATAATTGCTCCTGAAGAACTGAGGGCTGACTGAACAGCTACTGAACAACCAAAGACAGAGCAAATGGGAGAGAACAGCAAGAGAGACAGACAGAGACATAGTAACAAAGGGAAGCCCCATCCCCGACATTGTGAATGGCAGGGGGGTAGGAGGGTATTGAGGGAACAGGAACAGATCTCTCTGTCTTTGGGCACAGAAGAAAAGCCACAGTTTAAAAGAGCAACTAGCATATAAAAGAAACAACGCTAGTACTCTGCCAGTTGGCAGAGGAGCTATGGGAAGGCTCTCCAGGTCAGAGGGACTAGAGAATGACACAGTTTACATTCCCATCCAACCCCGGAAGTCTAGACTGGAGCAGGACTCAGACACCATGGCAAACAGGTCAGATGGTCACAAAAGGCCTGTGACCTCAGCAAGCTCAGGGTCCCTAAGCCCACACCAGCCACCCTATGGTAGTGGGGCACAGAAAACAAGCTGTGATTTTGTGGTTTTTTTGTTTTTTCTTTTAATTCTTACTGTTTTGTTTTATTTTATTTTTACTTTTTAAAATTTGTCTTCTCTTGTTTTATGTCTATTCTTTATTTTGGTTTTGTTCTTTTTTTCTCCTATTCTTTTTTTCTTTTCTTTTTTTCTTCTCCTTTTTTCTCTTCCTTTATCTTTTTTCTTTCTTCTTTATTTGCTTTTTTCTTTTATTATATTGTGTTTGCTTTTTTTTTTTAATTCTCTCTGTAAAAAGCCATGGTTTAAAAGAGTAACTAGGGGCACCTGGGTGGCTCAGTGGGTTAAAGCCTCTGCCTTTAGCTAAGGTCATGATGCCAGCATCCTGGGATAGAGCCCTGCATCAGGCTCTCTGCTCAGCAAGGAGCCTGCTTCCTCCTCTCTCTGCCTGCCTCTCTGCCTACTTATGATCTCTGTCTGTCAAATAAATAAATTAAAAAATCTTTAAATAAACAAACAAATAAATAAATAAATAAATAAAAGAGTAACTAGTATATACAGCCACTATTCCAGCCAGCCAGAAAAAGTCACCAACAATAAAGTCTACATGGGGTAACCATACACAGGACCACTCCTTCAACATTAGAAATAGCCATTTGCCTAATCCATAGAAACAAACACAGAAAGTCAAACAAAATGAGGAGACAGGGGAATGTGTTCCAAAAGAAAGGACAAGGAAAAACAAAATAAAAGAATGCAATGACAAGAGCTAAACAACATGCCTGATAATTGAAAATAATGAAGAAAGATATTCAAAGAGCTGGAGAAAAGAATGGAAAAAGTGAGACCTTCAATAAAGAGACAGAAAATACTAAAAAGAACCAATCAGAGCTGAAGAATATAATAACTGAAATTTTAAAAACACACTAGGGGTGCCTGGGTGGCTCAGTGGGTTATAAAGCCTCTGCCTTTGGCTCGGGTCATGATCCCAGGGTTCTAGGATCGAGCCCCGCATTGGGCTCTCTGCTTGGCAGGAGCCTGCTTCCCTTCCTCTCTCTCTCTGCATGCCTCTCTGCCTACTTGTGATCTCTGTCTATCAAATAAATAAAAAAAGGTCTTAAAAAAGTTAAAAAAAAAACACACTAGAAGGAATCAACAGTAGATTAGAGGATGCAGAAGAATGTGTTAGCAATCTTAAAGACAGAGTAATGGAAAGCACACAAGCTGAACAGCAAAAAGAGAAAATAATTTTTTAAAATAATGATAGATTAAGAGATCTCTTGGACAACATCAAGCAAACATTTGTATTATAGTGGTCCCAAAAGAAGACAGAGAGCAATAGAAAACTTATTTGAATAAATAACTGAAAACCTCCCTAACCTAGGGAGAGAAAAATACAGCCAAGTCCAAGAAGCACAGAGAGTGCCAAACAAGATGAACCTATAGAGGTGCACACCACTAGCACATAATAATCAAAATGTCAAAGGTTGATGATAAAGACAGATTCCTGAAAGCAGCAAGAAAGAAACAAAAAGTTACCTACAAGAGAGAACCTATAAGACTTTCAGCTGATTTTTCACAGAAACTTTGCAAGCCAGAATAGAGTGGCATGATACATTCAAAGTGCTGAAAGAACAAAGCTACATTATTTTACCCAGGAAGGTTGTCATTCAGATTTGAAGGGGAAATAAGGAGTTTCCCAGACAAACAAAAGATGAAAGAAATTGTCACCATTAAACCAGCATTACGAAAGATGTTAAAGGGACTTATTTAAATGGAAAAGAATTTGTCATAATTAGGCACAAGGAAGTTATGGATAAAAAGATGTAAAATATGACAACATATACATGAAATGTGGAGAAGAGAGTAAAAACGGAAGAGAAGGGGAAAAAAATGAAAGAATAGAAAGTGTTTCGACTTAAATGACCATCAAATTAATATGGACTGTTATTTACTTAGGATGATGTATATGAACTTCATGGTAACTACAAATCCAAAACCTATGACAGATACACAAAAAATAAATAAAGAGAAATAAAGCAAAAGAAAAGAAAAACCCACTATTGATACTCATCAGTCACAAAGAAAGAGAAGAAGAGAAGAAAGGAACAAAGAAGAACTACAAAAACAAACAGAAAACAATTTTTTTAAACAGCAATAAGTTTATACCTATTAATAATTAAAGGTTAATAGCCAAAATGCTCCAATCAAAAGATACAGAGTGGTGGAATGGATAAAAAACAAGACCCATCTATATGCTGCCTACAAGAGACTCACCACAGACCTAAAGAAGGGATGAAAAAATATTCACCATGCAAATGGAAGTGAAAAAATGCTGGGGTAGCAGTATTTATATCAGACAAGATAGACTTTAAAACAAAGACTGTAGCAGGAGACAAAGAAGGGCATTACATAAAGATAAAGGGATCAATCTAACAAGAGATATAACAATTATAAATTTCTACACACCCAACATTAGAACACCCAAATACACAAAGCAAGTATTAACAGACATAGAGAAATTGGCTGTAATACAATAACAGTAGAGGACTTAAACACTCTACTTACATCAATGGATAGATTATCCAGACAGAAAATCAGTAAGGAAACAATGTCTTTTAATGACACATTGGAGCAGATAGACATAACAGATACATACACTGCAGCCTATCCAAAACAACAGAATACCTATTCTTTTCAAGTGCACATGGAATATTCTCCAGAATAGATCACATTTTAGGCCATAAAACAAGCCTCAGTAAATTTAGGAAACCTGAAATCATACCCTGTGTCTCTTCCAACCACAACAGTATGAGACTAAAAAATAAATCACACACACACAATAAAAAACCTAGAAAAAAATATATACACATGGAGACTAGATAACATGACACTAAACAACCAATAGGTCAATGAAGCAATCAAACAGGAAATCAAAAAATACATAAAGACAACTGAAAATGAAAACACAATGGACCAAAATTTCTGGAACACAGTGAAAGCAGTTCTAAGAGGGAATTATATAGCAAAATAGACCTACTTCAAGAAACAAAACAAAAAAATTAAATAAAAAAATCTATCTTTATGCCTAAAAACGGAAGAAAAAGAACAAACAAAATACAACATGGGTAGAAGAAAGGAAATGATAAAGATCAGAGCAGAAATAAATGACACAGAGACCAACAACAACAACAAAACAAAACGAAACAACAACAACAAAAAACAGTAAAAAAAATCAATGAAATGAAGAGCTAGTTCTTTGAAAAGATAAATAAAACTGACAAACCCTTAGCCAGTCTCATCAAGAAAAATAAGAGAACTGAAACAAATAAAATCAGAAACAAAAGAGAAGTAACAACTGATACTATAGAAATATCAAAAATAATAAGAGAATACTGTGAAAAATTATACGCCAACAAACTGGACAACCTAGAAGAAATGGATAAATTCTTAGAAACATACAAGCTTCCCAACCTGAACCAGAAAGAAATAGAAAATCTGAATAAACCCATTACCAGTAACAAAATTGAATCAGTAATGAAAAAAACTACCAAAAAATAAAATTTCCAAACCTGATGGCTTCACAAGCTGAATTCCACCAGATATTTAAAGCAAAGAAATGATGTTTATTTTTTATAAAGTTTATGTAAATTGATACACATCTCCTAGGTTAGATAGGGGCCATGCTGCTAAGGTTAAACTCCAAAGCTGAAAGGGCCCAGGTGAGCAATGTAGACAGGTAAAGGGACAGGCATGCATAAAGACTTAATGTGCAGCCAATAGGAGATGGCAGCCCTGGTTTTGGGGGGCAGGGGAGCATTCCAGGAGAGTGCTGTCAAGCTAGAATGTGAACCCAGTATTACCAGATCTTCTGCTCTTTTCAGGAGAAACCAAAAATTGACATCTTGTTTGATGCTGGCCAATTTGTTCAACACTGTGCTGATAAAGTAAAATAAGCACAATGCCATATAATCCACAGACAATTAGTTAATGGGGAAATATTATGACTAAAAACACATGAAAAATTGTGTTGAAGATCAACTACTGACCTTGTCTGTGAATTAGTCATAGGGCTCTTATCTATACAGGGGACTCTTCATGATGTAAGAAATTGCCAACAAGCAAGAAGCACTAAAGGTAGTGTCTAATTGCTATCCCTTTCTAATACCCACCGGCTCAACATCTCACCATGGGGCCTGTCCCAAACCCTGTCATGAACATCCTAACACTAGCTACCCCAGATTATACACAGCTACCCAAACACACACATTCTTTTGCTCTTGCTGGGTTTTTTCCTGGAACACTGTCTATTCTTCATAAAGAAAATCTTAATTACTCTTTAAAGCTTAATTCACTGTAGAACCCAAGAAGGAATTAACCATAAAATCAACCCATCTATTAAGTATGTGCTTTGAACCAGACAGTGGGCACTAGAGCAGCAAACATGATAAAGTCATTGCTGCCTTCATGGGACTTCCTCTCTGCTTTCCCACAGCACTTTATTCCTGTGTTACAGCCCTTAGCATGTTCATAGTTTTAATCATTAGAGTTCTTGGAAATTGTTCAATTCCCCCAACACAGTGTAAGCTCCCTGAGAGAATGAATGTGTCTCCCCATAAAACCAGCTTCTCTGGTAGTTCGTATCTTTTAATCCCTACTATTTCAGGGTTTTTAAATAGTTTGTGTATATAGTACACATTGAATGTATGCAATATATTAGATATGTAGGGCATCTATCCTATCATAAAAGACCACCATGACTAGGAAATCTTAAACTTTCTCTGGAAAACTCAAACTAGGGTAAACTTTTTATATTTAGAAGTCAAAACTATTCATCACAATTTCCCAGTACTCTGCCACATTGCTACCTTCTGTTTTCCCTAAAAAGTGACAAAAACACTGAAACATTAATCAATCCAGATATCTGCTAATCACTCTTACAGTTAACTTGAGCAACAGAGAAAGGAGTCAGTATTCTTAAATCAACCCTGCAGAGACATATTAGCATAGAAACAAAACACAAACTCACTTTGACATCTGGAGTTCTGTGCAGCAACTGTGCCCAATACATAAGTATATCAGTTATGACCTCTTAAAGCAATGGCAAAATCATTTCCTCTAAAGCCACAAAAGGTTTCTATAACAAGACTGTCTTGGGTCGCCACGGCTAAGGTCTATAGTTTTGGCTTAAAAAAAGTGTTCATTGTCAAAATAATAAGTGTGAGGGCAAAATCTGAAACTATATTCAATGCTGTTCTGACTGTGAATTCCCAGAGTGCTTTGTAGGGAGTGTGGTGTGACTTTTCAAGCTCTCTCTCCGTGTCTATCTTGATCTGTGGACTGAAAGTTCTCGGAAGGAGAGAAGACATAGAACATGTACCTTTAATTGCATTTGGTAGGTGTGCAGAGAAGGCTTTTCATTATTAGAATATGTATTACATTTTATCATACAACATGAAACATGAAAACTTTGCATTTAAGAGTAAACCATGACAACATCACAATGTTTTCAGTGTTTGACTTTTAAATCACCTGGCATCCTATTTATAATCCCCAATATGAAATACTGAAGACGATTGGAAGAGAAAAGTCAGAGGACTTAACCAAACAGTGAGAAAGCCAGTAAATGGACTCCTCCCTCAGTCTAGAGTCTTTTTAATTACAGATCACAATTAAAATGTTAAAACTGATATGCCTGAGACATCTAATACTAAATACTAGAATCATCCAAAGCCACAAAAAAATCCAAGTTACTTATTCTGAAAGATTGACTGAATGCAATAAATTGTCCTTAAATATAATCACTCAAAGATAGGATTGTTGGGATCAATAAACATTCATAATAGATATCATTCAATTATTCATCTATAAAGTGCCTTTGAGGGTCAATATTATGGGAAGATGAAGAGTCATCAGTAAGAACATACATAAGACATTGTCCCTGTCCTCAAGAACCTTACAGCCTAAAGGAGGTGAAAAGATAAATGTAGTTGGAGAAGCAGCTCCTACTGTTTGCCAGAGTTGTATTTAAGTTGTTGACTTGGAGGTATTTACAAGGTTCCATCCACATTTGTTTCTCTACTGCTCTGTGTTAGAAGGTCATGTCAGAGAAATGACTAACACTTCGTATAGTTACAGTGTTAGAATTTGAAGAATCCACAGAAATGATCTGGTTCCTCGTTTTGTGTTTTCTTTACATATTCACAAAGAAATTCCATAAACATTAAGTGCTTGTTCAAAATCACACACAATAGAGCAATAAATCTGAGACAAGAACTTAAGTTTTCAGCCCCTTCATTTTTCTTCTTATACTGAGATATCTTTAAGAGGAATAGGTATTAACCACATTTTCCCAAAAAATACAAATTGCTTCTTACATTAACATACCCAACTATGTATGTTGTGTCTTTCAATTGACTTTTAGCAATTCTATCTCAGCTATAGTCTAGTGACCCCCCACAACAAAATGCACGCCTCTTTATACATATTTTATTATTTGTTTTAAGATGTACTTTACAAGGTGTCTAAGTTTTTCTCTGGTATCCTGATTTTAGTTAATAGCAGAAAACAACAAGACCAAAAATATAAAATAACAGTCCTTGATCTAGACCTGTTTAGTGTTCCAAAGAAAAAAAATGCACCAGGGCTGCAGGCACATGAAAACATGTCAATCAGATGTAATTGCTCTCCAAGAGAAACACTTTCCAGGCAAGTAAAAAAGAACTCATCCTGAACACAAGGCTTTGTAGCAGCAACTAATCTACTAATGACAAGCTCAGTTTGTTATTCTCAAACTCGTTCAAGAGTCAACATCTGAATCATGACAGAAAAGGACGACCTGACCAAGTCATAGCTCTTAAACAATTATAAAAATGATATGTGCAGGCATTTAAAGATTATATATTTAAATTATATATTACACATGTGTGTATGTATATATATGTTATAATGATATTTCATTATATCATTCATAGTTGCTAAGAATAAAAGCTTTCAAGTACCTCATGGTTACTAATACCAGTGCAGACAAATATCAGAGCTCTAGCACATTAAAAAAAAAAAAGAAAAAAAGCCTCTGCTTTTTTTGCACAATAACTCTTAAGGACACTCAATAGGCCAGATTCTGCCTGAAGACAGTGAAGCCCACATCCCAGGGGGTACTATTTGAAGGCTATATTTGGCCGGATGCATATAAAGACAGCTTTAAAATTCTTTCAATATCTCTTTCCATTATTGCAGTCTACTTAAATGGAAACTTAATAATCCCTACTACAAAGGACAACTGCAAACTTCAAAAAAGAAGGTCTTGGCCTCTATTTTTGCTGCTTACATTCATTACCCAAAAACTGAAACATCATATTTTTATAGCACCAGAGCTGGGGTATTCACTAACTGAAAGGTATAAAAGTTAAACAAATAAAAGAAAGTAACAACAACAAAAAAAGAAAGAAAATCAAAAAATACTAAAGTAAGCCTCAGTCAAGAAGTTCACAGTAACCTCCACTTAAATTTACTATCGTTGGAGGCCATCCTTTAAAACATTTATTCTTTGGGGGCACCTGGGTGGCTCAGTGGGTTAAAGCCTCTGCCTTCGGCTCAGGTCATGATCCCGGGGTCCTGGGATCGAGCCCCGCATCGGGCTCTCTGCTCATTGGGGAGCCTGCTTCCTCCTCTCTCTCTCTGCCTGCCTCTCTGCCTAATTGTGATCTGTCAAATAAATAAATAAAAATAAAAAAAAAACATTTATTCTCTGAAATGTCATACTTAGGAAAGCCTATACACTGTGTATAAATGTCATTTTAACTTTCAAATTAATTGATGTTCAGTTTTAATAGTGCCATGCAAATGAAGAGTATGTAAAGTCATAATCTAATAGGGATTGGGCAGGCAAGATTGTTAGATAGGGTGCCCTTTTTCTCTCTAATTATTATATTGCCCCAATTCTCAGGAGAAGGCACAAGAGCTTAAACACTTCTGGATAATTTGTTTACCCCCTAAAAGCTCCTCCCCAGGGTGCTCATAATAGCTCATAATTAGAGTATAGATTGGCCACATTTTACTAGAGGTCATAGTTAGGGTGAGTTAAAGATGGATCCAGGCTCCACCCCTTCTTTTTTTCTCTGCCTGCACTCAGGCAATGGGATGTGTCTGTGTGTAAGTTCCAGGTTGTAAGTGCAGCACCCTATAAGAGGCAGACAGCAGCTCTGTACACGCTGATTGTTGGTAAGAATGTTTGATTGGTGTGGTAGATGCTGTGGCAGATCCTTCCTTCAAGGAAGGATTTGTTACACCAACTGCTGGAATCACTGTCAGCTCTTCTGGGGACTGTATTAGTCATAGAGAGTCATTCCCATCCTTCCCAAGGTCACTCATCTTCCCAGGGCATCCTGGGATTGATACAGAACTATAAAAGCCTGGCCATCTTGGCCCACCTCAGGAAGACTCTGAAGGTCCATTCTAGCTCCAGAACTCCCAAGGAGTCAACCTAGGCTGTCACTGGGCCTGCATCATAGATCAACTTCTTCCTTGGTCCACACCTGTTTCCATGCCTTCCCTTCAAAAAGTGTGGATCCACGGGCACTCATTAATAACCATCCTGTACCCTAAACTTTAACATACAGTCTGCTTCCTGGAGAGTCCAACCTGAGGCAGGAGGATTTTGACCTTCACCCTTAATGCTCTAGATTCTATAGAGTGGGAATCTGTGTTTAGGTTTGTAGGTCAAATACTCCTGCTACCGCTTCATTTAGCAGAGAAGTCCTGGACTTGAGTGTTATGAACACATGAGAGCTATTAATAAAAACTGTATTTCATTTCCATTTTGGGTATCACCATCATATCATGGCCCACATGCCACTGGAGCAGATTAAGAGTGGATGAGAAAATTTAACCAACAAAATCCCACTCTATACCTGTAATAAAGTCTACTCCTGAAGTCAAATGGAAAGGAAAGAGTATTCTAATCCAAAAATGTCAAGCCTTCTTCAAATCACCTAAATTTGCCCTCTTGAGATTCCTCATTTCCAGGACAACTATAAGGAGGAAGAGTTAGTGAATAGTTTGGAAAATGCAGAGAAGTTCGGTGACTGAGGAATTTAAGGAATTAAATTTAATTAGTTAGATTAAATTGAGGTGGACTTTTCTTTGTTGCTTAATAAATGGAGTGAATATGGATCTGCAAGAATCTTTCCTACCCATTCCCACCAAAAGAGCAATAGATGCCCTGTTTTCAAAGGACTAGTCCTCAGGGAAATCTTCATTTAGCTAGTTGGAACACTATGAGAACATTCACATTTCAATGCATACTACATGGCCAGCATTTGTAGGCAGAGAAAAAAGATATAAAATAAATCCACACTGCAAGTGGTACCATGGTCTAAGTAAACTTATTTCCTTTGTGCTGCTGAAGAAAACTTAATACTTAGGTTCCTGAATTCTACCTACATAAAAATATAAAGATTATATTCCTTTTTCTATTGCTGTTATACTATGAATCTGGAAATACTTTATGCACAAAAAAATGAAAGGAAAAAGTATTTTATAAACCCACAGGGATAGTAGTCAGAATCCCTTACATTTTGGGTTTCTTGTTGTTGTTATTTAAAGATGTTATTTATTTATTTGATAGAGAGAGAGAGATTACCCACAGGCAGGGGGAGCAGCAGACAGAGGGAGAAGCAGGCTCCTGGCTAAGTAGGGAGCCCAAAGGAAGACTTGATCCCAGGACCCCGGGATCATGACCTGAGCCGAAGGCAGATGCTTAACCGACTGAGCCACCCAGGCACTCCAGAATCCCTTACATTTTGATCTCAACACCTAATCTAGTCACCTGGACATTGTCCTTCATCAAACTATACAAATATCAGAATGTTTTTGTGAGGCAGATCAATACTGCTAGCCAATTTTACAGAAAAGGAAACCAAAATTGAATTTAAGTTACTTACCCAATAAACTGCAACAACAGACTGAATGTCTGAGGCCTTCCAAAATTCATTATGATGAAACCTAATCCCCACTGTGATGATACTTGGAGGCAGGGCCTTTGGGAGATTAGGTCATAAGGGCAGAGCCATCATGAATGGGATTAACGCCCTTACAAAAGAGACCCCAGAGAGTTCCCTCACCTCCTCCTCCAGGTGAGGATATAGCAAGAAAATTGCCGTTTATGAACGAAGAAGTGAGCTCTCAGTAGACACTGAATCTGCCAGCATGATGACCTTGGACTTCCCAGCCTCCAGAACTGTGAGAAATAAATGTTTGTTGTTTAAGCCACCCGATATATGGTATTTTTGTTATAGCAGCCCAAACTGACGAAGACAACAACCAACCAGAATTACCATTAAGCCTCAGAATCACAAACTCCCACCAGTTTACAGGGTAACTTACTTGGTTTCTTCTGTTTCTGGAGTTAAATTTAAGAAACTAATGTCTTTGGCATCGAAGATACTGGTCCAGTTCAAAATCCAGCAAACATTTTTTAATATAACTTGACAGCTGACATTTCTGTTCCTTAAAAAAGAACTGATGTTTTGGGAAAACACTAGAGAGGTATTTTAATTGTTCCCAGCATGTCCACCCTGGCCTCCGGCAAACACCACCTCATTTGGACCATCAAGCAAGTGAGGATAACTTTCCAGCCCAGCTCCTATCTAAGCCAGTGCTCATCCTAGCCAAACTGGCCTAGAACAATTTGTGCTTTCCTATGACTATGCTTTTGCTCCCTCTATTGCCCTTCCTTATAATATTACCTTACATATTTTAATTGCAATTTACATAGCAGTTATACAAATACTGTATTTTACAAACACTATGTTGAGCCTGGCTGCTCTGCTGATTTGGTATTTTTAATGACAAGGAAATATGTATACATTTCTTACATATGTTATAAATTTATTAAGTAAGTATATATATCATCACATATGTGTTGGCAAGTAAATTAGTAAGTACTTTGAGGGTCAAATCCATCTACTTCATTTTATATCCTGAGTTTAGAACAATGTATAACAGAAATTAATATCTTTAAATATATCTTCTATTTTGATCTGATTAATATGAAATTCTAATATATATAGCATTCTTTTTTTAAGATTTTATTTATTTGAGAGAGAGAACACAAGCAGGGGGAATGGCAGGCAGAGGGAGAAGCAGGCTTCCTGCTGAGCAAGGAGCCCAATGTGGGACTTGATCCCAGGACCATGGGATCATGACCTGAACCAAAGGCAGACACTTAACGCTGACTGACTGAGCCACTCAGGAATCCCTAATACATAGCATTCTTAAGCTTTTATGAAATATAAATTAAAATGTTTATCTTTTTCAACATTTCCTTGGCGATTCAGGGTTTTTTCCTTGGTGATTCAATCCATACAAATTTTAGGATTTGTTTCAGCACTTTGAAAATTGCTAATGGTATTTTGATCCGGATGGTGTTGAAAGTATAGATTGCTCTGGGCAGCATAGACATTTTAACAATGTTTATTCTTCTGATCCATGAGCATGAAATGATTTTCCATCTTTTTGTGTCTTTTTCAATTTCTTTCATAAGTGTTCTGTAGTTTCTAGAGTACGGATCCTTCACTTCTTTGGTTAGGTTTATTCCAAGGTATCTTACGGTTTTTGGTGCTTTTATAAATGGAATTAATTCCCTAATTTCTCTTTCTACAGTTACATTGTTAGTGTATAGGAAAGCAACTGATTTCTGTGCATTGATTTTGTATCCTGCCATTTACTGAATTGCTGTATGAGATCTAGTAATTTTGGGGTGGAGTCTTTTAAGTTTTCCACATGATGTATCATGTCATCTGCAAAGAGAGAGAGTTTGACTTCTTCTTTGCCAATTTGAATATATTTTACTTAATTTTTTGTCTGATTGCTGTTTCTTGGACTTCTAGTACTATGTTGAACAATAGTGGTGAGAGTGGGCATCCTTGTCATGTTCCTGAAATTAAGGGAAAGGCTCTCAGCTCTTTCCCAGTGAGAATGATATTCACTGTGGGCTTTTCATGGTTTTTATGAAATTGAGGAATGTTCCCTCTATCCCTACACTCTGGAGAGTTTAATCAGGAAAGGATGCTGTATTTTGTCAAATGCTTTTTCTGTATCAACTTAGAGGACCATATGGTTCTTCTCTCTTCTCTTATTAATATGTTCCATCACATTGATTTGCAAATGTTGAACCACCCTTGCATCCCAGGAATAAATGCCACGTGGTAGTGATGGACAAAAATAAAGCTGGGGGGCATCATGTTGCCTGATTTCAAGCTATTTTACAAAGCTGTGATCACCAAGAGAGTATGGTACTAGCACAAAAACAGACACATAGATCAATGGAATGGAACAGACAGCTCAGATATGGACCCTCAACTCTATGGCCAACTAATCTTCGACAAAGCAAGAAAAAATAACCAATGGAAAAAAGACAGTCTCTTCAATAAATGTCCTGGGAAAATTGGACAGCTATATACAGAAGAATGAAACTCAACCATTCTCTTACATCATACACAAAGATAAACTCTAAATGGATGAAACACCTCAATGTGAGACAGGAATCCATCAAAATCCTAGAGGAGAACATAGGCAGTAACCTCTTCGATATCAGCCACAGCAACTTCTTTCAAGACACATCCCCAAAGGCAAGGGAAACAAAAGTGATAATGAACTTTTGGGACTTCATCAAGATAAAAAAACTTCTGCACAGTGAAAGAAACAGTCAACAAAACAAAGAGGCAACCCGTGGACTAGGAAAAGATATTTGCAAATAACACTACAGATAAAGGGATGATATCCAAGATCTATAAAGAACTTCTCAAACTCAACACCCAAAAAACCAAATAATCAAGTCAAAAAATGGGCAGAAGACATGAACAGACACTTCTCCAAAGAAGACATATGACTGGCTAAGACACATGAAAAAATGTTCAACATCATTAGCCATCAGGAAATCAAAACCACATTGAGATAGTACTTTATACCAATTAGAATGACAAAAGTTGACAAGGCAAGAAACAACAAATGTTGGAGAGAATGTGGAGAAAGGGGAACACTCTTACACTGTTGGTAGAATCCAAGCTGGTACAGCCACTTTGGAAAACAGTGTGGAGGTTCCTCAAAAAGTTAAAAATAGAGCTACCCTATGACCCAGCAGTTGCACTATTGGGTATTTACCCCAAAGATATAGATGTAGTGAAAAGAAGGGCCACATGCACCCCAATGTTCATAGAAGCAATGTCCAGAATAGCCAAACTGTGGAAGGAGCCAAGATGCCCTTCAACAGATGAATGGATAAAGAGGATATGATCCATATATACAATGGAATACTACTCAGCCATCAGAAAGGATGAATACCCACCATTTGCATCGACATAGATGGAGCTGGAGGGGATTATGCTAAATGAAATAAGTCAAGCAGAGAAAAACAATTATCATATGGTTTCACTTATATGTGAAAACTAAGTAATAGCATGGAGGACATTAGGAGAAGGAAGGGGAAAATGAAGAGGGGGAATCAGAGGGGGAGATGAACCATGAGAGACTATGGACTATGGGAGACAAACTGAGGGTTTCAGAGGGGAGGAAGTAGGGAATGGGTTAGCCTGGTAATGGGTATTAAGGCGGGTATGTATTACATGGAGCACTGGGTGTTATACACAAACAATGAATCATGGAACACTACATCAAAAACTAATGATGTACTGTATGGTGACTAACAATAACATAAAACAATTTTTTTTGTTTAAATAAAAATTAAATAGACATTCTTATTAAAACCATAAGCTGAAGAGTTTTGCTAAACAAACAAATACAAAGGGCTCTCCTTGCTATTAATGTAAATTATTATGAACTTCTTTTAGGTCATTTGTATAGCTTCTTTCAGTTCATAGTCACTTATATAAAAATATAATTGTTAAATCTGCGCTCACGATGGCAGATTAGGCAATTGAATTTCCTTCCCATCCTTTCCAAGATTCCACTGAATTAAAGCATTAAAAAGTAGATAAAGAGAATAAATATGTAATAGCAAAGAGACTTAAGGATGAGTGGGAACCCATAAGTGGCATACTTCCACTAACTCCTAGAATAAAGATAAAGACAGATGGATAAAGCAAGCAGAGAAAGTCTCAGCCTTAAAAATTATAAAAGGAAGCTTCTGTAAAGTTAAAAGCCAATTTTCCTAACAGAAAGTCCTGGACTCAGAGTCAGAAGGCATGGCAGGGCAGGGAGTAAGAAGTGGGATGAAACTGGGGTATTAATTGAATAGCTACACAAGGCACATCTATAGTCATCATAATTCTCCTACCCAATCCCCAGGACTGAACTCCAGCCAAAACACCAAAGGGCTTAAAATTTCCGAGACTGGGGGCGCCTGGGTGGCTCAGTGGGTTAAGCCTCTGCCTTTGGCTCAGGTCATGATCCCAGGGTCCTGGGATCAAGCCCCGCATAGGGCTCTCTGCTCAGCAAGCAGCCTGCTTTCCTTCCTCTCTCTCTGCCTGCCTCTCTGCCTACTTGTGATCTCTCTCTGTTGAATCAATAAATAAAATCTTTAAAAAAAAAAAAATTTCCAAGACTGAAAACACTCTCTGAGAAAGTACACTACAAATACAAGAAGGAAAAGAATATTAGATAAAAGGTAAGAGGGCCAGAACTCAATTTTGTGATTAAAGTATTTAACTAATATAATCCCAAGAAGAAACAATGGAGGAAAATGGGGAGGAAATAAAATTATCAATGATATAAGAGAATTTTCTGGCATTGAAGAAAGAAAATATTTAGATTGAAAAGATCCCCTGAATAATTATAAGAAAACAAATTCTGAGGAAAAATTTTTTTCAACTTTAAATTTTATATTCAACTAGCCTATTTTCAAGTTTCAAAGAAAAATAAAGACACTTGCTGATATATAAGCATCCAGAAATTTAATCTCTCACATATGCTTTTTTTTTTTTTTTCAAAAAAGTTACTTAAGGATATGTCTCCCAAAAAATAAGGGAATATATTAAAAAAGCAGATCCAGAAACCCCAGGTCCAGCCAAGGAGAGAGGTCAAAAGAAGTCTTAGGATGATGGCAGCAATTAACACATCCAGCTTAAAATAGGAGGACAGAAGATTCTACTGTAAAGTAGCCTAAGGAAAGAAAAGAGTTTGACAGAAGAGAAAGTATAATTTAAATGGGAAAGGAAAAGCAAATCAAATAAATTATAAGTAAAAAGAAAGATAAGTTAAAAATTCAGCATACATATGTGCCAACTAGTAATCTTCCAAATATGAAACAAAGGCAAGAATTAAAACAATTGATGGCATTCAAGAAAGAAATATTTCATTTATAATTATTACAAGGAAAGGTTTTCCTCTTGTGACCCAGGTACTACTTCTTATATCCACTTAGTACTTTAGAGAAGGAAATTTAACACCCTAGCTGAACCAATATTAAACAATAGCCATTATCACACAAATACTGTTCATTGCTTTTCAACTTTTCTACTTATTCCACAAAGAATGGAATACTTTTGTGATTGTAGGCTGGAGTATGTTGTTACCAGTCTTAATAATGCAAAAATATAAGTGAAGCTCACAGAAAATGGTGTGTGAAAGGGGAAAGAGAGGAGAAAGAACCAGAAGGAATAATAATAATTTCTTCTTAAAATTTGGGAGTCAAGAGATACAAGCAAGAAATAATGTTTAAGGATATTATTTAAAGTAGCAAAGACAAAGCAAGAACTAAATGTTATATAAATATCATCTATTTGGGGAAGGAAAGGTGGTGCAAATGAGCCAGATCCTCATCTTTTGTTTCAAAGAGCTAATAGATATCGCCAAAAAAAGCATGACTCCTGAAACAGAAACAGAAATATGTCATCTAGTGTTTTGAAGGATGCACCAAAAGAAAAGATAAATAGTTTAAAGAGATTGACTCTTGGGATTGGGACTTACTGAGAAGGGAGAGAACTGATAGGACACTGACATATTTGTATTATTTATTGCCACATGTATAGATTTGATATATATATAACAAAAAAAAGTTTTAAGTGAATGTAATGTTACATTCCAGAGAGAGAGGGATATATTTGAGAGCAGAACTCACTCTCTGGAAAGTAACCCGTCTCTGTATCCCCCTTTTCCTTAGTCACCCTGTACACCATCCATCCCCATAGCTCTTCAGCGTCTGCTCAGTTCTCTTTCTTCTTCGATTCAGAAATCACTTCTAATTAGAAACTTGTTATGTCACTGGGACTTCCCTGACTTTTTCAGTAGATTGTGAATATGAATGTGATAGAACAACACATGTAATTTTTAAAGAGGCAAAATGTCTTAGTATTTTAAGCACTGAAAGACTATTCTCTCATTTTGAACTCTTTTGAATGCAATTAACAAAAACCAAGTTCAAACTAGTCAATAAGAATATATATATTTGACTCTAGAACTCTAAGGATTAGTTAAGTGACCAAACAGCAGAAGCAGGGGTAGAGTACAGGCAGACTTCAAAAGTATGCAACCAGGAACATAAGCAATGTTAAGGATTCCCAACCTCCATCATCATCTGTTTTGTTCATGCCAATTTTATCTCACTCATCAAAGACCAGAATCTTCCACATGGTGGCAAATATGAGGTAAGTGTGGTAGCAGGCAGCTATCAATCCCCACAGCATCCCACTTTGCCATCTGAGATGTATTTCCTCAGGTCAAGTTAAAAAAAAAATTAGAAAGAACTCTAATGCCCACCTTGGGTCAGGTACTCAACTCTGGACAAATTAGCTATGATCAGGACATACTATCATTGAACAGGTTATGTGTCATGTTCCCTCACCCCCACTGACAAATTAACTGTTGTCAGGGGCACAGCGCCATGTAAAAACAATCTCTAGTTAAAATGGGGGGGGGGAGACTCTCGAAAGAAAGAGAAATACTCCTCCAGTGAGTGAGATTGGGAGGTACCCATACTAGATAGACAAAACATAAGTATTTGCTATTTAGGAAATGGAACTCTTTCAAAGAAATTACTTGGTACATGATAACTGTGGGGGGAAAATCAGTTTCACTGCATTTGGGCTTTAGAATAGTAAAGAGAAATAATAGTTAAAGTATTAATTCAACATCCTCTCTCAAAAGGGCCGATAAATGAGAATTGTTTATAGCCTTATGAATTAACTAACTTTTTCCCACTCCCCCTCTGAAATAATTTCATTTGAATATTCTCAAAGCTGGCAAAACTTTGTCCTTTGGATGTATACATAGTTTAAAACAACTAAAACACAGTTGGATGTGTGTGTGAGGATAAATAAGAAGGCAATCAAGCCATCTTATTTTATGGGGTTCCTATTTTTAGTTTTTTGACGACCCCCATACTGTTTTCCAAACTGCACCAGTTTGCATTCCCACCAAAAGTGCACAAAGGTTCCTTTTTAGCCAGCACCTGTCATCTCTGGTCTTTTTTATTTTAGCCTTTCTTATAGGAGTAAGAGGACATCTCATTGTGGTTTTGATTTGCACTTCCCTGATGATTAGTGATATGGAGCATCTTTTCAGGCATCTGTTGGGCATCTGTATATCTTCTTCAGAAAAATGTTTGTTCATGTTCTCTGTCCATTTTTAAATTAAATTACTTGGGTTTTTCTGGTGTGGAGTTGTATAAATTTTTTATATATTCTGGATATTAACTTCTTATTGGATATATCATTTGCAAATATCTTCTCCCATCCAGTAGGTTGCTCTTTTATTTTGTTGATGGTTTCCTTTGCTGTACAGAAACTTTTTATTTTGGTATAGTCCCAATAGTTTAATTTTGTTTTTGTTTCACTTGTCTGAGGAGATATATTTAGAAAAATGTATCTATATCCAATGTCAAAAAATTACTGCCTGTTTTCTTCTAGGATTTTATGGTTTTAAGACTCACTTTTAGGTCTTTAATACATTGTGAGTTTATTTTTGGGTACAGTGAAAGAAAGTGGTCCAGTTTCATTCTTTTGCTTGTAGCTGTCCAATTTTCCAGCACATTCACTGAAGAAATTGTGAAAAATATTGAAATGTTAGAATCAGTTTTTTTAAAGTTGTGCTTAAGATTAGGTAGTCTCTATTGTCCTTACTATGAAAATGAAGACACTAGTATATTCCCACTTCTTCCAGTTTGACCTCCATATCACCAAATTTTATTGATTATATTATTCATTTTAGTATATCATAGTTAATAACATCTGCATTCTGTTCTCCAATCAATATTCCCAAGAATTTTTCTGTTATTCTTTCTTATTTTTCAAAGCTTAAAAGCAACGGTCCTTTTAACTATGGTTTCTTTATTCAGGAGTTTTTAATTCTGATCTATGTTTTGGTTGGCTGCAATCACCTAATATTTTTTCAGTGAGTGTTCATGAATGTTTTGTTCCCTGAGTTCTTGCATGTTAAGAATGCTTTAACTTTAAGCTTGAAGGATAAGATGGTTGGGTATAAAATTCCTTGATGGCATTTGCATTTCCTTCACAAACTTATAAATATTGCCCACTCCCTTCTGGCACCGGATGTTACTGTCCAAAGACTGAGACTAACCTAATATCATGTCGTGTACATTTTTGTTTTATAATTTTTCCTCCTTTGACAGAAAAAGATTCTTTCTTTATCCCTGAAGTTTTTTAGGATATATCTTTGTGTGGATAGTTTTATATCAACTATTCTCTAGGACATAATAAATCCAGTTTATCTATACAGCCAGGTATTTATTTCAGGAAACTTACCTACTACTACATTATTTTATATATTATTTTATATATTTAAAATATATAAAATATATTTTAAACATATAAATATATCTTATACAGTACATATTATACATATTTTATATATTAAATATATTTTTTCTGTCCCATTTTTATATTCTTTACTTCAATAACTAGAGTTGTATTTTCAGTCACGTTTGCTCATTTTTTTTCTTTTTATATGGCTTATCCTTGCAGTGTTTTTACTTTCTCATCCATTTCTTTCCCGAACACTGCAAGCTTTCTTTTCATATCACCAGTTTTTACTTTTGTCTTTGAGCTCTTTTCAAAGAGAAATCAGTGGCCTGCATTTTTTAAGCTTGAAATTTTTGCCTTTTCCTATTTAATTATTCCTATGGTATATTTTTCACTTGCCCTCAGATTATGTTATTTTTCTCTTTTATTCTGCAGTTTACATATGTGGGTCCATGCTAGTTCTTCTGTGATTACTACTCATCTTAAAATGTAGCTGGCTATTTATGGAAGAATGTGTGAAGGCATGAAAAGAGAGTTAAGTCAAAGTAGCGAGCAGCTTCCACGGGATACGTCTCTCAAACCCTCCTCTTAACAAGTCTGTTACTGCCTAGGGAAACAGTGTGGCTAGGGATAAGCAAAGGGAATTCCTGCTGAACCTGAACACACTTCGAAAAAAATAGCACCTTTTCAGCAATATTTTAAGGAATATGTTAAAGTGATGCCTATAATGAAAACATTAGGGTTGGTCTGCTCGCTGTATAACTAAAATGTCAAGGTTCAGACTCTGCTGGCTCCTTAAACTATAAAACATCCCCTTTACCACAACTTGCACCGTCTCTCCTTCACCTATAGTACCACCTCTTTAGGATAGATGATTTTAAAATAAAGAGTAAGATGGTTTGTAAACATGTTGGCTCCTTCAATACTAACTTGAAGTTCTGTGATATTAAACTAATTTCTACAGACCTCCTTCCCTCTTTTTTCTTGGCCCACCCATATCCTCATATTTCATCTCCAGTGAAAAATGATCTTTAGATATGATTCTTTCAGGTCAAAGATACTTAATTTTAGGGAAATACAGGATCTGTTCCAGGTTCAAGATGGCATTCATGGGTTCTCAGTCTCCTCACCATCTCCCATTCAGACCACACTAGGTGGGTATGCTTATTTATGTGAGAGGTCGGTTGTAGCTGACATTTTTTTTTTTAATGGAATGTTTCTTTTTCTAATAACATTCTAAAAGCTTTTATTAGTGGATTTTGAGGGAAATAATTTTTTTAAAATGCCTTAACTTAGTCATTTTTAACAACGACTCTCAGATAATCTTTCTTAAATCAAAAGTAAATGAAACCCTAGCCCACTGGTTATGGAATTAAGTATTTGGTCACTGGTAAACAATCCAGACATTAGAATGATGATCATTAAGTGAAAAATGGGAAAAAAGTCAATGTCCGTGAGCACTACCAGGATAAAGAAGTTTTTAAATAGGTAGCATATTTTTCAATGTCTTTTAATCTCAGGAATGATATGGCGGGAAAAAAAAAATCTTCAAAAGTAGTGAGTACAACTTAGACTTTTGGCTTAGTTTTTAAAATAATAGATCTTCAACAATATTCTGAAGGAAGCTTGGATAGCCTGCATAAAAAGCATGAGGGGTTTCAACTATAGTTTCATATCATTTCCATGAAATAGGAGATTGAGTTGGCCCCATCATAGCTTAAAACCTTGTTTGCATCATCTTATGAGCCATCTTTTTTTAAAACAGATGAATTTCATCTACACTAAGGTCCACTGAATACATAACTACTCTTAAATAACCCTCTTTGTGATAATCACAGCAAGGGTAATAGGGAACTCTCCTCAGCAGTTACAGTTCCATCTTCAATGGACTGACCACTCACTTTGATGTTGTGCAGACTGGAATAAGTTCCATCCAGGGCTTGATGAAAGCTTCATCAGTGGCACACAATGTTTAGCTTTTAGGTTCTTAAATTCTTAACCATCCACTAAATTTACATTAAGCTAATGTGCACTTAGTATTTACTTTGATCTTCTAGCTGCACACTCCAAATATTTTCCATCAATCACATTTTTTCATCTCTTATTAGTGGAAGATACACATGCTGTACTTTTCACATTATGGCTGACTCACTCTGTATTTCAGAATTTTCTTGCTGTCAAATGACTAATTCACAATGAATTATGATACTTATTGTCTTATCCCTTCCCACTTTTTAATTATGTCAACTCTGTTTGCAGCATAACCTTTCCTGCCTAGAATTTGCAACACTGCTGTTCCTGTTATGTTAGGACTAATAATACTCATAAAACTCCTGAAAACTGTTGAAGAACAATCAACATGTAAGCACTCACAAATGACAACAGCTGAGAATAAGTTAGCTGCTTGTAGCCAATACCAAACCCATTGGTTTAGGGTAGTGTGCTCTCGTACCCAGCTTTCTTGTACCTCTTTAAGACGTGAAATGTAGATTTAGTAATGCTGCTAACTGACTAGCTATATTAGTAATGCTGCTTTCCTGGGTTAGTGATCCTGATTAGAAATATGGGCAAGTATTGCTGAGTATACTCAGCTTTTGCATAATAAGATTTGGCTAAAGAACTGGAGATGGTTGGCATTACAAGGATCCTATTTGTATCTCAATTTTCACATCAGGAAAATCTTGACCGCCTACTCTGAGAACACAAAACTCATTTTAATGATTACTAAATCCTCTTCCATATGGTAGCATTTTCACCTTTAAAAGTTTGGAGATTTGCTGCTTAATGCTGTTAAAGTTAGGCAGTAGATTGTTATATTTTTACTTCTAGCTGCATAAATGTGAAGGTTACCCATGGGAACCAAAGGAAACCCTGCTGGAATCACTGACATTTAGATGGAAAGCCCACACTGCTCCTTCACTTCCAATTTGCCGAACTATTACATTCATAGATTTAAAACAGATACTTTTTACTTTTCCCCTTCTTAGCCTGGCACCTTATACAGGGCATAGTGGCACATAATTAAATATTTTTATGATAGGAAAGAGGTCATTATTTGATATTTATGGCTACCATGCAATAAGATGGCATTAAAATCTAACTCTCTGCTTGGGCTCGAATTTGTTTTCTGCTATCTTAAATCCAAGGCCAAAATGTTAGCTAAGAATATCACCAGCATTTATCTACAATGTCCTTAAAAATCCCACAGAACTGACTTAGTTCCCCTGATGCCAGTGAGGGGCTGGCTGGGCAGACCAAGGGGTAGTCTTCACCAGCAGCTTTATATTCCCAGAAGGGCTTGCCCACGTTCATTGCGCTGCAGTTGGAAGAAATCTGTTCCACCTCGAACCAGGATAGGAATAGCCAATATTCTCTGCCTCTGTTTGGGCCTCAGGGCCGGAATGGGACAGAGGGACTCCAGCAGCGTTTCAGCTTGGTTTGGAGAAAGCCAGCACCAGGATCGTCAGAGGGTGCCATCCAACTCAGACGCTCTGGCAACACCCTTGGCTCTTCCTGGCCCTCTGGGTTCTCACCTGCCCAGGTGACAGAATTCAGGCAGAGCCCAAACAAGCTCCATCCCAGCAGACTGTGGGTGAGGCCAGCAACCTTTGTATTCAATTACCATCCAGTTCTCCTGGACTTGAACTCCATTGTGTCATAACCACTCTTAAAGCTGTACAGGACAATTTACTGCCATGCCAGTCAGGTGTGCCGGACACGTTCTGTGAGTCTTCAGATTTGTGCCCATCCATCCCAATACCTCCTCCGCCTACCCTGCCATCAGGGAACACCCACAGCCTGCACCACAGGGTGCAGCCAAACAGGTGAGCTCAGTGTTGCTGTGGTGAAGGGTCTGCCAGGCTGGCCTCGTGGTCTCTCTCCTAGGCCATGCCTGAGTTGGGGTTAAAAAGCTGCAGAACCCTTTTTAATAAATAGAGAATTAGGGGCGCCTGGGTGGCTCAGTGGGTTAAAGCCTCTGCCTTTGGCTCAGGTCATGGTTCCAGGGTCCTGGGATCGAGCCCCACATTGGGCTCTCTGCTCAGCGGGGAGCCTGCTTTCCCCTCTCTCTCTGCCTGACTCTCTGCCTACTTGTGAGTCTCTCTGTCAAATAAATAATATTTTCTCTCTGTCAAATAAATAAATAAAAGCTTTTAAAAATAAATAAATAAATAAATGAATAAATAAATAGGGAATTAATAACAACATACCACAAATGCCACAGAACTAGTTTCTGATGATGCGTCCATCCTAGCCATTAAAGATGAAAAGGCACATACCATGATTTCCTTTTATTCCTTCTCAAATACATACTTTTCTAAATGGAACTCTATAGTTTTCCTGGAAGGAAAAAAAAATGTGATCTTTGGTATGATTGCTGTTATTCAGGATATCATTGAAATACATTTAACTAGGCATCTACTGTTTAGGGAATTTGCAGTGATTGAGTTCCAGTTCATTACTTTCAGGGCTGTGATGCTATTGCCAGGGCCTCAAAATCAGTGAGATGACCTAAACCCAGGTCAGAGAGGCTACAATAGCACAAAGGCAATTATGCTGCAAGAAAAATGTTGTCCACTAATCAGCTGGCAATCAATTACTAAGAAGAGAAGATAACCCTCTCCCCACTCAAGCTCTTCAGTATTAATAGTGCCATCGTGTAATTACTTTCGGCTTGGGCAGGTGCATGAAAGGACAGAGTCTGTAGCACACTGCTTCGAAGATTAATGAGTTCTGTCAATTTGCCCAGCAGACATCTGATTCTCCAGCTTTCTGTAGCTACTGGTTTTACACTTGCCTCAGGGTTTTTTTTTCCCCCCTGAAAAAAATTAGCTAGTAATTTAAATACATTCAATAAGCATACATCTTTAAGGAAGGGGGGGAAAAACCCTAATTTTGCAATGAGGTATGAACCAAAAACACTCTTCATCTGAATATTAACATAGCAAGTGGTTCATAATGGCCATATTCTTTCAGTCACACTTTATTTTTAGGTACCGCAATTAGTGAGGTACAAGATTCAGAGTCTACAGAAACCCCCCAAAGTGGGATCGTGTAAACTCAGCATCCTTGATATTCCCCCTTCTCCTTGCTGGCCTAGAAGCTATAAAAGAAAAAACTGTGAGAGCTCCAGTAAATAATGGGACTATTTTAAAGCTTCCTACAATACAAATGGCTTGACTAAAGAGGAAAATTTTAGACCACTGATTTTCTGGGTAAAAGCCATTGAGAATCCCCCAAACCCCCGCCCCAAAGGCAAATGCAACACTGGCCCAGAGAACCTGGTCACCCAAGCCCATACATTTGTGTCAGAACAGGAATTGCCTATAAACTGAAATGAATATCAGGAAATTTGCTGTTGCTCTAAATTGATATTTTATAACCCAACTACTGTAAAATCTCATAATCTTTAAATACACGAAGTCAATGTACTAAATGGCTATTTTATGATGCTACCTAACGCCTCCGATTTGTTTCTCATGAGGACCTAAGTCTTCCTAGTTCATGGCTCTCCTTCGATTGCTCTTTCAATGAGTGTATGAATAAAAGCAGAAGAAAAATCTGACTCAACAACATTATTTGTTCCTCTACCTTTCTACCTCCATTTAATGTTACGATCAGCCACCCATGAAATTTTTTTCCAGACTACATTTATTGGATATTAGATTTTGCTAATTAATTCTTTATATTAATTTCTTTCAAAGCAATGTTATCAATTGTTTCCAGTAAAAGGGAAAATTGAAAGAAAGAGAGAGAAGAAAGAAAGAGAAAGAAAGAAAAGAAAGAAAGAAAAAAAGAAAGAAAAAAAAGAAAGAAAAGGAAAGAAAGAAGTAAAGCCCAGCCATAACTTGATTTTCACATAGATGATTTTAAGCCTACCTAAATGCTATCTATGGTCATGTTTATCACTGACCCATGTTCATCAGTTGGTGTTATATAAATTATTTTTTATAGTAATAGACAATAGAGTAAGGAATACTTTTGATATGGAGAAATTATTCCTAAGAAGATAACAGTACCTGTGCTTCCTTGAAAAACAAAGTCTAAAGCTACTAATCTTCAAGGTTGGAAATATTTCAGACTCCACATCAGAGAATCTTCATCAAAAACAAATAAGTAACATATTACCAAAGCCATGACCTGATACACATCAATAAGAACTAACACCGCCTCTGTGATTAAAAAAAAATCTTACCTATTTGAATTTTCCTCCTTATAATATTTCTACCTAAGTGGATACTTTTTATTCATCCAGGAATTACACAAGAAATCATTTTCCTCAAATATCTGTTATCTTCTGATGAAGCCCTTGGTAGCTAGGTCAATTATGAGTATCCAGCCCAGAGGCAAGAGCTACTCTGTCTGCAGACACAATTCTAGAAACCTAACCTAACCTAACCCTGAGACAAGCCAGGCCACTATCTCTGGTGCCACAAGGGGTGTCAAAGACCAAACTAATTTCAGTCACATGCATTCAAATATATTAATGTGTATATGTATTTAATTAGTACTTAAATATCACTCTGTGGGGACCTGGGTGGTGCAGTTGGCTAAGCATCTAACTCTTGGTTTTTGGCTCAGGTCACGATCACAGGGTCTTGAGATCGAGCCGTGCTTTGGGCTCCATGCTTAGCTCAGAGACTACTTAAGATTCTCTCTCCCTCTTCCTCTGCCCCTCCCCCCTCACTAAAAATAAATAAATAAATCCTAAACAAACAAATAAATATTACTCTGACTACTAATTCTTGCTCACTAGCTGAATACTTAAAAGGCCAATATTTAAGATATATTTGGATGTTTTACCCAAAAAGGAATATCTAAACAGTGTGAACTGAATGAATAGGGAAGAAAATGGGCAATACTATAGGCAATAAAAGCACCATGAAAAATCTCTCAATACCACTGCTCTATGATTGGATGTGCTAGTAACTAATCCTGATGGGCTTATTATTATTATTATTATTGGATAAAAAAAGACAATACCTAGTGGAGATATAAAATATCTGGACCCCTGTCAGCCCTGACTACACAGGACAAAAGAAAAAAACTGAATTTGATTTCAATATATCTTTAAGAGGGAAGAAATAAGAAAACTAAAGGGGCTACAGCAGAAGAGAGGTCATAGGAGAACAGGGTAATTTTCCATCTCTGACCTTGATCCATCCTGGAGTGTGTCTCATATAGATGGTTTTCTGTCGGGTAGAGTGCTTCTCAGGTAAGAGCTGCCCTTACCTGGAAAGGGCCTTTGTGACAGCCCAGTCAGAATTTCCAGCAGTGTGCACCCTGCCAGTGGCTACGTACAGAGGTATGCTTACACACCTGCTTGCATATAGAGGCAAGCACAGGTCCACTTAGATGGAGGGGCATTTCCTGCAGACCCCAAAGCTGCCAGCTTCTTTTATCCAGGAGACAGACTTGATTAGCATGCCCTGAAATACAAAGGCTGAAAGAAACAAATACCATCTCTCTGTGTTTCCCTCTATGTGAAACCTAGCACCTTTTCCTAAGACCTTGTAGAGAAATTACCTAGGACATGAGGGGATAAATCCCCAAAGCAGGACATATAGACAATTTAGGCCCTCAGAACAATTTTTTTTTTCCTAGCCTCAAGAAACACCTTCATCAGGTACTCTAAATATGAAACCATGAAACTCTATAAAATACAATTTTACATTTTAAATTCAAAGTAAAGTCAAAAAGGTTTTTTCAGATATAATACTAAAAAAAGAAAAACAGTTGATACTTAGTGCTTCCTACAGTTAGGCACATGCTAAGTGCTTAACATGTGTTAGCACTTTCAAGTCTCATAACAACTCCATAAGGCAGGTACAATTATTATCCCCATTTTACAGACAAAGAAACTAAGGCACAAAGAGGTTTAGTAATTGGAGCACCTGAGTGGCTCAGTGGGTTGAGCCTCTGCCTTCGGCTCAGGTTATGATCTCAGGGTCCTGGGATCGAGCCCCGCATTGGGCTCTCTGCTCAGCAGAGCCTGCTTCCTCTTCTCTCTCTGCCTGCCTCTCTGCCTACTTGTGATCTCTGTCTGCCAAATACATAAATAAAATCTTTAAAAATAAATTAAAAAAAAATTTTTTTAAAAAGAGGTTTAGTAATTTGCCCAAGATCAAATGGCAAGATAAGTGGCAAACCTGGGATTCAAATTCAAGGAATTTCCCTCAGAGCCTATGCTTTTTACCACTGCATTATGAATAGAATGTTTTAAAATCATACTACCAAGACAGGACAAAAACAACAGAAAGAATTTTTTAAATTGTATGAAATAATAGATTCAATAATGATCATGACATATAATTGAGCAGTATTGTGATAGAGCTATATAATCAACCTAACATATCAAAACACCCCACTTGCAAGCCCGAGGCTGAGTCAATTAAATTCTTGAATTCATCAAAGTTTGTTCTCAGTGCTCCTCACCCTAAATGTCCATTTTTCATCCAACTAATTTTTGTAGTGGGCCAGCACCATGCTAACTGCATCATTGGACACAAAATTACCTCTTTCTGGTCAGAATGTCTATGAAGACTGGCTTGGACTGAAGGACTTTCTTAGAGGACTTACAAAAGACTGCAAGAAGTCATCAACCACCTCCAGCAACCCAACATTGTCTATACCTCCTTCCTCTAATGCCCAGGCATGGTAGGCTTTCGATCCCAAGACACACTAGCAACAGTTTAGGTAGCTTCCTTGCTGTATCATTTCCAAAGCAGGTTGAACTACACACAAGAGAAAACTGAACATGGGCTGGCAAACAGAGACCTGTTTGCTTCCACGCAATAAGAGGCCAGAAGGTTGAAAATCCTGGGCTGGTGTGGCAATGCCATAATGTCATTGGTACAAGGCCTTGTATCACTGTTTTGTCACGTGCTTTGGGTACATAGTGTCGTCTCAGACACTATGATACTGGCACACACAGGAGGAAGGGAGAAAGGCAAGGTGAAAGGCACATGCCAGCTGAGCCTGGATCTCACCTAAGGAACTTCCCTGAATGTCTAACACTGAGACTTGTATTTATATCTCATTGTCCTGAACTGCATCATGTTTCCACCCCCAAACAACAAAGGAAGGAGTTGTGTTTTTTCTTTTTAAAGATTTTATTTATCTGACAGACAGAGATCACAAGTAGGCAGAGAGGCAGGCAGAGAGAGGAGGAAGCAGGCTCCCCGCCGAGCAGAGAGCCCGATGCGGGGCTCCATCCCAGGACCCTGGGATCATGACCTGAGCCAAAGGCAGAGGCTTTAACCCACTGAGCCGCTCAGGCGCCCCTGGAGTTGTGTTTTTTAACTGGGCACTTCATCACCTGGAAAAATAATTTGGATTATGACAGTAATAAAAGAATAGAAATGGGGTGTCAACTCTCAGCCTGCTACACTCACATTAGTCATGCATGGGAGAATCCTCACACTGCTTACTGTATCTTGCCTCTGCTTAACCAATTTTGTAATTTGGGCTCTGTTGACTGTAATTCTGATATATAAGGACACTTTTGGTTATAAATAAAAAGAAAACAGTTCAAGTATAAAAAACAGAGCTTAAGTGAAAAAATAAATTTAATAAGTTCATATAAATTAAAGTCTAGAGTATACTGGCTTCAGGTATAGCTAAATCCAGGAGCTGAAACAGTGTCAACTACCTCGTTTTCCTTCTTTTCCTCTTTTCCTCCTCCTCTTCTCTTAGACAAGCTTCTATGTAGCAGAGAAAACAAAATGGCTGCTGGCCACCACATTCTATAAAGAGTATTTCCAGTGGAAAGAGTTGTTATGAATGATACTGAGTATCATTCCAAGGATGAGTGATCATCCTTGTGATCAAGGATGAGTGATCATACCAAGGATGAGTGATCCTACTTTTCAGGAGTTCACAAGTCTAGTGGAAATGCTATATTTTCTTGGGTGAACCAAGCTATGTAAGTTATACTCCCACTAAATTGAAATAATTTTAAAATATATCGTTCATTTTTAGAACATACTTGCACCTATCATTGTTAAATAAATATCCCATCAACTCTAAGATCATAAGACTGAGCATTCTACCCCAAAAGGTATTCCAAAAAGCAAAGGTTTTGGCATGTTACATAGAAAAGGGGTTCTATGCCAATGAGTATCAGAATCCAGGCATACTTCATCTTATTCTTATAGACTTAAAATATTCATTAACATATTAAGAGGTCCTAAAGTTAGGTACTAAAGTTAGGAAACCAATATAATTCTATATAATCCAGCGTTGTCTCAATTTTACCATGTAAGAGTGTTTTGAGTTGAATGAACAGAATGAATAAAAATCAGCCCCAGATTTGAAAGAAACTATAAAAGGCAGGAAAGAAATGAGAATTACAATTTACACTTTATAATGTGTCACATGACCTCCCTCCTACCTCTAAAGACATAATTCCATATTCATGCCATAATACGAGTCATAACTATAGCAAAGGTAAGCAGGGGCCAAAGCAGTGAAAAGATGAGAGAATGGTTCACTTTGGTATTTACTGGGAGATTGAGTTATTTCTTTAAGAAGCAGCTCTGTCTTCCAACAGGAATCTAAGTGCCTTTTGACAGGAGGTTGCTGAATGGTTCATGTTGTTTACGATACAGTGTTTCAGTTACTTAATTATACACTGAAGTACCTAGAAATGAAATATCTCTTTTATGTACAACATACCTAATAGAGCATTGTCTAGGATGAAACTACACAGCTCTCTTTGTATTCAGGCATGTCGTTCAGTGGCTTATACATTAATAGGCTGTGTACTTGATGTTGACAATAACTATGTGCCTTCAGCAAAAACTAAACTGGTCTAGTGGTCCTCTCTTGGTACACGTTCTGCTTCCCTACATTCACACCATTGTGCCAGCGATTCCTGGTATGTGAATGCCTGAATGCCTGATTCCTATCTCTTCTACGAAGTCATCTCTGACGGTAATAACAATAACCGTTAATATTTAGTAGGCACTTAACATGTGTCATGGTCTAAGTGCTTAGCACACATAATTTATTTTGATCTCCAGATACCTTAAAGCCCCATGGGGTCAGTTTAAATAATTATCCCCATTTTATAGGAGTTCTAGGCGACATGTTCTGATCATTTCCCAAGAACCATTTTGGAAATTTTCCACTAATGCGTGGCTCTATAGAGAGAACAGGAACTGCCCCCTCCCTTGACCACTTTGACACAGCACTCGTTATAGGTGTTTTGTGTCAGATTCAAACATAAAAGGTTATACAGAATGTCTGAACTAAGGCTATTGAGGAACATGGTAGGTTGTTGAAATCGAGTAAACACGAGCTTACTGGGGCACACAGACCTTGAAAATCATCATCACCTAATTACTCTCTAAGCTGTCCAGTCTGGATCAGATGCCATATATATATATAGTCTGTTACATCAAAAGAAAGATGCAGGAATCTATTCACTGAAACTGATATTGTGCCTTTAAAAAGTATTTGATTTCAGCATTTAAAATACCGTGCTCCACTGGTTTAATTTTTATAAATGTTCCCTCTCTTATAGATCTTCTCAATAGCCACATCAGAGGAAAGTGAAGCAAGAATAAGCTCCTCATTCAGGCACTCAGTACACTACTTCTTGATTGGAATGGATATTGTACATAATATGTCCCTACAGATGTTTCCTCCAGTGGGGCACATTGAATTTCATTTAAATGCCAAGGCACAAAATCTAAAACAATGTGACTTTGACAAAAAATCTGATGAGGAATTTGATGAGAAAATGGCAAGAATTCCTGTGGCATTTGGGTAACAATTTCAAGCCTTCATTTTAATAGAATAAACAGGATCATATTTCATTCAAATCTGGCAATGAGATGAGCTTTGGGTATTACATTGATATAAACCAATAAAGAATTTGCAAATTTGAAGCACTAATTAACAGACACAATATTAAATGAAAAAAGTTTGCTCCAGGGGCAAATATATTTTGAAGACTTTAAACTTTTATTAAAAGACATTTTTTGAATCACTTCTTTCGTAGTTTACTCTTTTGCTGGTTTTTACAAAATATGGGAATACTGTGGTATTTTCAAACTCATACCTTCAACACAGTATCTGATATCCTTTTTTACCTTTTTGAGGCCATACATCAATGTCATAGTGTTTTGAAATGTACAGAAAAATAAGCCAAAACATGAGACTAAATATCACACAATAATCAGAGCAGGTTTCATTTAAGATACTTCATCAGTGGTTAAAGTCCAACAAACCGTAGTTTGGTGTTCAAGTTGACCCTAATAGACACATCCTATAACAATTATCAGAGCCATTCCTCAGATATAGCAAATTAAGCCAACTATTGCCAAGAGGAAGGGTAGATATGCAGAAAGGCAATGATAATGGCAGAAGGATATGGTTCCACCATCTTGGATTAGAAGAGACTTGAGATTTTATTCATATAATCATATAACTCACTTAATTCCACCACTACTATGTCAAGGGCATCCACTCAAACACCATGTGAATGCCTTTGTGACTTCTTGACCCCACAGATGTCTCTGGGATGCTAATTTGAATCCTATTTCACCTAGATAAAAATGTGAAGGAAAGTAGAGGGATAGGTGTGAGAAAATACAGTGGACTGAGGTCTTGCAGGCATATAACACTTCTTAAATAAATGACCTGTTAAATTTTCAACTCCATGCAAAAACTTTTTCATAACAGTTCTAAAGGAAGAACTCTCTGAAGCCTGCAGCACACAAATGCACTACAGAAAGAATGTTCTTCACCTAATTGCAAGGTTGCAGTTACTTTCTTGAGACTACAATATCTAAGACATATGTATCTAAAGATTCATACTTCAGAAAATGGGTATGTCAGCCAAAATGTTGAAGAATCAAATATGTAAAAATGACTTTCACATAAACTATAGTGGGCTGGCTCTGTGTGAGTGTGTGTGTGTGTGTGTGTGTGCGCGCACGCACGCACGCGTGCACGTGCTCGTGCGCTCATGAACACATATGGAATTGCCTATCTTTGTTTGAATGTGTCTATTTGTAAACAAGTAGTTATTTTGTCCTAAGCATGTATTCAGCACAAGTCAGATGGTGTTAATACTACCTGATCCAACAATTTTGCAATCTGTGCCCCACTTACAGGTTTTCACAGAGAATTAATTTGTTTGCACTATGACTAACCACCACATTCTCTAGATGAAAGAAAAGGGGGATTAAGTATGGTATAAGGAGACTTATATACACCTTAACCTCATATAAGAAAGGTATTACCACATCTATACACAAATGGGAAAAGTAAGATCCAGAAGGGTGAAGCACCCATCTAAAATCACACAACTGACAAATAAAAGAGCAAGGACCAAATAAATTTGGCTCCAGAAGCCAGGCTTCTTCTCACTCTACCAGAACATCATAAAAATTACTTAAAAAGTGAAAGATTGAATCAAATTAGTTAAGCCATCAAATAACTAATTTAACTCATTTTAATTCATTCATCACTCAAAAAATTACATCTGACCTAGTGCCAAGAATATCTGTTTCATGAAAACTGTGAACCAGATTCTGTTAAAGAAAGCTTAGGAACAAATGTATGCTCAACACCCTGCTCCTTTGGTGTGCCATGTTTTCAATTAGAACCTTATCCTTAGCTCCATTTTACCTCACTCTTTTTTTCTATTTCTCCAATTTGTCATATTTTACATACTCTTGTTCACAACAAGCAGTGCCTTCTGAAAGAAAGCATACTACAAAATTTTCTTCTAGTGCATTAACTAGAACTTACTAGGTCAACCAGTGTTCTGAGTACCATTCCCCACCCCTAGTTTTTGAGATAAGGGATATTTCATGGACACGTTTATACTCTCCTTAACACAAATAAGTGATACTGTACTACAGGATCTATTGACTATGTATCATAGTACTTACGTACTGTCAATTTTACATCAGAGATTTAAGTTACAGAATATCAAGAGTAAGTGTAAACATCACTCAAAGACTTTATCTCCCCTACTGGGAAAGGAGTTAGTGCATTTGCAGTTACATAGGAATTGCAGTCTTGTTATTGTGCTTATTTGGAGATTAAGTATAGTTTAAGGGTATGTGTGTGAACATCAAGTTAACACAGGGTGGTTTTGTGATGGTTAATTTGTGTGTCAATTTGACTGGATTATGGGTTGTCAAGGTATTTGGTTAAACATAATTTCTGGATGTATCTGTGACAATGTTTCTGACTGAGACTCACATTTGAATCAGAAGACTAAGTACAGGAGGTTGCTCTTCCTACTGTGGGGTGGACCTTCTTTATCTGTTGGAGACCTCAATAGACTAATAAAGCCTGAGTAAGAGAATTCTTGCTCTCTGCCTATCTTCACAATAGGACACCTTTGGTTTTATATTTGGACTAGAACTTACACCATTGGCTCTCCTGCTTTTGGGCTTTCATCTCAGACTGGAAATTTACCATCAACTCTCTTGAGTCTCCAGCTTACTAACTGCACATCTTGGACTTCTCAGCCTCTAAAATCAGGTTAGCTAATCCCTTATGGTAAATCTCTCTCTTTTTATAATTTATACATATATATGTATATATAAATATATAGATGTTGGGGCTTAGGGGATGTAATGAATGCACTTTTCATGTGAGAAGGATGAATTTCAGGGAGCCAGGAATGGAATATTATGAACTGAAATGTATGTTGAAGTTCTAACCCAAATGTGGTGGTATTTGAAGATAGGACCTCTGGGAGGGAAATAGGGTTAGACTTATTAGATTATAAGGGTGGGAACTTCATAATAGTATAAAGAAAAGATACCAGGGAGCTTGCTTGCTCATTCCCTGAATGAATGCACTTAGGAAAAGTCACATGGGAACACAGCAAGAAGCTGGCCATCTGAAAGCCACAGAGAGAGCCCTCAACAAACCCAACCATGCTGGCACCCTGATCTCAAATATCTAGCCTCCAGAACTGTAAGAACATTAATATCTGTTGTTTAAGTCACCCAGTCTGTGGTATTTTTTAATGGCAGTCCAAAAAGACCAAGATACATATTTTTAAAGGCCAGATTGGAATTCTATCAGTTCCTGAGTATGTCTTTTCTAATCATATCTTCCAAAACTCGGGAAATAACCACAGGATGGATTTGTGTCTTAGTCCCTTCAAGCTCCTATAGCAATAATACCATAAGCTTGGTGACTTATAAACAACAAAAGTGTATTTCTCACAGTTCTAAGGTCTGGGGAGTCCAAGACCAAGATGCCAACAGACTGAATGTCTGCCAAAAGCCCACTGTCCTGTTCATAGATGGCAACTTCTTGATAATGTCCTCTCATAGTAGGAGCTTGGGAGCTCAGCGGGGGCCCTCTTTTAAAAGGGAACTAATCCCATTTATGAGGGGACCACTCTTATAAACTAAGCACCCCCCCAAAAGGCCTCACCTACCAATACCATCACACTGGGCATTAGGTTCCAACATATGAATTTGGGCAGGGAGAGAGTACACAAACATTCAGCCCAATAGCAGTTTGGGAACCCACTGAACCCACTGAGATGGGCATGGGCTAAAATTCCATTCATCATTTACTTCCTTAAGCTTCAGTTCTGACTGGTAGACCACAGTGACATTTTTCCACCTTCTGGAATTAATGTCAGTTCAGAGCAGCCCCCAAAAGTGTGACTGTTTGTTTTTTTTTTTCTTTTTTCAATGCACACAAACCCTAGTAAAAGGCCATGGGATCCTTTAGGAAGACTGGAAGAAAGATTAACAATATCAACTTAGGCAACAGAGCAGGGCCCTTCATCAAGGAGTCCTGGCCTCCACTTCATTCATGGGATTCTGGGTCTATAAACTGGCTCAAGCCTAAGAACTGATAGAGGGCTCCTGACTCTCTGCTTTGATGATTCAGTTAGATTGCTATTCACTTGACCTAGAACTCTCTCATTTAACAGATCAAGTAAGAGTTTAGTAGCCTGTCCTTCTATTTCACTTCTAGGGACACCATGATGAACTAGACAATACCACAGGTCTGTGCAAGTCAAGACTATTCTGAATACTGCTTTGACTCTATTGGCCATTATGGTAACCACACCCATATTGTCTTTAACAATTAAGAGCTACGACATGGCCCCTGTCACCCTAGAATTCAGTTATCCTCACTGCATTTAGTTGTCCAATTCGGCGGTAGCAATTCCCACTGTAATTTCTTAACTACAAAGGAGAATGACTATAGACTCTTCAGGATGCTAGGGGCTCCCTTCACAAGTTCTCCACAGTGGTGGTGAAAGGTGTGCCCTCTGGATTCTTTTAGGGTAGATGAGCAGGCCCTACATGATAAATCCACTCTACCCTTCCAGGGTTGTGTGACTTATTGTGTATAAGTGTGCAGCCCAGAGTGGAGGGGGCAAAGGACAGTATTTAAAAATTAAATATAAAACAGAACTCTCAGAGTTTTTTTTTATTACAAAGTGCTTATTCCTTGCAGTACTAATTCTACCAAACCACAATCTTAGAAGCAAAGACTTGGCTCTTTCTTTTAGTTGAATATAGTTTTTCCAAGGTTGGGACAACTCAGTACCCTTGACAAAGATAGCGTGAATTTTCCCTATCTTCCAAAGATAGTGACATTGCTTTTTTTCTATTTCCAAGCAAGAGGTAAGTGCCTACAAATATAAATGAGCCACAGCTTGCAGATGAAGGGCCTGATTGTCTTTTAAGACACCAGCATGAATCAAAGCCAAAGGGGAGGAAAGTACTGCCCATCCAGCATTGATACTATCAACAAAACTGGAAGAAAATTGAATTCTGTATTTAAAATGTCATTAACTGTGAAAATAACTGGCATGCTAAAGAACAAAAAACAAATTAAAATTTTTTACCCCAATATTTATTCTAATAGTTTAGCTTTACCAGTATACAGAGCAATACAGAGCTGTTTTTTTTTTTAATTAAACTTGCATACCTTCAAATTAAAAAATCATCTGGGAAAATGATTTGCATATTACACAGTTTAAGTGCTAAGACTGTGATGGGTTTGCCTCCTAGGCTGGTGCATTTGATATATAATCTTTTAAAATTTTAGTGAATACTGTTTATATCTGCATTCTGATCATGTATAAGGCTATTTTTCTTAGAAAATTTTGGAAACATTTGGTTTTACATAATAAAAAAAAAAAAAGTGAACCAACAGTTTATTTTCCGTTCCTTCATCTATGGGTAAGATCATGAATATGGGTATCAATGAGTCACTTTATATCATTCAAGGACAGATATGGAAAGTTTGAATTTTAAGTATCAAACATTGTTCTTCAATTTCAACTGGTATCTACGATCTCATATACAATCTCATTTTAATGATCTATTTATGTTTCTGTTTGTCCCACTAGACTATGAGCTTTTTGAAGACCGTGATTCTGTCTTACTCAATTTTTCACATCCAGTGGCTAGTGCCATCCCTGGCATGAATCTCTATGGGCAGGATATTTTCAGCCCAAGACCTCCATATGAAGGTTTTTCTTTAGTTCTTACAATTGAATGGAATGTGGCATTGCAGTAAAACTCAGATGAAAAAAAGCTACAATGCCATCCAGCTAGCAGGCTAGCTGCTCCCTTGTCTGCAACCTCTAGTAGCATTACGAAAATAATACTTTGTAGTAATTGAGTCCTAGGAAATCTCCATTTCCAATCTGTATAGAGCCCTATGCAGCAGTCCAGGAGCAGAAATTCTGGGAATCCTTCTAATACCTCTAAGACTCAAGCTCTCAACCTTATCCCCATCTTCTTACTTTTTTTAAAACCCCTGGTACATAAAATTTAATTATCACGCCCTCCAGTTTATGACACATGGCTATTATCTGTCTGTACAAAAAATTTTAAAAACCCTCCCATTTTATTTTTGCTATAATATATTAGATATATATTTCCTTAGACATACAAGTTTCCTTGAACAGTAGCATGTGGCTTAGTTTATTTACACTTAGGACATAATTTTCTTATATAGGCAATATTTAATTACTAAACGTACCAATAATCACATACCATTTCCTATGTGTTCACTAAACATTATGTGTTTGGTTTCTGTTCATTTTGCATGTAATTGAGTGAATATAACCCATTACTTGTGACTTCTGTGTTCCATCATATGAATACACCATAATTTACTGAGCCACCTTTTAATACCTCCTAATCCTCACTACCACAAATAATCCTGCAGTGGACATACATTCCCACTTGTGGACTTATCTGCCTGCTTCATTTCTTTGAGTAGTGTCAGATCTCCCTCCAGGATGGCCATACCAGCTTATACCCCTATCAGCACTTCTTATAAGTTCTCGCTTCTCCATATCCTTGCCAACACTTGATACTACACATTTTTTAATCTTTGCCAATTTAATGGATATAAAAAATTTATCACATATAAATAATGGCTGGTGCCTTATTTTCCAGGTAGTTGTTGCTCTAAAGAGATGTTACTGGTTTTTGTTGCAATGAGAGCTGATGTTCTTGTCTTGCTCTCACCCTCAAAAGGAAAACATCTAATATCTGCAAGAAGCATGATCCTTGCTGCATTTTTTTCAGTGGATAGACTTTCTAAATTTAAGGAATACTTATTATTCTTCAAATAATAAAGTTTCTTCAATAAGTATTAAAAACTTAATGTCTAATTATCACTGTTCTAGGACCTACAGATACAATAGTGAACAAAACTGACAAAAATCCCTGTACTCAAAGATCTTGTGGCAGGAAAACCAGAAAATAAACAAGATAAGTAAATTAGATGGGAATACCTACCAGACCAAGATGCTAAATTAGCACAACTTCTAGATCTCTCCCCTTAGACTGATCCCACTAAAAATATCAAGATACTGAGAAAAAATCTGAGAAAGCCCATGGAACATTGCTGTTGGCGAAGGAAGAAAGTGAACAGATTCACAAAATATTTTGGTAAATATTGGTGACTGTGTGTGTACAATGAGTTTCTAAGAGAAAGCAGCAACCATTGTGGTGACAGTGACTAACTTCTTAAAAGTAAAAAAAAAATCATGTGAAAACAGGACAATAGCCATACCACACATATGACATCTTCAACCTTATTCCAATCAGAGATGAAACATACAAACTGTATTAAAATTGGTATTAACAGGGGTGCCTGGATGGCTCAGTGGGTTAAAGCCTCTGCCTTCGGCTCAGGTCATGATACCAGGGTCCTGGGATCAAGCCCCACATCGGGCTCTCTGCTCAGCAGGGAACCTGCTTCCCTTCCTCTCCCTCTGCCTGCCTCTCTGCCTATTTGTGATCTCTGTCTATCAAATAAATAAATAAAATCTTTTAAAAAATTGATATTAACATCAATAGAATTAATGACAAGTCTCTCAACAATATGTTTCACATGTGCAAGGAAATACTCTTATGTGCATTTGGCATTATTACCAGACATTCTTAACTATTCTTTTTTATTTTTTTTTGTTCATAACTATTTCTTTTTTTTTTAAGATTTTATTTATTTATTTGAGAGAGAGACAGTGAGAGAGAGCATGAGAGGCAAGAAGGTCAGAGGGAGAAGCAGACTCCCCAGGGAGCCAGGAGCCCGATGTGGGACTCGATCCCAGGACTCTGGGATTATAACCTGAGCTGAAGGCAGTTGCTTAATCAACTGAGCCACCCAGAAACCCTTGTTCAAAACTATTTCAAAAATTCCTAGACTGAGATTTTTTTTAAAGTATTTATTTATTTATTTATTTGACACAATAAGAGAGGGAGAGAGAGAGCACAAGCAGGGGGAACAGCAGGCAGAGGGAGAGAAAGAAGCAGACTTCCAAGGAGCAGAGAGCCCGACGTGGGACTCGATCCCAAGATGCTGCGATCATGACCTGGGCCAAAAGCAGATGCTTAACCAACTGAGCCACCCAGGCGTCCCTAGACTAAGACTTTTTTTTAATAAAAAAAGAAAACTCGGTTTCATTTTTGTCAAAGAGGGTAATCCAAGCTACCAACCTCAGGTGAGGTTTCCCACTGCTTGAAGGATGGCAAAGACCATAGCAATACCAACCACCAGAAATAGGAGCCCAAGGACACTGGCCCACTGCATCTTCTATAGGTTCAGAGCTCCCAGGGAAGAACTCAACACACAAGACACCAGTCAGAAAAATGCTTTACTCACCAAAAGAGGAAGAGACACAGCAAGATCAGTGTCTGCACTGTAAGCCAGTTTCTCATGGCCAAGGGGTCTCTCCCAACAGCCTATGCAGGGTGATGACTGCACATATACTCCTCTCGGGCTGCAGAAGAGTAATGAAGAAGAGGGTTGGCCAGGTGCCACATGACAGACACTTAATAAGCAATACAAGAAATTCACTGCACATCCAGGACAGGGAAAGGTTTCTCCTAATAAGGAAGAAGAATCTGGGGCCAAACAATGGCTCGGTACCCAGCTTCCATATTAGGGAATAGTCCAGGCCCAGGGCACTGATAGGGCAATCCCCAGGTGTATAACAGGTCATATGATGACTATTTCCCCAACAATTTTTATAGACAGCCACAATTATTCTCTTTTCCATTCTTAAGTACTTTTTTACATGAGCATCAGAAGGGCTACTGATAGCAAATCACAAATACTATTAAGAAAAAGCTATCCGGGCACCTGGGTGGCTCAGAAGCTTTTGCCTTCTTCGGCTCAGGTCATGATCTCAGGGTCCTGGGATCAAGTCCCTCATCAGGCTCTCTGCTTGCCAGGGAGCCTGCTTCCTCCTCTCTCTCTCTGCCTGACTCTCTGCCTACTGATTTCTCTCTGTCAAATAAATAAATAAAATAAAATAAAATAAAAAGAGCTATCCAAGTGTTGTATGACAAATTCAGATTTTCTCATTCATCCTTCTTCTCCAACATATGACATGTTAATTAAGAAAAATTGCTGATTTGGGGTCACCTGGGTGGCTCAGTCAGTTAAGGGTCCATCTCTTGGTTTCAGCTCAGGTCATGATCTCATGGCTCAAGAGATCAAGGCCCACCCACCCCCAACCCACACCCCATCCAGGCCTTGTAGGGCTCCATGTTCAGCAGGGAATCTGCTAGAGATTCCCTCCCTCTGCCCCTCCCCCCACTTGCACACTTATGCTCTCTCACTCAAATAAATAAGTAAATCTTTAAAAAAAAAAAAAAAGAAAAATTGCTGATTTTGGAAATAGTAAAAAACAAGTTATACTGATTTGTAGTGTATCACAGAGAGTAAAGGTAGGAAATGCTCATAAAAACTTCATTGAAAAAAAAATATCTGCAAAAAAAATGTTTTTCAACCTCTCAAAAGCTGCAGGTGGGTTATGGAATTCTACCAGCTCAAGTAATTTCAGTCTCTGTTTGGAGATGAAATTGCTTAAATCTTTACCACTATAGTGCTTATCATATTTGAATCAGAACAGCCTTGATAGATAACTGTTAAGAACCTCCTCTCAAACTTAAGAGTTTATTGTCACTGGTCCCCAGAGGACTGTTCATTTTTATGAGTTTACATATGTCAATTATACCTTATTTAATGGGCTCTATCTATTTAGTAGGACTATTGATGAGACTGCAGACAGGCAAAAATATCTAATATGCTACCAGTGAGAGGATCCATGGAAATAGATTGCAAAGGTCAAAAGGAATTTAATGCAGGCTTCTTTTAAGCACTATAGTTGTTGAGTGGAAAGCTGTCTATTCCTGAGAAAGAAGAAGAGGTGTAATTCCCAAGTATATAGAACTATGATACTATGGTTTCTAAAAACATACTCAGAAAAACAGGACTCAGACTTCTAAAAGGCAAAATACACTGTTCCTAAAATGTAAAGGCCACACTATGAGAATCTATAACCCAGTTCTGGACTATAATCTAGTGTTTATAATATTTTGGTAAACCATGCTATCACATTTGAGTTTTCAGTTGCCACATTTGTGGCTCTGTATGTTTCTCTCCCTCTAAAGTGCAAAGTTGTTTAGGGCAGGGAATCTAGTGTAATGGAAATAAGATGGGTTCCAAAGTTGAAAGACTTGAGGTTGAATTTCATATATGACACTTTTTGTGTACTGGAACTTGCAGGCAAGTCTCTGAGGCTTGGTTTTCTCCTCTCTAGATGAGGATAGCCTTATAGCTACTCCCTAAGGTTTAAAATGAGAAAATGTCTGAGAAATAAATGTGTACATTCTAGAGCATTCTACAAATACTGATGACTACTATTGCATATCCCTTGTGTCCCCCAGAGTAGCACAGTGCTGTGAACATTCACAGCACCCACTACCTGCTTATTGACTAGAATACACTCATTTAAAATAGTGAATTCATCTTATACAATAAGAATTGGGAGGTTTCCCCTTCATGAGGCACATTTCAGGGGAAGAGAAAACTCAGACTGTGACACCAGTCTACTTTTCCCTATGAGCCACAGCCTGTTTAGTGACCTTAAATTGTCCCTCTGGTGTCTAAGAGCTTATTGTTCCCCCAATTTAACCCCAACCCCTCTGCTAACATCAGTTGTTACTTCTCAGAATTCTTATTTCCTAAAACTCAAAAGGTCTTAGCCAACAGGGTAAACCAAGCTTTGCAAATAAGGAAGACAGAAGAGGACCCCATAACATTGCCTTCCTGCCACTGTCTCAGTATTTCCCATTTTGTATGTATCAGTTAATTTCTCACAAACCTTGGGTCCCCCTCTAATATAATATTAATATTTTAAAATTAAGATTTTAAAATATTAAAACATTTTAAAAGTATATTCAGTTTTGTATTTAATGGTGCCATAGCCTTTCAAATTTCTGTAACTGTTATAAAAACCCTAGAGTCCACCTGTACGTACTATACTGTACTGACTCAACTGTAATGACCACCAGTTAAAGACCACAGATCTAACAAATGAACGATGATTCCGAATAAATACTTTAGCTAAAGGAGGACATATTCTTCAGATGTATTTTCTACAGGCAGGTCTTCAGAGGTCTTGTGCCAGAGGTTTTTCAGAAGCTCACAAAGACAATAAAACTCTATTATATGATATTCTTCTCTTCTTGAACTCAAGGGTGCTCCATGTCAAATCAGCAAACCATAATTAAGAGTAAAGAATATGGAGTCAACCAGTGAAATGTGAATATCTGTAACTCATTAGTTATGTGACTGCACACTGGTTGCTTCGCTTCTCTAAAAGCACCCACCTCTAGCCCTACTCCAAACCCACTGGCCCTTTAGAAAAAAAGTACTCCTGGAGCACCTGGGTGGCTCAGTTGTTAAGCATCTGCCTTCAGCTCAGGTCATGATCCCAGTGGGATCGAGCCCTGGATCAGGCTCCCTGCTCACGCAGGAAGCCTGCTTCTCCCTCTCCTACTCCCCTGCTTGTGTTGCCTCTTTCCTTGTGTCTCTCTCTGTCAAATAAGTGAATAAAAATCCTTATTAAAAAAAGGAAAAAGAAAAAACTACTCCTTTCTTAAGGTACTTTATTGCCAGAAAATACATATACATATACATATAATATATATATGCACATATACACGTGTGTATATATATGTGTGTGTGTGTGTATATATATAGGCATGTATATATATACAAATATCAACCACCAAAGTGAATGATACTTCCTACAGCTTCGGTGGTGCACCACCTGCAAAGCCATGTATGGTGATAATCCCTTCTTTGTAAGTAACTGAGATTTTATCTCGCCATTTAAAGCATTTAGAACAATTTCAATTCATATCTGCTATTATTATTATTATCAACATCATCACTATTTAGTAATGTGCAGCCTATACACCTATGATACAAAAACCTGCAACATTAATACTGTCCTGCCCAGACAATAATATAACAACATTACAATCAAGTTCCACTCTACAAATGACTTGAACTTTCTAAATGAGAAATGCAAACAGAAGCATTAAAACCATCTTCTAAACACTTTGCAATATTTTAGAGTCTGGTAAAATTTTTAGTCAATCCAAAATGTTTGCATTGCCACCATATACTTACCAATGCCACTCTCGTCTGCCTTTTCTCTGTCTTCTCATACTAACAGGAAACAAGACCGTAACTATAGCATAGTATGCTTATAGTTCAAATCTGGACATAGAGTCTCAGGAAAAGCAAGCACAAAAAAAATAAAAATAAAAATAAAAAAGGAGAAACGAAATATATTTAAATTATATTCAGTTCTCTAGTTGAACTGAAATAAAATTTCTTTGGAAAGTTAAAATTTGCTTGTTTGTTCCCTTTGGTTTGGTTTGGTTAATTTTATTTGTTTTTAGGGCAGAGGAGGGCTGTTGAGGATTTGGAACAAGGGACAAGCACCTTTGATTTTTAAACAAACGGGGTTTACAGACTGATATGAATTTGCATATAGATATGTGAAAGAAATCTTTGAGCTCCAACCTCATGGCCATACCCTAGTCTAGAAGCAACTTTATTCACATTAAATGCGGGGGAAAAGAACGTGTTTATAAACGGAAAAGGAAATAGTTTATAATTAAGCAGAGCTGAATGCTCTAACAGACAATATGCAAGGAATAAGAATGAAAAACATTTCAGTCCTTCTTTTGCTTTCTTGGTCTAACACATCACTCCTTGATGAGCTAGTCTGACCACAGCTGGGCTTTACATTTCTGTAATTAGCACAGCAGAAACCCAAGCAAGGGCACGGCTTTTCTTCTTCTATTGTTTGCACGTTGGGGGGCAGGATTCTAAATGTCAGATGCTTCTTCCTATTACAAAGTGGCCTACTAGCTCCTTAAAAACCAGTTTGAAAACCTTTCAAGAATCATTGAATTGGGCCCCATAGCCTACATTAGGTAGAGACTCTAGCAGCAGGGACCTCCAAAGGGCTTGTCAGTTTTCTCAGGAAAAAATAAGAACAAAAATAAATGAGCTTTTAGACTGCCTTGTGGAAAGCTCTGGTGTGAATTTAAAGGTACCAGACCCTGCCCCTTGATTTCATATTCATGTCATTCCATAGGAGGAGAGAGGCTTTCTTTTAAGTCAGCAGATAAAGCCTGAGGAAAAGCCAAATCATGACTTCTGTGTGTGAGTTTTATAATTCCAAGACGTTCGTTTTCGTACCTACTTACTGACAGCTAGGTCTCCTAAGTCAGTAAATAACCTAAGAAGAAAAAGTTTGGATTCTTGTTTTCCTGACAGTTATATAATATGTAGGTCCTGTAAAACACTAGGCACTGATTTTATATCACTAGAAAACTGCCGGCTATCCAGACACCTAAAAGTTTTATACAGTCCTAATTACTGCAGTGTAGGGTGGAAGGGAACTAAATCAACTGTTCCGTTTTTTGTGTGTGAGTTGCCAGCCCCTGGAAATAAAGCTGAGGATTAACGTAAATGGAAAAGAAACCCTACGTTGCTTCAGTTATTTGAAAAGTCCACGTAACTTGGATATACACTCTCATCTTCTTTTTCTATTTTTCTAGGTTAGGTGAAACTCTACAGACCATGATGAAAACCAGAAAAGTCATCATTATTCTGAGATCCCTGCAGGCCAGCCTTGTCTAAGGACCTGTGGCCCATTACTAAGTAACACGGTATAAAATTCAACTGAGCAAACTGGGTACGCCACCACAAAACCAAAGACCAAGATCCCTGACTCATGACTCGAACGGCAACAATCAGGGTGACAGGGCGAAGGAGGACAGAGTATAGAATCATGTAGGACAATTTTTCACCTTGGTGGGTCATGTTGCCACCCCTAAACTTGAGAGCCATTACATCAGACAAAATTTCCTAAACTCTTCTCTACTTTTCCTCTACCTGAGAGGAAAGCATCATGACAGTCTTGAGGGAAAGGTGAAATCCTATTTAGAAGATAGGAATCATTTTACTGATGAGCGACAATGTCTTTCTCACTTATCAATAATCTCCTCGAGCAGCCAAATGCTTACCTGTGCGGTAGTTTTTAATTTTTAGAGAATGAAATGAGGGAGACAACTTAAGGAGAGGAAAAAAGTCCCTAGACACCTTGTAGTTACTTGGGTCCACTCCACACTTAACCTTAATCTTCTGCGGAAAAGTGCTCACCACTCCCCCGAATTTCCATAATTTCTCTTCAAACTAATATGTTATTTGGGCTACACTAGAAAAGATATTGTGGAGAGTCACAACACAACTCATGTATTTGGATCCATTCTGTGTCCATTCCCTGAATATATGTGTTGTTATGTGTCCACCCGCATGTACGCGTGTGCGTGTGAATGCAAGCATGTGTACGTGCCTGCTCAAGCATCAAGCCTCAACAGTACTGCTCAGTGCTATCCATCAGAACTTTCTGTGATGGTGGAAAAGGTCTATATCTGCCCTGCCCAATATGGTGGCCACTAGCCACCTGCAGCGAATGAGCACTTAAATGAAAATGACAGTTTTAATTTAAATTTTAAAATTAAGTTAATTTAAAATTTAATTTTTAAAATTAAAATGTGAAACTAATTTAAAGTTAAATAGCCATATGTGATAAATAATGGCTACTATATCAGACAGAGCAGGTAGAGAGGATCAAGGTCTTTATTAGATACAATAACAACACATGTTGGCACAGATATATAAATGTTCTAGTTGTCCACAGATCAAACTCAAATACATAGAAGAGTAGATTGTATATACTATACATAATATGCACATGCTAGCATACTAATGGATGAATCTTAATCAGCTCATTTGTTAGGAACAAGCTATGTAGTCATTAAGGTATTCAGGATTCTAGCGACTTCCATGGCAGTTCTAAGGACTGTCATTCCATTTAGCTGAAATGGGAGAAAGCATGGAGGAAGCTATCTCAGAGTTTTTGATCAGTTGGGCCTTGAAACAGAGTAGTTCCACTTAATGTTTCATTGACCAGAAATCAGTCACATGTGCATCTATCAGCAAAGACCAAAAATATAGCTATGTATTCAGAAAGAAGGGAAACAGATTTTGGTTACCAACTAATAGTTTATGCCACTACAAGTGATCTTTTCTTTCTACATAAAAGCTTCTTCGCTAAAACCAGAGAAAACTAAAGTTTTATTTTTGAAGGGAATACCAAGCATCTTTCCGTAAGAAGATACAATAACTAATATTTAAGGTTGAAATACACTTTTCAAGTCCTTGAAAGGGATTAGTAGGGAAACATAAGCTTTATTTATAAAAGATACAGTAAATCATAGCTAAAACAGACAGACATTCATTACTATCTAGCCATTTGTGAGGTAAGTGTTGTATATATATATGTACGTGCACATATGTATGTGGGTATAACCATACTTTACATGTAAAAGGAATAAGATTTTTTTGACCCTATCCACCCAAGGTGAAAATCATTGAATCAATTTTGTCCCCCTGGGGGCAATATCACAATGAGATAGGCAATCTGAGTCCAGAAGAGTTAAGTTACTTATCCAAGGTCACAAAGCTAATTAGCTGACCAGCCAGAAATGATTCTTAGGTGTCCTGACCACCAATCCAGTGCTATTTCCACTATACTATTGTGAATCCTCATCTTAGTGAGTATACATATTAGCATCCCATTTGTCCACAACATAAACCAAAGAGAAAAAAAATGAACAATGTTTTATAAGATATGGCATAGTAGCTGATTGGGGGTTTTGTTTGCTTGCTTAATGACTTGTTTATTTTTCTTTTAGGTTTGTTTTTTTTTCCCCCGGTGTAGTAAATAACACAAGAGGAGGGGTACCTAGAGTTTCAATAACCATCATCTGTAAAACTGTTGGGCAAAGGAAATGAAAATCAAGTCAAAGTAAAACTCACCCAAGCAGCCCTCTAATGACCAAATGACTTTTCAGGTCACAGTGTGTCTCCCCTCTCTTTGCATCCCTCCATGACAAAGAATGGTCAGTGTCAAGAAGGGTATTCTACACGTTGTCAAGTACAAATCCAAGACTTGTGAAAAAGTGTCTCAGTGTTGCCAGTACCAAAGGATGTCTGACTTTTCTAACAAAATAGCATTGCCATTATTTCTAACCAAGTACCAGCTAATGGGAAAAAATAAAAAACAGTACCTCTCACAAGCACCTATCTGAAACATACTCTGTGTTTAGAGCAAAAAACAAGGGACAGATGTCTGTCACATTAGAAATAGCTTTCAAAATCTACAAAAGTAATTTTTGGAGCTACTTTAAAATATCGTATATAGGAAAGATGATGATTCTGCTATATACATTAGGATAATTTGACAAGAACAAAGTTGATGGTCCTGATGGTGCATGAGGTTGAAAATAATGACATTTTTATCAGGTTTTATTAGGGAATATTATAACTGTATTTCAGTGAGAAGAAACTGCAGATTTTCAGAATTATTTTAAAGTCTTTTAAAGTACCTCCAGAAATAAGCATAATCCAACTTTTCCTTTTAGTAACTGCTTAATCTTCCATGGTAAGAAAAGTTATATTCTTTCCTTTTAGTAGGACAGGTAAAATTGTCACTTAGAACATCAAAGCTATTAAATCTGTTTTTCAAAAGAATCATCTCTTAGATTCCATAACACTAGCATTCTAGATACTTTCCTATTACCGTTTTAATAAAAGAAAAAAATCTGGCTAAAATTGCACTATCTGACCTTTGCATTAATAGTCTTGCCTCTTGCCCGTGAAGCTAATAAAGAGTTCAGGGAATCATAAGGACTCATCTGGAAACGATAGAATTTCTGCCTTTGTCTTTCTTCCCTGGACACTAATGGCTTTTTGTCAGTCCTCCTCACTCAGTGTATGACACATGAAGGCTTTCCATTTTAGTTGTCCATTAACTTCAAGCATTATGACAAGAACAAAGCAACCCCCTAAAGAAACTAAACTCAAACATTCATATTAAATTTCACCAATTCCTCAGCTTATAAGGTGCTGTTTTCAATTGTCAATAACGCTCGTAAGAGTAAGCGATATCCATTACTAATTAAAACAAGCTGTTTAAATAAACACAAAAGGTCACCAAGCCCTCAGATCAACATACTCATGCTATTGTTTGGTTTCCTGGTCATTACCATCTGATGATTGTTTCTATCTTCTAGTCACCTATTTTTCTTAAGTAACAAATGTAGAAAATAAGCACACAGAAAGCAACAAGTACACAGTAAGTGCCAGGAAGCGCAGAGCTCCAATGGGGCAGTGGGTATTGTTTCCTGAAGATCAGTAATGTGCATCATATCACTGCAAATGAAAGCAAAGAAATTTTCATTTATTTTTCCTGAGTTCGTAGGGATCAAAGGCATAAACTACAGGGAAAATGCAGTTTTTATTAGGAAAAATGACACCTGTAGTTTTCTGTAAGATTTTTAAACAACCTTTTATCTAGATGGATGTGCTATTAAGGCACAAATAAAATGTAATACCTTGTCTGACATGCTGAACAATGGCTTATTTTAAAAGTTTTATTTTTGTGCAACTAAGTCCCCTATAAAATATTTTGAAACTATTTGCTCAATCTTTGCTTGAGCTCTGACATTTGAAACTGACTTTTCTTTTAGACTTGTATTCCCTAACAGTATATTAATTACATAGAGTACATAATCTCTGAATTAATATCAAACCAATTGAGTAAGCCGGTATAAGGAGTCAGATAGACTTTTTAAGCTTCTTAATATTAAGTTGTGTGATTCAGTTATTATAATCAATTCCAAGTTATCAACAGAAGTAGAAGGGAGAAATAATTTAAATTAACAAAACCCAGAGATAATTCCCAAGGTTCACTTTAGCCAATAGTATCAACATTGTCCTCCAAAGCTTTTATCCAAAATATTTATGCACAATTGTGTTACTAATTTACAGATTTTTAATTCATCTTATTTTTTTCTGACCTAAATTACAGCAGAGGTATTAATGAATCTTGAAGGAAGGAAGAGTAGAAAATAATCTTTGTTGCTCATCTATTATATTCCTGTCTGAGTGATAAAACCTTCACATATATCATCTCATTTCATTCTGTGAGGCCAGTAATATTACCCACAATTTGAAAATAAGATTACTAAATCTCAAAGAGTTTACATAAGGTATTCAAAATCATCCAACCAGAAAGGAGTAGAATCTATGTAAACACTCCAATTATATAATCAAGTCCAGCAACCCTAGGCGTTGACTCAACTCAGTATGATCCCTTAGCTAACCAGAAGACGTACTGAGTTTGAAAGTTTCAAAGGGTGTTTATTTGCAGGACATAATGGAGTTGCCTTATTCCATTCTAACCCTGTGATTACACATATTGTGACTTGGCTTCCAACTTTACAGCATTGTAGTTCTTTGGTGCATGGAAGCATTTCATCAGTTACCATACAGTGAAAACAATACAGCTGGATAGTAATGTTGACTTTGCCATTCAATACAAAAAAAGAAAAGAAATTCAGATGTCTGTATCTAAAGAGCTGTAGCGTTTAGACATTTGAAAATTGTGGTTCTTAGATTCTGAAATTCTGCAGAACTTGTAGCCATCAGTTACACTCCACTTAACTGTATTCTGCAAAATTTAAAAGTAGGCACTTTTGGGACATACAGCACTGTGAAAAACAAGCAACCTCAAAAGCATAATCTACAGGACAATGGATTAAAAGTTAAACCTGATACTTTTTCTACTCACCCAAGTAGTCTAGTTAAAAAGCTACTGTATCAAGTATAAACTAAGCCAAGATGAATATGTTTTGCCAAAACTTCAGAACCCACTTATAAATCACTAAATTCAGCATAAACCATTTTCAATGAGTAAAAGCATGAGAAACTGTATATTAAATGTTTCTATACCTTAGGGGAAAGACTATGCTTCATAGATGTTCAAAATAATAAAGAAATTGAATGTTTAACTTAAAGATAAATAAATCAAAATACTGTGTTAAACGTCCTTTAATAACCTTAGTTTCTAAAGTATAATGAAAAGACACTTCCATTTTTAAAAAATGTTCTGAAACATGAAACATCAAAAAAGAAACGAGATACTTTTGATGACAAGAAAACAGAAGTTCATTCAACTTACTCCCTCCATGCAGACTCTCCATTGCCTTTCATTTTTATTCTTCCCTCCCACTTCCCTAGGCATTAACATATTCACCAGAACCTTATTAGGAAAAAAAAAAATCAAAAAGCGGGATATTCAAACCCATCGATTCATGGTATATCTTAGCTACTCTGATAAAAGGTTTGGTGGAGAAAAGGGTTTATACTGCAAAGCGAAGTGCACCATGGATGACCCGCGAGAGTGAATTTCTCCAGGCCATTGAGAGCTGACCCCAAAATGAGTGCATCGTGGGGAAGTTCCCCTGTGGATGCTGAGGCTGGGAGGGAGCCTGCTTAGGAAGGCTACCGCAGAGTAGCAGAAGCGGTGGAGTGCAACATCTGAACTTTTAAGTTGGCTATGGCGGGGCCGTACCTGGCTTAGAAGTGCTCAGATGGCGAAGAGGGACGGAATCTGAGGAGTGACCGGGTGCGCCGAGGATCCCGAGGGTCCAAGGAGGAAAGGGTGGCGCCAAGGTGCTGCGCTGTTCCCAGGCATGGGAGCCGGGAAGCTGGCAGAGAGCAGCAGGTCCGGGTGCTGGCGTAAACTGCGAACTGCGACGGGGTAGAGGGCCTGCCTTCCAGGGACAGGGCGGCACGCGTGGGGAGACCCTCCCATGGAGGAACAGTGCCGGTCCACGCCTCTGGCGACTTTGAAATTTGGAACTTTGAAACTATGTCACTTGCCTGAGAAGAAAAGGCTCAGACTCTGGCAGGGTTCAAACCGAAACCGAGAAACAAATACGGTGATTGGTTGCTTTTCTGGGAGGGCTCTGTGAAGGATAGGGGGTCCCAACTTTCAGGTCCAAGGCTAGAGAGCAGGGCGCAGCCATTTTCATCCCGCTCATCAGGGCTGAAAGCCTTCAGGGCATAAAACAGCGCCACTTAGTGGAGACCCCAGCCCTACACCAAGCCCCGCCCCCTGGGCCGGGAGAAGCATTTCCAGAGAAACAAGTCAGCCTGAGAATCCCTGCAGCAGGCCCCTTTCCCCCAGAAGACCTGTGCAAACAACTACCTCCCACCAAGTTTATTGATTCTGGAGTGCTGCAAAGCTTCAGGTCTAGGGGAGATAGGATCAGGCTTCCTTTTTACTTTTACTTTATTATTATTATCCTTATTACTTTTATTTTACTTTTCTCCTTTTTTTCTTTTACTTTTATTGCATTTTCATTTATTTTCTTATATTCTCCAATTCCTTAAAAATTTTTTTTATTATTAATTTTTTTTATTTTTATACATATAGACTTTTCATATATTTTTTATCTCTTTCTCTACTTTCATTTTATTTATTATTTCTTTTTTTTTAGTTTGGGATCTAAATTCCTTTAACAAGCAGACCAAAACATACCCAAAATCTAGTTTTTGTTTTTTAGTTTTCTTGTTTTGTGTTTTTGTTTTTCTTGTTTTTTGGTTTTTTTTTCTCTTTTGCTTTGTTTTTTGTTTTTGTTTTTGTTGTTCTTTTTTCTTTTCTTTTCTGGACAAAATGACAAGATGGAGAAATTCACCCTAAAAGAAAGAATATGAGGTTGAATTCACAGTCCAACATTTAATCAATACAGACATAAATAAGGCATCTGAACTATAATTTAAAACAATGATTATAAGGATACTAGCTGGGCTTGAAAAAAGCATAGAAGACACTAGAGAATCCCTTTCTACAGAGATAAAAGAACTAAAATCTTGTTATGCCAAAATTAAAGATGCTATAACTGAGATGTAAACACAAATGAAGACCATAAAAACAAAGATGGACAGAACAGAGAAGTGCATCAATGATACAGAAGATAAAATTATGGAAAATAAGGAAGCTGAAAAGAAGAGGGAAAGAAAAGTAATGAGCCACAAAGGTAGACTTAGAGAACTCGGCAACTTAGTAAAACATAGTAACATTTGTATCATAGGAATCCCAGAAGATGAAGACAGAGATAAAGGGGCAAAAGGTTTATTCGAACAAATTAGAGCTAAAAACTTTCCAAATCTTAGGAAGGACGCAGACATCAAAATCCAAGAAACACAGAAAACTCCCATTAAATTCAACAAAAGCTGGCCATCACCAAAGCATAGCATAGTCAAATTCACAAAATACACAGACAAGGAAAGAATCCTGAAAACAGCAAGGGAAAACAGATCCTTAACCTACAAGTGAAGACAGATTGGGTTTGTAGCAGATCTGTCCACAGGGACCTGGAAGACCAGATGTAAGTAGAAGGAAATATTCAACATGCCGCATAGGAAAAATATGCACCCAAGAATTCTTTTTTTTTTTTTTTTAAGATTTTATTTATTTATTTGACTGAGATCATAAGGAGGCAGAGAGGTGGGGGGGTTGGGAAGCAGGCTCCCCGCTGAGCAGAGAGCCTGATGCAACACTCAATCCCAGGACTCTGGGATCATGACCTGAGCCGAAGGCAGAGGCCTAACCCACTGAGCCACCCAGGCACCCCATGCACCCAAGAATTCTTTATCCAGCAAGGCTGTCATTCAAAATAGAGAGATAAAGAGTTTTCCAAAGAAAACAAAAAAACAAAAACTAAAGGAGTTCATGACTACTAAACCAGCCCTGCAAGAAATTTTAACAGGGACTCTTTGAGTGGAGAAAAAAAACCAAAACAGCAAAGTCTAAAAAAGACCAGAGAACATCACCAGAAACACCAACTCTGCAGGTAACATGATGGTACCAAATTCATCTCTCTCAATAATCACTCTGAATATAAATGGACTAAATATGACAATAAAAAAACATAGACTATCAGCGTGGATTAAAAAAACAAAATCAAAAAAATACAAGATCGAGTTATATGCTGCCAACAAGATATTCATTTTAGACCTAAAGACACCTTCAGATCGAAAGTGAAGGGTTGGAGAACAATCTGCCATGTTAATGGACATCAAAAGAAAGCCAGAGCAACCATACTAAGAGCAGATAAAGTAGATTTTATGTAACAAGAAATGAAGAAAGGCCAACATACAATACATCATTAGTTTTTGATGTAGGGTTCAGTGATTCATTAGTTGTGTATAACACCCAGTGCTCATCACAGCATGTGCCCTCCCCCATTACCCGGTTACCCCATTCCCCCACATATATGTTGGCTAATTGAACATAATAATAAAAAAATGAATTAAAAAATTATTAAAAATTAAAATTTAAAAAAGAAATGAAGAAGGGCATTATAACATAATGCTATAGTGGTCTATCCATCAAGAAGATCTAAAAATTGTAAATAGTTATGCCCCCAACTTGGGAGCACCCAAATAGATAAATCAATTAATAACAAACATATAGAAACTTACCAATGATAATACAATAATAGTAGGGAACTTTAACAGCCCACTTATAACAATGAGCAGATCATCTAAGCAGAAAATTATCAAGAAAACAATGGTTTGAATGACACACTGGACTGGAGGAACTTAAGAGAGATATTCAGAACATTTCACCCTAAAGCATCAGAGAAATGTTCTTCTCAAATGCACATGGAACATCCTCCAGAATACACCACATACTAGGTCACAAATCAGGCTGCAAAGTATAAAAAGACTGAGACTATACCATACATATTTTCAGACCACAACACTATGAAACTAGAAGTCAACCATAAGAAAAAGTTTAGGAAGACATCAAATACTGGAGATTAAACAACATCTTATGAAAGAATCAATGGATTAGTCAAGAAATCAAAGAATAATTTAAAAAATACATGGAAGTAAGCAAAAATGAAAGCACAATAGCCCAAAACCTTTGCAATGCAGCAAAAGCAGTCCGAAGAGGGAAGTATATTGCACTACAGACCTACCTCAAGAAGAAAGAAAAGTCTCAAACATACAACCTAACCTTACACCTAAAGGAGCTAGAAAAGGAATAGCAAACAAAGCCTAAAGGCAACAGGAGAGAAACACTAAAGATCAGAACAGAAATCAATGATATAGAAACAAACCAGTACAATGGATTAATGAAACTAAGACCTAGTTCTCCAAAAGAATTAATGAAATTGATAAACCCCTAGCCAGATTTATCAAAAAGAAAAAGGACCTAAATAGATAAAATCACAAATGACAGAGGAAAGATCACAACCAACACCACAAAAAAAAAGAAAAAAGAAAGAAAAATCAATTAGAATACAATGAAAAATCATATGCCAACAAACTGGGCAACCTGGAAGGGAAAAGGACAAATTCCTAGAAACTTACAAACTACCAAAACTGAAACAAGAATTAATAGGAAATTTGAATAGACTCTGAACCAGCAAAGAAATTGAATCAGTCATCAAAAATCTCCCAACAAACAAAAATCCTGGGCCAGATGGCTTCCCAGGAGAATTCTACCAGACATTTAAAGAAAAGTTAATACCAATTCTTCTCCAACTGTTCCAAAAAGTAGAAATGGAAGGAAAACTTCCAAACTCATTCTACAAAGCCAGATAAATTACCTTAATTACAAAACCAAAGATACCACTAACAAGGAGAATTACAGGCCAATATTCCTGATGAACATGGATGCAAAAATTCTCAATAAAATACTAGCAAATCTAAGTGAATAGTACATTAAAAGAATTATTCACCATGATGGAGTGGAATTTATTCCTGGACTGCTGGGCTGGTTCAATATTTGCAAATCAATCAATGTGATACACCATATTAATAAAATAAGTATAAGGACAATATGATCCTGTCAATCGATGCAGAAAAAGCATTTGAAAAAATATAGCATCCTTTCCTGATAAAAACTCTCAACAAAGTAGGGATAGATGTAACATACCTCAACATCATAAAGACCATATATGAAAGACCCTCAGCTAATATCATCCTCAATGGAGAAAAACTGAGGGCTTTTCCCCTATGGTCAGGAACAAGACAAGGATGTCCACTCTCACCATTACTATTTAACATAGGACTGGAAGTCTTAGCCTCAGCAATCAGACAACACAAAGAAATAAAAGGCATCTGAATCAGCAAGGAAGAAGTCAACCTTTCACTATTTACGGATGACATGATACACTGTGTAGAGAACCTGAAAGACTCCACCAAAAAATTGTTAGAACTCATATATGAATTCAGCAAGGTCAAAGGATATAAAATCAATGTGCAGAAATCTGTTGCATTTTTATACACCAATAACGAAGCAGCAGAAAAAGAAATCAAGGCAAGAGTTCCATTTGCAAATGCATCAAAAACAATAAGATACCTAGGAATAAATCTAACTAAAGAAGTAAAATATCTCTATTCTAAAAACCATAGAACACTTACGAAAGAAATTGAAGAGGATATGAAGAAATAAAAGCATTCCATGCTCATTTATTGCAAGAACATTATTAAATTGTCTATACTACCCAAAATAATCTATACACTTAATACAATCCTGATAAAAATACCACCAGCATTTTTCAGAGAGCTAAAACAATCCTAAAATTTGTATGTGACCACAAAGACCCTGAATAGCCAAAACAATTCTGGAAAGGAAAAACAAAACTGGAGTCATCACAATTCTGGATTTCAACCTATATTACAAAGCTGTTGTCATCAAGACAGAATGGTATTGGCACAAAAAACAGACACATAGATCAATGGAACAGAATAGAGAACCCAGAAATGGACCCACAACTCCATGGTCAACTACTCTTCGACAAAGAAGGACATAATATCCAATGGAAGAAAGAGGGTCTCTTCAACAAATGATGCTGGAAAAACTAGACAGCAACATGAAGAAGAATGAAGCTGGACCACTTTCTTATACCATACACAAAAATAAATTCAAAATGGAATTAAGACCTTAATGTGAGCATCAGAGGATAACACAGGCAAAAACTTCTTTGGCCTTGACTGTACCAACTTACATTACTAGACATGTCAACATAGGCAAGGAAAACAAAAGCAAAAATTAACTATTGAGACTTCATCAAGATAAAAAGCTTCTGCACAGCAAAGGAAACAATCAATAAAATTAAAAGCAGCCTACAGAATAGGAGAAGATATTTGCAAATGACATATCTAATAAAGGGTTAGTATCCAAAATCTACAAAGAACTTATCAAACTCAACACCCAAAAAACAAATAACAAATAACCCAGTTAAGAAATAGGCAAGAAGAAATAAATAGACACTTTTCCCAGAAAGACATCCCGGTGGCCAACAGACACACAAAAAGATGTTCAGCATCAATCATCATCAGAGAAATACAAATCAAAACCACAATGAGATACTACCTCACACCTGTCAGGATGGCTAAAGTTAACAACACAAGAAACAACTGGTGTTGCTGAAGATGTGGAGAAAGGGGAACCTTCTTGAACTGTTGGTGGGAATGTAAACATGTACAGTCACTCTGGAGAACAGTATGGAGGTTCCTCAAAATTTTAAAAATAAGGACGTGTGAGTGGCTCAGTCAGTTAAGTGTCTGCCCAGCTCAGGTCATGATCCTAGGGTCTTGGGATAGAGTCCCAAGACTCTGGCTCCCTGCTCTTCCCTCTCCCTTTGCCCCTCCCCCTACTTGTTTTCTCTCTCTCTCTCTCAAATAAATAAATAAAATCTTTTTTAAAATGTTAAAAATAGAACTACCTTAGGATCCAGCAATTGCACTACTAGGTATTTTCCCAAAGAATACAAAAATACAGATTTGAAGGGGCACATGCACCCTAATATTTATAGTAGCATTATCAACAATAGCCAAACTATAGAGAAAGCCCAAAATTCATCAACTGATGAATGAATAAAGAAGATGTAATACATACACATACACACACACACACAAACACACCCATATTACTCAGCCATCAAAAAGAATGAAATCTTGTCATTTCTAATGACATTGATGGAGCTATGGTGTATCATGTTAAGCTAAATAAGTCAGAGAATGACAAATGCCATATGATCTCATGCAGATGCGGAATTTAAGAAAGAAAACAAATTAACGTATGGAAAGGGAGAGAAGTAAAAAAAAAAAAAGAAAGAAAGAAAGAAAGAAAGAGAAGGGAAACAAGCCGTAAGAGACTCTTAAGGATAAAGAACAAACTGAGGATTGATTGAGGGTGGTATGGGCTAAATGGGTGGAGGATGGGCTAGATGGGTGGGGGATGGGCTTGATGAGTGATGAGTATTAAAGAGGGCACTAGCTATGATGAGAACTGGGTGTTGTATGTAAGTGAATCACTGAATTCCACTCCAGAAAGCAATGTGGCACTGTATGTTAACTACCTAAAATTTAAATTCAAATAAGTAAATAAATAAATAAAATGACCCCAAAAATTAAAAGCCAAAAAATTAAAAATAAATTAAAACATGATGCCTCTAATACTATCAGGAAAGAGGTAATTCCACTGTGACGAAGAACATGTTTCATGAAATGTACAGTTGTTCATTAAACGTTAAGAAAATAAAGATTTCATTGGATGATCACCTCCAAACATCAGGTTTTATAATATACCAGTAAGAACACATGACTTAAAAGAAGGCCTAGATTCAAATCTCAGCTCTCTTCCTTGTTATGGAACATGAACTTGGGATAGTCATTTAATGTTTTCAGAATTTAGTCTCTTCACATAATGTGAAAACAGTAGAACATTAATTTGTTACAAGAATTAAATGCAATGAGACACTTTAAGCACCTATCACAGAATCTGGCAACTAAAAGATACTAATGTCAAGGAGAATTTTGATAATGTAGCTATTCAAATAAAGTGATATAAGTCATTGAAAATGATCCAATGACCTCACCTAATCTATCTTCACTTCCCATAAAAATGACTTTTTAAAAAAATCCCACCATCTGTAATTGCAGAATACAGCATATCAAAAGAAAAGAAGAGGAATTGGATAGTCTACAGTGAAACCTTTACATTTCTACCAGCAGCTCCTGTGTACACATTCACAGATTCACGGTCAAGGCACAGAGAGAATGGGGTAAGAATATTTGACTCCATTTTAAATGAAAACTCAGATGACCACTCTATTTCACAGATCTTCAATAGCAAGGTCTACAAATTTGGTGGTCAGTTACTATTTTAACAGTACATAATGGGTATGTATGCAATTCTGTCATAGATTAGAGATCACCAAGCCATTTTTTTTAAAAATGTAACATATTTGTACATATTTTGGGAAAAGTAGTAACAGTGAGTGACTTGTGATTTGAGGGTTGCATTGAAAAACACAAGGTTAAGTAAATATTAAGTATAGATCATTTAAACAATGTTAAGAAGAATTTCCAATATAACCATGGAATTTTGCATTTCATAGTGGGGGTGCAGTGAGAAAAAATAGAAGAAAAGTTTTGATGACTAGCTTTTCTAGACAATAAAAATATATAAACATGTTCTGCAATTCCATTTTATTTCTGCAGCAAGATATGATATGGAACTTTAATAATACATTACATTTGAGATCAACAAAAAAGTTGAGCTGATAACTCTATACTAGACATTAACAGGTACAATTAATATTAATGTCACAGCACACATATTTTAAATGATAACATATCATATACATTCACAAAGATCACTCTCAAAATGACCCTTAATTATCCTTGCAATAGAGTTTCCTCACTCTGCTTCCAATATGAGTACGTTGGGAGTCCAAAGGCCTTTTTTAATTTGAAATGTCCTTGTCCCTTTTAGATCAAGTTGGCAGTGGTTCCATGAATACAATTCTCTTAAAACTTTGGTGGGTCTTCTACAAATCTTTTTAAGGTTTACTCTGCTAGACAAAAGCCACACCTATAAATCTTATTTCAACATGTCCTTATCTACTCTAAGTTTCTCATAATGCTGCTGCAGAAAACCACACTGAATATTCTTAGAAGCTCTGTTGTCCAGTGGAAATGGTTTGTGAAGAATGCTTTTAAAGTCTGTACAGGGATTTTTTTTCTTTTAATTAAAAAAATTGGGGCACCTGGGTGGCTCAGTCGTTAAGCGTCTGCCTTCAGCTCAGGTCATGATGTCAAGGACCTAGGATCAAGCCCCCCACATCAGGCTCCCTGCTTGGAGGGGAGCCTGCTTCTCCCTCTCCCACTCTCCCTGCTTGTGTTCCTCACTGTCTCTCTCCCTGTCAAAAAATAAATAAAAATCTTTAAAAAAAATTTTTTTTAATTAAAAAAATTTTTAACGTTATAAGCACTTCCTTAAATCTTTCTGAGTTCTCTCACAAAATGTTTTATGGTCACACACACTGGCTTCACCATGTTTTCCTGACAGTGCCTGGATTTGATATTTGCCCAGAAGCCTTTTCTTGTTTTTAGCACTGTCTGCTCTTCGGCGAGCCTGGGCATGAGAAACAATTTTATTTTTTGAATTCAGCTCTTTAGGATTTACGTGAACTTCTTTAAACTTATCTTGTTCCTCTTGGGCTTCTCTCTAAACAAAAGAAATGACCAGGTGGCAGTGGCAACACTCAGCCTGGAAATATCCTTAGATAGCTCACTCAACTTGTGAAGTACATTTTCCACTTTCAACGTTACCATAAGAGACAGTGCTGAAACTTCCATAAAGATCTAACAATAATCCCCCTTCTCAAGCTTACAATAGCATGTTTTTCACTTTCTTTCTGGAATAGCCTCCTGAAGGGCTCCATTAACAGTCTCAGGCCCCTTCCAACTTCTATTCACCACCCAGCCCCAAAGCAACTGCCATATTTTTCAGGTTTTGTTTCAGCAACACCCCACCTCCTGGTACGAAAATCGGTATCAGTTATTATGGTTCTACAGTTTCCCAAAAACATGATAACTTCTCACCATAATAATAATTTATTATCTCTTATGATGTCTGTGGATCATGAATTCAGAAAAGTCTCCATTGAAAAGTTATCATTTGGGGTCATTCACGAAATTTCAGTCAGATGCCTGCCATAGAGTCAGGCATTTGGAGGCCATTTTTTTGTTGAAAAGGAAGGAGAATTCAGGGGGAAGAACCAAAAGCCCAGAGGCCAAAGGGAATCATTTCTAGGCTTTAAAACTGAGACCTAATCCAGGGACTGGCAATGTGTGCCTGACTGGGCTTCAGAATCCCTTGGAGCAGAGTACATTGGTGGCTCAGTTGGTTAAGTGTCTGCCTTTGGCTCGGGTCATGATCCCAAGGTCCTGGGGTCTAGTCCTGTGTTGGGCTTCCTGCTCAGAGGGAATCTATTTCTCCCCTTTCCTTTGCCCCTCCCCCTGTTTATGCTCTCTCTCAAATAAATAAATAAAATCTTTTTTTTAATTAAATAGATAGCTGATAGATAGATAGATGATAGATAGATAGATAGATAGATAGAATCCTTTGGAGCAGGGACCATGTGCCTCTCATTTTTCCCTGAATGAACGAATGAGACATTAGAATTAGTGGCTATCCTGCTATCCTCACCACCACTGTATTTGGTTGGATGGAGAATTGTGTAACACATTGCTTTATCTCAAAGGTCTTCCAATAAGAAACTTAAGGACTGTTAGTTAAGTGGCCTTATTTGTATCTGAACCTAAGTTAGATATCAAGATTCTGGTCCTAGAGCTTAAGCTGATGCTGCAACAGCTGAGACTTTCTGGAATTTGAGAGGGAGAAGTACATTTTGTGTTTGAGAGGGACATGCATTATTAAGGAGGGGACTGTGATTACCAGCCCCTAAGGGCTTTGTCTCCGTGTGTTCATTCCTTATGTATTACTCTCTCACATTGACTTAAGGCTGGCCTACATGACCAATAGGATATGAGAGAAGTGATGGCATTTGACTTTCAAGTCTAGGTTATAAAATGTATTTCGGTGTCTGTCTTAGCCTCAGGATCTCTCACTCTGGAGGAGGTCAGTTGCTGTCTCATGAGGACACCCCACCAGTCCCATGGAGATCCATAGATGCAGGACACCGAGACTCCTGGCCAACTGTCAGCAGTGGTGAGGGAACCACCCTGAAAGTGGGTCATCTACCTCCAGTCAAGCCTTCTGTCCTCGCCAACATCTGACTGCAAATGCATGGGGGATCCCAACAGATGCCCAGTGGAGCCCTTTCCATAGGAAACAGGAGCAATAATAAATGATTGTTGTTGTCTGAGCAACCAAGATTAAAAATGATTTGTTACACAGCCATAGTGGTCTATACAAAAATATCAGATTAATTAAATGTTGAAAATAAGTCAATATTCAAAAGTAAAAATACAATAACGAAAACATAAATTATGTTTTGTAGCAGAAAAGACACACTGAGGAAAAAAAAGAAAACGTGACAGGAATAAAGATTTTTACTCAAGAAAGAAATTTTATATATGTTTTGCAACACATTTTATTTCAATAGTAAGATATAATGTGGGACATCACTAAGACACTATATATAAGATCACTCAAAAAGTACATTTGATAGTTATATACTAGACATTAGCAGGTTCAATAAACCCAGAATTTCATAGTATAATAATTATAAATATATTAATGTCATATATATTAATGTGCACAGAATCAGTTTAAAAAAAACTATAAGGGTCTAACACTTCATACTTCACAAAGGGAGACCATGTTGTATAATTTCAGAATGTAAGCAAAGTTAATCCTTCTTTATTATTTTAAAAAGAATTTAAGATACTGTCAAAGTTTCTTTTAAATGGATTTTTTTTAAATAAACATGGGACCAAAAGTTTGTTTACTCTTATTTGCTTGCAATAGGCAATATGCACTAACCTATCCAACTTTACATATAAACTAATTGTAATTATTACAATCCATATAATTTAGCAGGTTTTTTTTTAAATTACACCCAAGCAACACCTTTCCATATGGCCAATTAGTAGAGTCGTAAAATGCAGCAAATATATGATGCTGTATTGAACATCTGTGTTGGTTATCCTATGGGAATTTTTAATAAAGGACCAAGCAGCATATTGATGTTAATTCTACGTTACCGGGACTTTAAATAAAAAACTAAAATAAATAGCATCCATTAAACTGATCATACTGTTGTAACTCAAATTGTGTTTATTATGCTAATGGAACATGAAATTAAGAAAAAGACCTTTATGCCAGTGGAATTAATTAATGAGCTTTATGAAGGCATTGGGATGTAATTTATTTCTAGATAAGTAAGTCTAATTTGCAGTTCCATGGGTCTCTGCAATGCTGATTGTAATAGTTATTCCTGCAGATGTGCTGCTCACAGCATGTCTTTCCATTAGAACTGAACACCTCATTATATAAACTGTACCTAATTAAACATAATACAGTGGTGACTTGTTAAACTGGCCTTTTTAAGTCAGCAGCTGCCTAAGCTAATAATACTGTACACAAGATTTATATCATCTTCCCTATAATACTGATATTAAAATATACTGCCCAAGGGATTGATAACTAATTTACCAGTATGTAACAGGTACATTTCTGATTCTGTGATAAGAGATTAAAGACCAGCAGCCCATAAAAATGAAATGAATTTGAGTCCATTTGGAACTCAGAAGTACTTGGGAAACTTTATTAAAACCACATGCCTTTTTTAAAAATCAGTGAAATAGTCATGAAAAGAAAGTGAACACTAAAAAGTAAAATAAATAAATAAATATGAAAGATCTAGAGGTCCCTTTAGGTATTTTTCAAGAGCACACAAAAATTTTTTCAGAGTCAACATGCTGCGGTTACTATTGTCACTTATGGTCACATCTGGGTATGAAATATGGCATTTGCCACTGGAGGCCAGGAAAACATGTAGAATACCAGACCTTGCTCTGCTTTACTTGGGTTTTAAACTGATATCTTTAATAGAAACTATACTCTCTTTTTTTTTTTTTAATTGTTAACCACGGAGGTAAAAGTAACAGCCATGACGCTCGAACCCCATACCACGAAAGTAGAGCACACCCAGAAACGTCCCTGCCAGTTCACTTTCTTCTCCAGCTCCACGTTCACCTGGTTATACCTTTCGTCTTTCAACACTCAGCCCAGGCCTGCAAAGCTCTGAAAAGCTCGTCTTGACTCAAACCCACTCTCTCTTGGGTATTTTTTTGGTTATCTTTCCTTGACACCAGTGCTTTTGGGTAATTACTGCAGATATAATGCTGCAGTAATCTCCTCACTCTCTCCCACTGATAAATTATAGGACAAAGGCTACCTAAAATTTATCACTGCAACCCAACCCCTAACTGGATCATAGGAGCCAATAAATATTAGTTGACTGGGTGACTCAACAATCCTCAATGTGGGACTTTGGTATTAATTCTTTCTGCATTGAACTCCAATAACTTTATAGGGTTATAGCATGTCACTTGGTAAGTAGTTGTCAGTATGATCCATTGATAGACACTACTAAAACCAAGGTCCATTTTAATTGTGAACTAAATTAAACTTAGAGATTCCACACTTCACACAATTTTGCATTTCTGGGTTGTCTCTTTCTGGTCCCCAACAGCCACCTCCCCCACCCCACATATCCATAGGAGATACATTCTAAGACCCCCACGCCCCGTTGATGCCTGAAACCACAGATAGTACCAAATCCTATATATACTATGTTTTTTCCTATACATACACACCTATGATGAACTTTAATTTATAAATTTGGCACAGAAAGAGATTAACAATAACTAATGACAAAACAGAACAACCATAACAATATACTGTAATGAAAGTTATGTGAATATGCCCTCTCTCTATCAAAATGCATTATCATACTGTGTTTACCCTTCTTCTTGTGATGATGTGAAATGATACGTTTGTGATGAGATGAAGTGAAGTGAGGGCATAGGTGTTGTGACATAGTGTTAGGCTACTATGGAACTTCTTTTTTTTTTTTAAGATTTTATTTATTTATCTGACAGAGATCACAAGTAGGCAGAGAGGCAGGCAGAGGGAGAGGAAGGGAAGCAGGCTCCCTGCCGAGCAGAGAACCTGATGTGGGGCTCAATCCCAGGTCCCTGGGATCATGACCTGAGTCGAAGGCAGAGGCTTAACCCACTGAGCCACCCAGGTGCCCCTGGAACTTCTGATCATACATCAGAAAAAGGGTCATTTGGGGCACCTGGGTGGCTCAGTCATTTAAGCATCCCACTCTTAGTTTCAGATCAGGTCATGAGCTCAGGGTCATGGGATCAAGCCCTGCAGTGGGCTCTCACTCAACATGGAGTCTGCTTAAGACTCTCTGTCCCGGGGCACCTGGGTGGCTCAGTGGGTTAAAGCCTCTACCTTCGGCTCAGGTAATGATCTCGGGGTCCTGGGATCAAGCCCTGCATAGGGCTCTCTGCTCAACAGGGAGCCTGCTTCCCTTCCTCTCTCTCTGCCTGCTGCTCTGCTTATTTGTGATCTTTGTCTGTCAAAAAAAATAAATAAAATCTTTAAAAAAATAAAAAGCCTCTGTCTCCCTCTACCCCTACCCCAGGCTAAAAAGCAAACAAACAAACAAACAAACAACTCCAGAGGTGCCTGGATGGCTCAGTCAGTTAAGAGTTTGACTCTTGGTTTTGGCACAGGTCATGATCTTGGGATCTTGGGACCAAGCCCTGCTATTGGACTCATGCTCAACATGGACTCTGCTCAAGATTCAATCTCCTTCTCCCTCTCACCATTCCCCCACTCTCTCTGTCTCTAAAATGAATAAATATATAAAATCTTTAAAAAACAATTCTATAGGCTAGCCAAAGACCAATGGGACACAGGGACTGAAAAAATAAACTAGACAAATGAGATTCCATTTTGGAGAAGATTTTTAAAAAAACATGATTAGTTAGAAACAAAGTTGCATGTGAAAATACTCGTGAGATTGGGTAAGATCCATGGCAGGCCAAAGCCATTTAGAAGAGAGCTCAGAAAAAGCATAGAATGAGAAGCATTGGTAAATTTAAGAAAGACACAATTGCTCAACTGGAAGTAGAGATTCTACAAGAGAAACAACTGAGCTTTCCTGTTATGATTTCAATCCACTTGGAAAAAGTCTTTTTCTTCAGTCAGCCTAAGTAGACATCTGTTTTTGATAGTCAAAAGAACCAAAATTAAATGCATGATTAAAAGGGAGGCATTTAAATTGGCATAATGCTAGTTGCTATAACAAATAAACCTCAAAACTTCAGTAGCTGTTCTATTAAAAGTAGGCTCAATTTAAAAAAAAAAAAAAAAAGGGCCAAAGAAACCACTGTTTCCAAACCATTTGCAATGATTGCACTAGAATGTTTGCTTCAGTGTCTAATGAAGATATAGACACTACCAAGAAGTAATAACTCCAACGAAGATGAGAGGAGGAGAGAGAGATTTTTAATTCCATTTGTTTCTTAATGCAAGTCTTACAACGCATGAAGAACACTGGAACCAGACCTGAAAGGGTCATTTTCTGCATTGTCCTATCACTGTCCATCTACCTTAAAGAGGAAGCAGAGGCTCTGGGTGGCTCAGTCGTTAAGCATTTGCCTTCAGCTCAGGTCATGATCCCAGGGTCCAGAGAGCCCTGCCTCAGGCTCCCTGCTCAGCAGGAAGCCTGCTTCTCCCTCTCCCTCTGCCCCTGATTTTGTTTCCTCTCTCGCTGTGTCTCTCTCTATAAAATAAAATAAAATAAAATAGGCAGCAGGGAATAATGGAAGGAGTCAGATACCTGATTGAATCCTGTCTTAATAGTTATGTAACTTTTAGCAAAACTGTTGAATGTTTCTGAACTTCAGTTCCTACATCTGAAAATGAGGTAACACCTACTTTGCAGCTGTTGTGTAAATTAAAAGGACAATATGTATAAAACTCCAATTTTCTGCCAGATCTCTGAAATGTAACTTGAGTATGGCACTACTCTTTTGATAACATGTTACATCTAGTAAACTTAGAGGATCAGATTTGTTCTCTTCTGCTTTCCCAAACAAAGCAGGTCTCAGGCTGTGGATATTCCAACAACCTCTGAATTTAATAACACCACTCCTCAAATATCCAGGTAGTCTTAGCAGTATGTCAGGCATCAAATGCACGGTACAAATTATTTTCCAAATCTGCTCTAGCCATGATGCCTCCAATAGAATATTAGACCCTTTGTTCTGAATGAGAAGAGACAACATATAACAATTGTGATCCCAAGTTTCCTCCAGCCCTCTCCAAACTGCTGAAAACAGTGAGGTTACCTAAAGAACCACAACTCAAAGGTCACTGTCACCTTTGCACATTGGTGGACCTCGGGCTCCAACCAGTCTCCTCAAGCTATCTCAGGGAGTGCTGGGCGGGGGGGTGTCCCACTTGTTCTTCCCCATCCCGTGTCTTATATTTACGGTGTGCCTCATCTCCCCACCCCCTGCTTCTAGGTTTCTACTGCTCAGGACGTCACTTGAGGGAAATTTTCACCTACATTGCTACCAGTGCCATTATTAAAAAAATAAAGATTCCCTGCCTGGGCTGCTGTGTCCCATTTATATTCATATAACCCAAACTGCAAAGGCCACGGGGTTAAAGTGAGGCTACGTTATCTTCAAACCTCACTACGTGAACCTCCCTAGCCTTTCACGAAAATGGACAGAATGCACTCCTCCTTCATTCTGTCATCTGGGCCTCCAACAACACTACCTCTGCCTTCATAGCTTGGAGTCTTTGCAGAAAACTGATCTACTCCTTTCCTCTAAGAACTGCATGTTCCCCTTTCCAGTTCCCTCATTCTTCTTACTCCACTCTACTTCTAACAGAAGTAGTTTATAAATCTCTGTCCTTTGTAGAAATAAACACAAATTGCCACAGGCTTTACCAATGTATCACACAAACCCAGACATAGGAGAAAGTCAATGTGGGTACAACTAGAGCCTTGGTTATATAATAAAATATATAGAGATTCACATATGAGGAAATACCCAATCAAAATACTTCTAGACTAGGGAAAAAAAGTCTTGTTCTGTAAGTCCCAGGTATTCAGTTTTAAACAACTCTAGGCCCAAAATATACCATTTGGCAACAAAACTGTGAATTGGGCCCTTTAAAGATTTGTCATATAGAGGTTGACCAAAGAAAACCAAAACTACTTGATGTAGAAGTGTAGCCATCACCTCAGAGATCCAAACCTTCCGAAGTCCCTTAGCATCAGAAGCCAAGCTGTGCTTCCCGTGGCCACTGGACATGAAACATACATGTAATTTGAAACCCATGTCCATAACTACATCCAGAAGGGTCTGAGATAACTCCTTTGGAGAACATTCTATTTGATTCTTCTAGGATTAGCTTTCCGAGTCTCTAAAACAAGAACACTTCACAGATGCCCTTAGAAACAATAGCAGAAAAATGAATGTTCTAACATCAAAACAAAACAACTGGAGATAACAAGGTCACGTTTCAGCACTTCAAAGTGGATTAATGCTATCTTGAATCTATCCATTTATCTGCTGTTCCACAGCTACCATTTTTGTCCAAACCCTCGTCATTTCCCATCTCAACTATTGCCACAGCCTCCCACTTGCTGGCCTTTATCCTCACCCCGCTTATCCCCATGCATTCCACAAGCTTCAATGTCAATGTCAATCCCTAAAAAAAAACAAAACCAAAACCAAAACAAAGCTTCCCTGACCACTCTTGTCATCGATAGATTAAGATTGTATAATAGGGGTGTCTGGGGGGCTCAGTCAGTTATATGTCTGACTCTTGGTTTCAGTTCAGGTCATGATCTCAAGGTCCTGAGATTAAGCCCCACATTGAGGTCATACTCAGTGCAGAGTCTGCTTGTGTTGTCCCTCTCCCTCTGCTCCTCTCCCAACCCCTCAAATAAATTAATTAAATCCTTAAAAATTTTTAATAAAAAATAACTAGGATAGGGAGATTAGCCTGGGTTACAGGTGCATTCAATGCAAACACAGGGGTCCTTAAATGTGGAAGAAGGAGGCGAGGAGACCAGAGTAAATGGGAAAAGGACTCAACCTGCCTCACTCTGAAGATGGAGAAAGGGAGCCACATGCTAAGGAATGCAGGTGGCCTCTAAAAGCTAGAATGAACAAGAAAAGATTCCCTCCGAGAGAATCTCTCCTTGATAATAGCCCAGTGAGATCCATTTTGGACTTCAGACTTCCAGAATTGTAAGATAGTAAGTCTGCATCAACCCAGAATCAATGAATACCATTAGAGCCCAGAAGTTAGCTTCAGCATACAATTTCCCTTTAAATGAAACTATGAATGTTTAGAGACATGGCTAACTTCGTTTGGGTCAAGGATAGTAAATGTACAAAGTTGGCTTGGAACATGTATATGCCACATGGCGAGGAAATGATCAGACTACAGACTGATACATATATATAACTCAGGAAACAAGGGGAGAACCCAATGGTTCAAAGATAGGGGAAAATGAGTTTATTTAATAAGGATAAGAATACAATGGATTGAAATCTATAAATTATGCTTAAATCCATGAATTCAGAAAAATGTTATGAACTAAAAAATTTAACCATCTTCAGTAAATGACAAGAAATCAATTCATTGTCTTGAACACCGAACAAATAAAAGGAAAATACCAAGAATTAATCCTGTCTTTCCTATGTGCTCTATATCAGTAGATTAGAGATAATTTTTTTTTTAAGATTTTATGTATTTATTTGTCAGAGAGAGTGAGCACAAGCAGGGGGAGCAGCAGGCAGAGGGAGAAGCAGACTCCCTGCTGAGCAAGCCAGGCTCGATCCCAGGACCCTGAGATCATGACCTGAGCCGAAGGCAGATGCTTAACCAACTGAGCCAACCAGGTGCCCTGATTATAGATGATAGGTAATAGATAATAGATAATATAGATTATAGATAATATCTTCTTAAAAAATTACAGCTAATAAATAAAAACAACTTGATAGAATATCACCATTTTACACTCCTCATTGAATTAATAGATCCAGATGTTGAACATCAGTAGCAATCAAAAACAGCAAAAAAGCAACACCAGATAACATGCACCTCCCGATGAAAAATATATATATAAGTATCCACCTATAATATTGCTAAACAAAACCACATCTCATCCAGCCTCTGGATCCAGCTGCCAATGTTCAAGAAATACAGAGAGGACAGAGAAATATGTAGAACTGCTTCATGAATGTAGAATCAGAAAAATCCAGACTGTGGGCAACTCAACAAATGCCCAGGGTTTTTGGTTTTTTTTTCTTTAAGATTTTATTTATTTATTTGACAGACAGAGATCACAAGTAGGCAGAGAGGCAGGCAGAGAGAGAGAGGAGGAAGCAGGCTCCCTGCTGAGCAGAGAACCCAATTTGGGTCTTGATCCTAGGACCCTGGGATCATGACCTGAGCTGAAGGCAGAGACTTTAACCACTGAGCCACCCAGGCACCCCCAGGGCTTTTTTAAACAGAGATTATAAATTAAAGACAGGTTAATTGTTAAATTTTAATTGTATATTAAAAGAGACTTAAAAAACTTTTTTTTAAATATTCAAGACTATCCTACAATGCCTAGGGAAGTGAGCAAACCATAAAGAAGTTGCTAGATGACTACACAAGTCAGGATTCCTACTTTCAGGAGAAGAGACTGCAATGAGATGAGACACCAGGGTGACTGGAAAGTTCTATTTCTTGTCTCAGATGGGGGTCACAATGGTTTTCACTTTATAACAATTTGCTAGCTACATATTTTGGTGTTTGGGTGTCTGGCAAGTCCTGTTCTTGCATTTTTTTAATAATAAAATGTTCGAAAAATATGAATGCAGTTTCTAAGAACACAGAAAACAGAGAAATAGAGAAGCAACTTCCTACCCCCACCCCCGATTTGGTTGCAGATACTGATAGAAATAAATGCTGAGGGGATTCAGAGTAATGGAGTTATTGGTGGTATTAATTTTTTAAAGATTGTTTTTAATTCTTAGGAAAATGGGCTTAGAGAATGAAAGTAAGATCAGATTCTCCTAGATTGTAAAATCTTTGAAATCCTAACCATCTTTAGCTCCATAACTTTTTGTCTGATTATTGTGGTTGGGAGAGGGGACAATAATTTGTGATTGACAAAATTACAAACAGCTGCGAATTTCCAATGACAATTTAATCTACACCATGGGAAATTTGAGAATTGGGCCTTTCTTTCCTCCTTAATATTGTCATTCCCTAGATTCAGCTGAGATTAGGGGTAAAAATATCAAATCAAGTGCTTGAACTGAATCCCATCCTATTTAATTAAACAATACAGTTGGTCCTTTCCAACATTATTATTAATAATTTTAGATATTTATTTGAAATTTTCTCAGTTTCATAAACATCAAAAAGCTGGAATTCTACTCAAAACTAAATTTCCAAAACATAATAGGATCAATATAATCGATCATGAAAGACAAAACATAACACTGAGACCCAATTACTATGAAATGAAATAAAATTGGATATTGTCCTGCAAATATACTGAAGGTTATAGAGACAAAGAAAGTTAGTGGGTACCAGGATCTGGGAGGAGTAGGGGATGGAGAGCGACCACTAATGGTTATATGATAAAAATGCCCTAAAATTGGGATGCTTGGGTGGCTTAGTCAGTTAAGCATCTGCCTTCAGCTCAGGTCATGATCCCAGCGTCCTGGGATCAAGCCCCAAGTCGGGCTCCTTCTCACTGGGGAGCCTGCTTCTCCCTCTGCTTCTGTTGATATCTGCCACTCATGTTCACTTTCTCTGTGGTAAATAAATAAAACCTTTTCAAAAAAATGTCTAAAATTGGTTTTAGACATTGTTGTGATTGTTGCACAACTGTAGTCTACTGTTAAGTACACTAAAAGCTATTACATTGAGCACTTTAAAATGGTGAAATATATAAGTGAAATACAGCTCAATAAAGCCATTACACACACACACTTATTAATAAGTACACATGTGATTTCTCTCTCCCTCCCTCACTCTTGTTCTCACCCACTCTTTTCCTATTTTTATTTTCTCATCCCTTGACATGAAATGTAATCAAATTGATTCTTTACAAAGTCTGTTATGGGGCACCTGGGTGGCTCAGTCGGTTAAGCTACTGGTTCTTGATTTGGGCTCAGGGCATGATCTCAGGGTTGTGTGACTGAGCCCTACATTGGGTTCCATGCTCAGTGGGGATTCTGCTTGAGATGTTTTTCTCTCCCTTTCCCCTGCCCCTCTCCCTCTGCCCCTCCCCCCTCTATAAAATAAATATGTTTTTTCAAAGTCTGTTATGAGTGCTTTCTCTAAATATCAGGCATGCATACAGCTAGAAGAGGTTTGCATCCTTTTATTTTACTTACTTCAAATTAAAGCTTTGGGAATTAGTCATGCAAATTTATGCAGAATATGAGTGGATTACTATTTCAATTCAGAGACAAGAGCACTAGCGCTTTAAAAAATAGAACCAACCTACCTCACTGTTATTGCAATCTTTCTGATTTCAAGAAATAGCAACTATTTCTGATTAAAGTGCCCTCTCACTATTATATGTATTTCTAATAGACATTAATAGCACATTACACATATTACATCCATTAAGTGAAACACATATCAGCAAATTTGTGTGCTGTATGCATCGAATGGAGCAGAAATGATAGCATACTTGATTAAAATACTGGGTAAAAGTGTTTCTATCCAAGAAGTCTCTAGTATAGATATAATTTAGTTTATGTATATATAAATTATATTAACTGCCTTGGCTTCTAAGTGTTTAAGTGTGATGCTACAGTGATTTTCAGCAACATATACCTCCACTACATTTCTCATGCCACTACAGATTAGATGTGTCTTTGAGACATAAATGTAACACCAGAATTGTATCTTATCTTTTCGTGATTCCTATCTATAAACCAAATACTTCAATAATGTTTTCTAAATTCAAACAAGACTTCCCCAGTTTTTGCATTGGAAATTTGAAAGACCTAACTGGGCTTTAACTGAATTCCATCTCCGCATTCTCTCAGATTATTTGAAAGGCATCGAAAATTTTACTGATAGCAAATGCTTAAAGCTTAAACATTTTATTTGCGTTTGTTTCAAGGCCAGAGATTTATTGAAACAATATCAAAAAACATTTTTTAAACTTTAGTAAATACAGTGTCTCATTTTATAAAGCAAAATACTCAAAATTTGTGCCAGTTTTCCTGTGGTTTGTAAAATCTGGTGTACAGTATGTTTGGTGAGTGAAGCCAAATCATTGGGATAGAAAATACGGTCCCAAGTTAATACATCACTTTACCATCTAGCATTTATCAAACATGTAGAGGAAAGTAGGAAAACAGGCCTAAACATGTTTTGCATTTTAAGGTAGCAAATACATCGGAACATTTCCTTGAAGTTAGATATCTTTCCCTAAAACAAACAATTTCTTACTCTAAAACCAAACTTTTCAAAAAAGGAAATTTTTTTAAATGACAAGAAAACAAATTATAAGAGAGGTCTATGACAATTTCTTTTTTCCATATTAGAGAAAAAAGAACATATTCATAGTGTCACTTTCCCTTTTAGCTGTGTGATTTTAGTCACAAAGATATTTTAAAAGTAGAATTTGAAACATTTAGTTAAGCCAGACAACATTAGCCTGAGACCGTGGCATTCTCATAACCTGATTTCTTCTCATGCCAGGGTGCTATTTATAATAAATGGTTTGATTCAGTTATAGACATTCCAATGGGTAGCACTAGGAGGTCATAAAGTTCATTTATCCCTTCTCTCTTTATCCCTAAGACACTGTTTATTTCCCTTTTATCCCCAAAAGTTGCCTTTTTGCAAGAGTCTAAAATTTCCTGTTACTTCTGTACATTTTTTTTTAAAGATTTTATTTATTTATTTGGCAGAGAGTGACACAGCGAGAGAGGGAACAGAATCAGGGGGAGTGGGAGAAGCAGGCCTCCCACTGAGCAAGGAACCAGATGCGGGGTTCGAAGCCAGGACCCTGGGATCCTGACCTGAGCCGAAGGCAGATGCTCAACGACTGAGCCACCCAGGCGCGCTAATTCTCTATATTTTTAACTAAACTTGCACACCTAATGTATCAAATAACTTGTAACACTAAACCACATGTTATAAAGCCACTAAACATGCATGAAACCTGTTTCTAATATGACTTGTCATTTCCTAATAATCTGATATTAAACTCATAGGATAATCTAATTTATCACACTAGTTTTATACATTTGTATACCTTAGACTTGGCTATGAACCTCTCTGATTAGCAAGACAATGATTAAAGTAAATATGATATGGTATGTGACAGGGATATGCCTGAACATTAAATATTTGCTGTTTTATATTATAGTAGTGATTCTTCAGCAAAATCAGCCTGCTAGAATGTACTCTGTATGTGAGCAGGACCTTTGTTTCATTCACCACTCAATCCCCAGCACCTAAAACAGAGTCTGGCACATAACATGGGCTCATCACAGGCACACTAAATAAATAAATGACTTAATAGTAAATTAATAAATAAATGAAGTTCAGGATGATTGATAACTATCTAGAATGTTTCATGGGAACTCCTGAAATCTGAATGCACATAGAGGCAGCACAGAATAATGGTAAGTTTAAATTATAATTTTTTAAAAAAAATATCCAGTGTTAGCAAAAGTATAGAAAAATAAAAGGAGCTATCATCAACTGCTGGTACCAATGTAAATTGATACATTTTTGGATGATAATTTATAATATACATTATAAGCTTTAATCCCAAAAGTCTATTTTTACCACTTAATTCTATGAAAATCATCAGAGATGGGCACAAATGTTTATTGACAAAGATAATAGAGTTGCTGATAATAATAAAAAATTGAAATTACTTATGTATGTAAAAGTAATAGAGTGACTGATTAAATTATGGAACACCCATAAAATGAAACACTATGCAGCTATTAAAAATTGTCAAAGTATTCAGTAACATGAAAAAGATATTCTGAAAATGCTGTTAATTAAATAGCCACAAAACAGCATGATCCCCTTTTCAAAAAAGAGTTTAATAATGCATATTCATTAAAAAAAAAGAACAGAAAACACTTTAAAATACTAAAGGTAGTCATTTCTTGGTGGTGAGCCTACACAGGTGATACCTATTTTCAATATTTGGTTATTGCTCTTTTTTCAATATTTCCAAATCTTCTACAATGAAAAGACATCACTTTTGAAGCACGGTGATTTTAATGATATAAACTTAAAAGCTAAATGCACACACAAAAAAATTGAAACCAGACAAAGCTAGGTTTGGGATTAAGTTCGAACACAATTTTCTTATCCTGTACGTTTATGTAGAGAACACCTGCATTGCAGGGCTTGGCATAGGTCCTTGCACATAGTAGATGTTCAATAAATTATACCTAATAATGATACCTGACTGCATCCAGTTAATACTATCCACGGGTATCTATTGATGAAAGTTAAGAAATGTATTTTTGGAAATTTTTCAATTTTAACATCTTTATCCCCACCGAACCAATATTTCATTGCCTGTTATGCAGGTCAGATAAAAAAAAATTGCATATGGAAGGACCATGAACATTACAGCCAAAGCAATTGCTACTGTAGTTCACCAATGTATTTTTGAGCATATTGCTCATATGCTTAAAATGTGATTTAAAAAAAAATCTATCTAAAACATTTTATAACTGGCCAGCTTCTATGACAATTTAAATTTTTCCATATGGCCAACAGCTGACAGTATTATGCCAGCTTTAGAGTTCCTCTCTTTTTTTATATAAATACACACTTTCAAAAACAGATCTGAATTATTGAGAAAAGAACCATGAATTTTTACAGAGTTCATGTTGACATAGTGCTTTGTAGTACTTAAACTAAACCTTTATAGTATATTTTTATATCATTTTTTTCCTTAGCACTCATGGAGTTTTAACTTCATGAAAATCTTGAAGAGGTGGGTTCAAAGTCTCTTTAACACTGTCATGACCCAGAGGTCATGATCTCTGGGTCCTGGGATTGAGCGCCCCATGGAACCCTTTGTGGAGCCCTGCATAGGGCTCCTTGCTCAGCAGGGAGCCTGCTTCTCCCTCTCCCTTTGCCCCCGCTTGTGCATTCTCTCTCTCTCAAATAAATAAATAAAATCTTTAAAATCTCTTTAACACTGTTGATTCCTTCATAACCAATTTTGTGCTAATAGCTCAGCTCAGCCTGAGATTTGGCCATTGAAGGCGATCCAGACTTAAATTTCAAAGATTTACATTGGAGTCCTAGCCCCCCTCGCTTCCAACTTAGTTTCCTTGTTTCTAACATGGAGATAAAAATGTTTGTATCACAGGAACAGTAAGAATCAAATAAACTCAGATAGAACCAAGACTTTGTTGATTGTGAAACCACTGTATGAGTCTTTCAAATAATGTTTACCATCTACTGTCCCCAGCTCTGCATGAAAATGGGGTTCCGAGCTCACCCGAGTTTGGGAAACCTTTTCCATGTTGGAGAATCACTGACATGAACGTACTAACCCTGTGATTCTCAAAATTGGAGAGGAGGTTGGTGGAGAGTGGTAGAAATATTTTAGAATCATCCAGAGAGCATTATCAAAATGAACATACAATCCCAACCCCCACCCCCACACATTCAGCAACCAGATCTGGACTCATCCCTGAGTGAGCATATATTGTCGGGGTGTGGATCAGAAAGCTCTTTTTTTCTTAAGTACCTAAGGGCTTCTGATGTATGGTTATGTGAGAGTATTTAAAGTTACTCTATTAAAGGTGATAATTTTTACATTAATATATGGGCTTAACTTTTAATCTCATTATTTCACATCCTGTTTTGAGTAATATTTGTTAATAACCCACACAACTAGCATTCTTCAGAGAACATTTTAGAAAACACTCTGCAATGTAAGTTAGCATTACTGCAATTACTATTCACCACAATGGCTTGACAAAATCACGTTGGTAGACCGTGGGTCACTCCAAGACTCACCTGCTGTGTGGGACTCTCCAAGTTCTCAGTAAGGTCTTTGAAAGTTCTAGTCAAGATTTACTCTGCAACTGGGCACGTATGTAGTCAAACTGTTCAACTAAGGGAAAACAGAAGAAAAAGTCTATTACCTTAGGATAGAAAAGGCTTTTTTAAACAAAACACACATATATACTTAAACAGAAGACACAAGATTAATAAGTACTTGTACACAATGGGCAACACTGTTGTTCACAGTTATACTGTAAAAAAAAAATTAAATCCTTAGATCTAAGTGTGTCACTTGTTCTTTCCTTTATTTATTCATTCACCAAATATTTACTGCATATCTACTATGTAACAGCTTTAGCGGTGATTTTTTTCAAAGACTTGGGAACTAGTTACCTTTTTTTTTTTTTCACTTAGAATTTCCTGCCGGGATCCTATTCAGTAGCAGGAATTTTCAGTCACAACAGTTGGGCAAAGTTTGAAATTATCACCTCTCTCTCAATTCTGTTCTTTCTATCCACTTTCTTCTAGGTCCTAGTACAAAACACCAGCAGTATTTACTTCCTGATCTCACAAAATAGAAACCCCCCCCCCCAAATGAGAGATCAAACATTCAGGTGAGAGCAATCGCAATGCCTTGCACATAATAAGAGCTATACAATAACTTAATATGATTTATTTGATGTTTTGGTTTTGTCTTTAAGTAGTTCCTTTTATTTAAAAAGTCATTTAAAGGGGCGCCTGGGTGGCTCGGAGGGTTAAGCCTTTGCCTTCAGCTCGGGTCATGATCTCAGGGTCCTGGGATCAAGCCCCACGTTGAGTTCTCTGCTCAGCAGGGAACCTGCTTCCCCATTTCTATCTGCCTACCTCTCTGCCTACTTGTGATCTCTCTGTCAAATAAATAAAAAATCTTTAAAAAAAAAAGTAATTTAAAAACATGTATTTGTGTCAGGGTGATTAACACAGATTACGTGCAATTTTACAAGAGGAAGAATAAGACATTTCAGAAATCTGCCTGTGAAGCAGTTAGTATTTCCAGCTTATGAAGTCCCTGAAGGATATTGTGCATGTGCTCATGTTTCTACAAGCTTATGAGCACTTAAGCAACCCTCTCATTGAGGCTACCTCCCTTTAGGTGTCTTGGCGTGGATTTCTTTGGATTTATATTGTTTGAGATTAACTCAGTTTCTTAAATCTGTAGGTTTCTTTTGCCCAACTTGAAAATTTTTCAGCTATTATTTCTTTGAATATGTTTTGAGCCCCATGATTTTCTTCTGCTCCTTCTGGGGCTTAGTTGATAGAATTGTCAGATCTTTCTGAGAGTCCCATAGGTCCCTGAGGCTCTGTTCATTATTTTTTAATCCATTTTCTCCGTGTTGTTCAGATCGAGAGATTTCTATTGTTCTACTTGCAGGTTTGTTGATTCTTTCTTCTGTCCTCTCCATTCCACTGTTGATCCCATCCAGTAAGTTTTTAGTTTTAGTTATTGTATTTTTTCAGTTCTAGCACTTACATTTGGTTCTTCTTCATATCCTATTTATTTGCTGATACATTCCTTTTCTTCCTATGTTTCGAGGGTGTTCACAGTTGCTCATTGAAGTATTCTGTGATGGCTGCTTTAAAATGTTTGTCAGGAAATTCCAACACTTATGTCATCCTCGTGTCAGCCTCTGTTGTCTTCTCTCATTCAAGTTGAGATTTTCCTGGTTCGTGATATGACACTGATTTTTTTTCATTGTATTCTTGACATTGTGGGTATTAGGTTGGATCTTAGTTAAGTCTTCTGTTTTGGCAGATCTCCTCTACACAGCAGTGGCTGCGGAAGGGGGAGCTGCCTCATTTTTGCTGGGTGGAAGTAGAAGCTCAGGCTCCCTACTAGGCCTCCACTGATACCACCCTGGCTAGGAGAGGGAGAGGTGCCTCATCATTGCTCCACACACGGACAATGTGGTTGAGGGTGTCTCATGACCTCTGGGAGGAGGTACAAGTTCCAGATTCCTATTCAGCCTCTCTGACACAATTTCAGTGAGGACTGAGCAAGATGTCTTGTTACCACCAGGTGAGGGTGGAAGTCCAAGCTCCCCATTCAGCCTGTGCTGATAAGGGTGGGAATCAGACCACCATTTTTGTCCTCACAGTGTTTGGCTGGAGTAGGGTAGGGGAGTATCTTCCAGAAGTTTTTTTGCCTTCCTAGGCTGAACCTCCTTGCTCCTCTGGCGAGAGAACAAATCAGACATTTATGGGGACTTATTTATGTGTTTGCTTGCAATTTTGGCATTTTTGTTTGCTGGCTTCTCAGTGTGAGGTATATGTGGTAAAAACAATACCAGGGACTCACTAACCTGTTGTTCCTCAGTCCAAAGGTCCCTAGCTGGTCTGCCTCCTTCTGTTCATCTTTCAGAATTTTCTCATGTTTGTTTCATATGAAATATCCAGAGTTTTTAACAGTATTTAGCAAGAAGAATAGGAAGAAGTATGTATGTGTCCTGTCTTTTCCAGAACCAGAATTCAATATATTTGATTTTAACATTCTCTGTGGTATATATATTCTATTTCTCTGAAGATTTTTGTGGCCTGACACTATTGTGATTTCATTCAGCTGGAGACTTGCTTAGAAATGCTTTTCATAACTACTATATCTTTGCATACTTCTCTAAGAAATTTTCATTTCACCGGTAAAATTTTCTTAATCTGCAATGTGCATCCTATTGTATTTTTGCTGCAAACCTATGTTTCTTGGAAGGTATAACATCCACAGCCACAAAACCCAATTTTAATGAAAGTACAAAGGTAGGATACAATTATTCCACATGGGCGAAGGTTGAGATGCTACTCATCATAGCTTTCATAGACTTTTTCCAAATGCACACGACCAGAGCCTGATTATTCCCTTAATTTCAGCCTCACCTGAACAGATGTTCCTAGCTGATTTTCTTCTACTTGTGCACTGATAGTCTCATTTATTCTGATTATCATTTTGTGTTTTTATTGAGCATGATCTTCTATTTGCTCATTTTCATTCCCCATTCCTGTTTGAGCACCTCCATCATCTTTCACACAGTTTGCTTTTGATGTCTGAAAAAGCCAATAATACCCACAAATCTGCTGTGGCTCAGATGCTCCCTACAAAAGTCTTTTCCTATTCAGTCCATCTCCTGAAGATATTTTCCTGGCAGGCAATAAAACAACTTTGGAGAAATAATGTCTCATTTACTTCTCTCCACTTAATTTGCTTTTTAAGTTTTTTCTCATCTTGGGAATTTGCATGAGAGAAAAACATCATTGTTTTTGAGCCTGTTTCATGGACTAAACATAACCTTTGACAACATTTCAGTGATACCATGCTCATTGGGAAATTTTACTAAAAACGTAAAACCTGTTTGGTGTATCATGTCATGCTAACCATTGTTATTTCCATATCTACACGATTTTGAAACAAAGGATGGTAAAAATCTAAATCCCAGACCATTCTGTTGCTTAGCAAAGGGGTTTCATGAAACTTAATGGGTAGGTAAAATAAATACACATAAGCAACATTAATTTGTAAGCTGACTGGAATTCTCTGTACCATCAACTCCTTTTATTTTCTTTCCAATCACCCAATAAAGGGTAAGAAAAAAGTAAAACAAAACAAAACAAAAATAGGATTAAAAAAATCCTAGAACCACTGAGCCCACTACTTTGTTTTTTTCCTTTTTGTGGCATAAATAGAATTGTTACTGAAATCCTCTTGGGTATTATGATGTCATTATAGAAATGCCCTCTCGCAAGTCCTTCCCATTTGTCTCCTTCACTGCCTGCTCTGTAGTTGAAACGATTCTTTCCAAAATAATTTATAAATTGTTTCGTATGATACCAGTGACATTTATTACAGGCATCAAGTTCAGCAAAAGATGCCCAATTATTTCTATTTAATTCATTTCTCAAATGCTAAAGGCTATGGCAAGAATTTAGAGGGCATGTCACTTAGTATCTCACAGTGAGGAGGATGGTTTTATTCCAAGTAGGATGAGCTAACTCGGAAAGCACTGGTCAATAGGAAACCTTTGAGAGAAGAAGAACAGTTGCATTGAACACAGAGACTTGAGACAGAGGTTAAAGTTTAACCACAGTACAAACAGTTGATTTGATTTGTTGTCATTTTTTTCTTTTAATTTTATAAAGTGGCTATTTTCTATAATTTCCTTAAAACTGTTTTCTTTGTTTTTGTCAAATTGTTATATTACATGATAAAAGTGATTCTTTGGATAAATCTGACTCTTCTTTAACCTTAATGATTATCTAACTGGCATACCGGTATTATACACATGATGGGATTCCATTTGAAATGTAGGTAGAAACCATGTTCTGTTTTCTTCCCTGTACTGTACACTATAACGTTTTCATGAAATGCAAATATTTCCCCAAATTGTTTTTCTCTGTTGAAATTTTGTTTGAAGAATTTATCACAGAATGAGGTTTATAGGACTCTACAACCATCTTTTGGACAAGAGAATGCCCTTCCCTCTATCTTTACCTCTACTCTTTTGAAAGTATATTCAAAACCGTAGGGATCAATGTCTGCTTTAGTTTCATTGACTCCTCAGTGTAAGAAAACAAGAATTGTTGGATAAAACTATAGCATCACTCTCTTACTAACGTCTCTTCTTGCTGTGTTTATGACTCTAGCTGTACAGCGATCCGTGCTGGTGTTTTACATGCAGTGATGCTCAACCTCAAAAAAGAAAATATTCCAAGATTTATACTGAATGAAGTCTTCAACTGAACTTTTTTAACTGAACTATTTCAACACGTTTCAACGTTGATTATTAATGTATCATGGTATTATGAGTTCACACGCACGCACACACACATGAACATTTAGGTGGAAATGAAACTCTTCACTAGTACTTCCAAATAAGAGAAGATTCTCCAACTGGTAACTGGAAAACTCCTTGATCTTGAGGACTTTGTAAGATAGATGCCATTTAGAAATGTAAAGACCACTCATGAGTAAAGACTCTTACCAAAGTCAGCTGAGGAGCCCTGTTCAGATGGATTCTAAACGTAGCTAAAGAGAGGACAGCAATCACACCATTGTGTTGTCATTGTGTTGTCATGCTGGCCTTTGACTAGGAATCCTCTGCTGTTCTAACCTTACCCTGGCACCTGCCCCCTAGAGCCCTCTCTTCTTGCAGGATGGGAAAGAAGGAATTTCTCATTCCGGGGGGGTTTACTGCATTCCTGTTAAATTCTTTATATGCTATTCAAACACTTGCATGTTGATGGCACCTTGAGGTCTCTGAAGTTTATTTTTGCGCATTTTCTTATCTCTTGGCCCACATATTCCCTTTTCTTCATCCATCTGCCTTTATTTCTCCCACCATTATCTATCTATATCTTGCAAAGAAAGGCAGCGGCTTTAACATTTTCCCTTGCAGTACTTCTTCCCTAGAGTCCGTGCCAACAAACTGCAACCATTGACGGGCCCTGGTGTGCTAGTACGCTTCTGTGCATCACCACCAGAAATGGTTAAGAGACAATAACAAGCGCAGATCGAGCATCTAGTGTGGATATAGAGCTAACATCCACCACTTGGCAAGCCGTGTTCAGGGAGGCTTACTTAGCTCTCATTCTGGGATTATTATAAAAATAAATCTTTTAACATTTGTTTGGGATTAAAAGTGAGGGAATCTAGACTCACATTTTAAAATGCACATCCTGATGAATAATAAATACACTTAGTAAATATACATTAAGGGAGAATTACATTTTCTGCAGCTTGTTGTGTTCACTGAAGGCTTTCTGCACATAACAATGAATTAACAGAACCCAAATACCAAATCGAGGTTGGAGGAGTGCGTGTATAATTTGTACTATCTCTTAGGAATAAAAGAGACTGAACAGAGAATGCCAGGGTTCTGTATGAGACCAGAGGAGCGAGCTGCTGGACAATCCAGGGCCGCAAATGGGAGGCTGCCAACAGGGGGCACTGGAGAGAGTCTTGGGCTGGGAGCCAACAGCGTGGGTTCCACTCTTGGTTTGGCCAGTAAACCTCTGCATCTAGGTTCCTCAACTGTACAGGGAATCAAATGCCTGTGAGGTTCTCGAGACCTCATGGCTGCAGAATGACAATGCAAACCATGCAACTGACAAATGTGAAAGAAGGGCAGAGTCCTGCTTTTTCAGGATCTAGGAGACAGCTAGGAAAATGAGTCCATCCGGTTGGCCGCAAGCAAATCTGTGAAATTAACCGTGTGCCTCCTTAGCTCCTCCCTTTTCCCATGTTCATTTCCACAAGTCCTTTCCTTCCATGTCCCCAGCAGTGATGAGGATCTCACCACACCTGCCCTCACTCCACTTAGTCTTAGCTTTATGCACATGGCCTGCTGCTGGACAACACCCTCCCAGACTCACTACATCAGAATTTAACCTCATGCTCTCTTTTTTTCTGGACACCATTCTCTGCTGACGCCAAGTTGGAAGAAACTCGGGCCCAGCCGTCAGGGAATCTAGGTTAAAGCCGAGCTCCTCTGCTTGCCGACTCTAAGACTTGGCAAATAACCCTCATGTATGTGTCTTTGTCTCCCCATCTGAAACCCGAGGAGAATAATAGTACCGGCTTCATAGCGTTCTTGTGAATAATAAGGTAAATAATAAGGATAAAATCTCTGGCATAGAGCTTGGCTTATAAATAAACACCCAATACATGTAAGTCTTATTTGATCTAAAATGTTAATGATGTCAGTTTAATGTCACTCCTCCAGAGTCGCTCCTGATTTTACCAGCAGCCTTAACATAGAGGGAGCAGAAGGGTATGATCTTTAAACACCATGACAAGGTGCTGAAGGAAATACTGTAGGGCAGGGGGCAAAGGGTCCCTTGGGACTGGCTATTCCAACACACCAAAGCAGCCCAACCAGCCTGGATTAAAACAGCAGGTCAGCACCTCCCCTCCTTCATTTGCATAACAACAGAAAATGCAGAGCCCTGAACCAGAAGACCAATATCTATCTATGGGAACATTGTTTACTCTGGGGCCTTGTCACATGATCCACTTTTTATCCAGAACTGGGTAAACAGAAATACTTCTGCAGAAACAAGTAAACAGCGGACCGTGCAATGATTTCACAAACAACTATTTAATAGTCCATTACCTGCTTTTCCACACAAATGATCACCGAAACTCCTTTTTTTTTTTTTTGTGGAAAGGGCATTCATTTCTTTGTTTATGGCTTGAGGGGTGGGGGGAGGTAGAAGGGACAGGGAGGTGACACTAAAATTACTTGTCCTTCTTTGAAGCTTTCCAGGTAAGCTGTGCCCAGATTCAAGGACAATGCGTTAAGACTGACTCCTGTGTCGCCCCTGAAAAGCCCTGGGAATTTTAATTGAAATTACTTTTCAGCACTGGCATGGTGCCTTATTTGCAATTTGTATTATGAAGGACGATGCTAAATAAGAAGGGTGACTTTTTTTTTTTTTAAATACAGGCGCCAAAACGGCATGTTGGGCAACCCTCCCCTCCCCACCTAAGAAATAAACACACGATTTTTTTTTTCCCCATTAAAGAACAGTAAACACTTTTGGATATCGATACTCAAAAGCCAACGGAAACAGCACACAAGCTGTAGTGGGAAAAGGTCCCCAAAGTAGAAGCTATTCATGGAAATGGAAACAAGCAAGAACAAACAGAAAAATCTCCATGTTTTCATCTTTCAAATCTCCATGTTTTCATCTTTCAAAGCTGCATTAAAATCACAGTTCCTCCCCTTGCAAGGTATTTCCTAAAAACACATGGAACTCCATAAAACAGGAAGTTCAGACTTTTTTTACTTTTTGAGTATTATTTTCCCTTCTCAATTCTGTTTTAGCTTATTTGTTAATTTAATAGAATATTAAAAAAAAAAAAAAAAAACCTAAAAGCTGATAACCCTCCCATAAATACATTTCCTGCCAAGGCCCTTATCCCCAGCTCTTATTCTGATCATGTTCTAAGCTTGTGGCAGGCTGCTTTCCTGTGACTTAAGAACACATTTCCCCAGAAGGAAATACCACACAATGCACAAATTTACTTTTTCAAATATGCGACCAAGAAAATGATGCTTTAGATGGGGCACCTGGGTGGCTCGGTCAGTTAAGTGTCTGACTCTTGGTTTCTGTTCCGATCCTGAGATCAAGCCCTATATCAGGCTCTGTGCTCAGTGGGGAGCCTGCTCAAGATTCTCTCTCCCTTTGCCCCTCCCCATCCCCATGCTTTCCCTCCCTCTCTCTCTCAAATAAATAAAATAAATCTTTAAAACAAAAAGAAAAGAAAATAATGCTTACCTAATTATGAGATACCATGGCATCTTGGGGGGAAAAAAAAATCAAATCCTGCTCCTAAAAGGAGGCAATCTCAATAAACCTCCACCTTCCTAATATAGGAACATGAAGAGCCTTTGCTCCGGGGCCCAGATAGGTGCCAGAGATAATGCTCCAAAGAGAATAATTATTTCCCTGTGACAAGCTACCATGATTATCTAGCCCATTATGAGTCAAGCCCCTGAAAATCCAAAGGCAAGCAGCAGTTAAACAGCTATAAACAGTGGTTAATGAGAATTTTGAGGAAAGATGATGAGGTGAGGACACTGGGAAGCCCACCACAGAAACAAATCCCTGAGTACAAAAAGAATGTTTCCCACACGACAGACTCCATACACTCTCTCTCCTTTCTCTTTCATGATCTTCTCCTCTGTCCCCCGACCTCTCCCTTTCCCTCTGTCTTCCAACCTGTGTTCATTTTTCTCCAGTTTATTTTTCTCTCTCTACTTCCTCGGCTTCCCTCTCTCTCCCTGCCTTTGACTCTTGCATCTGCCTTCTTCTCTCATTTCCACACACGTCCTCCAACTTCCCTCCTCCAGTGCTGTGTCACAATATTGCATGGAAGTTTACTGTAAGCATATTTGGGATTCCTGTTGTTATTTTTTTAATCAAAGTTAACTCCTTTATAGCCACTCTTTCTGAGTATGAAAGGAAACCAAATTTCGATGCTTTTTTATTTTCATAAGAAATGTGTGTTTATTTGAGAGCCATTTGCCAAAGATGGGAAGGAAGGAGGTAAAGAATAAAATACATGATCCTTACACCTCAAAAAAATGCCAAAGCTCTAAGAACCTCTTCCAGCTAGATTCCTTTTCTTCCATCTGCCTTGTTTCCCAGCTTTTTTTTTTTTTTTAATATTTGCTCATCATAAATTTACTGAGTGCTTAATGTTTGCCAGGAAGTTTTAAGCATACAAACAATTGGTTGGTGCATGAAGGAATTATAAGGAAAGGAGGAAGATTTTCTACTTTTTCCTCTTAAATGTAGTTCTTATTTTTCTTTGTGAGGAAACTAGGGCAGAAAGAAACAAAAGAGCAGGAATAACCACACACATACACACACAGCCAGGTCTCCAATATCTCTGCTTTCCTCCCTTGCCCAGTCCCTACCTCTATGTAGACCTCACCCTGAGACTTGCCCTTTCTTCTAGGCACAGTGAAGAAGAAGAATTAGGGGATGGGTGTTGGAGGGGTTGGGGAGTAACTGTATCCGAGGCCAAATTCTTTCCCTCCCCATCTTAAGATCGGGGAAGGAATGCAGTTATGCAGATGGCCATACTCTGACAGATGTCTCTGACCACCTGCCCTGCAAGCTGGCTATTCTCATGCTTGAATGCTGAGTTTCAGAGAGGTGAAATACTTGACTGAGAAGGCATATGGCAGATTCTAACCCAGGTACCTGGCTGCAAGACCCACGCTCTGCCTGCTCTACTCCTTGGTTGCCCTCTACACCTTGACAAACTCCAACTGATTCTTTAGCACTCAGGTTAAGTTTCCTTCTTACCTAAGTGATCCTTCAGCCTCTTCCCTCAGAGCCCTGTCTATATCTCCATTATTATATTTATTACATTGATGCCAATTATTTGCTTCTCCATTACCTGGACCACGCATAGATGAACTGTGTCAGGACAGAGTAAGCCTCCTCTTCCTCTCTGTAGCTCCTGAGATTTTTTTCATATAATGCCTTATACAGAGGGGTTTAACAAATGTTTGTTGCGCTGAATGAAGTCAAACACCAAAATATGGTAAATTAGAAAATCTATCTGATTCTAAAAGAATAAATGGCAAAGCAGTTGGGCTATCACAGGAAGGAAAGAGACACTGAATCCCAAAAATTAACTTATGCTGCCTCAGATTGACTGAACAGGCCAAGAGAAACAAGTTTTCAAGAGGAACCTATGAGAGATACAAGGACAAGAGAACCCAGTGGGTTGATTTGGGATTGTAAAGTTGATAGATGAGGTCAAGCTAAATTCCTCAGAAGAAAGGTAGAGAAGAAATAACATCTTTCAGCTGGGGCTCTAATATTTTATTGAATAAACTGGCCCTCTAAAAGGCCTATAATCTTGCACTCCGACATTCCTTAGGCACACATACAATTTTTCTCAGCCAGTATTTTTCTTCAGCTTCATGTAATTGTACAATTATAATTGACATATAATATTATAAGATATTTAATATATGTATAATCGTGATTTAATATGTGTATACATCGTGAAAGGATTTCCCATCCTTTAGCTACTTAACACATCCAATCACCTTATTTATTTTAGCCAGTTAGTTATTGAGCACACTATTCTCTTAGCAAATTTCAACTATACAATACAGTGTTATCAACTATAGTCACCATGTCTTACATTAGCACCTCAGACTTTATTTTAAAGCTGAAAGTTTGTACTCCTATACCAATCTCTCCCTATTTCCCACCACCTCCCAGGTAAAACTCTTCCACTCTGTTTTTACGAGTTTGACTTTTTTTTTTTTTATGTACACATAAGTGATACCATGTAGTATTTATCTTTTTCTGTCTGGTTTATTTCACTTAGCATAAGGCCCTCAAAGTCCAACCATGTGGTTGCAAATGGCAGGATTTCCTTCTTAAGGCTGAAAAACAGTACACTGTACTTGCACTTAGACACTCTCTCTCTCTTTCTCTCTCTCTCTCTCTGTGTGTGTGTGTGTGTGTATAAAGAATATCCATCTTCTTTATCCAGCTATCCATTGATGGACATTTAGTTCATTTCCATATTTTGGCGATTGTGAATGATTTTAGCCAGTGTTTTTTTTTTATTTTTTAATATATATATTTATTTTATTTATTTCAGCTTCAGCTGAGAGGTTTAGAGCAAAGCCCCCACCCTTTCCACTCTTAACTGATGTTTGAGCAGATATTCAAATAAAGCTTTCTTCAAATTCAATCAACTGTAGATAAAGAATATAACCTTCACCGTGTCACTATGATGCCATCACTTCTCTTACAGCTTTTGTTTGGATTCCTGCTACTTTAAAATAGTTTTCAAAATTTTTTTTCAACACATAGTGATGAAATTATTGAAATTATATAATTCTATGTAATTCTGCCTGAGGTTTTTTCTTTTAATTTGGAAGAAAATATCATTGATTTTATCTGAACTGCTTTTGTGTAGGGTACATTTATATTTATGTTAGTTTTCTCATATAGAAGATTGAAAACCCAATTTTATAGATCTGAGAATAAAATGTACTCTTAGAAGGTAATTTATTAGAATGGTGGGGAAAATGTGGTACTCTGGTGAACTCAATGCTTTAATTAATTGAACTACCCCTAGTCACCGTAAGTTGGAGACTGATTCTCAAAAACTTGCTACAGTACTCTCACAAGACTTAATAAGATTTTATCTGTTTTAATTTTACTGGGTGTTGAGTTCTTAGAAAATCATTATTAGAGACATTACAAATCATCACTACAAGTGCTCGTTATGCAGCTTTACCAAGGGAGAAGTTGTAAAATTCTAGCCATTGTTCATGGACAGAAGGTGCACAGATGCTTTTAAGGGCCACGGCTGGTGAAAGAGACAAACCTGGGTTGTAGACAAAGCCATGAATAGAAAGTTCGTTTCAGGTGCCTCCTTCCCAATCTCATCAACGTGTCCCTTCTTTTCTTCTTTCCTCCTCCCAATTCCTGCCCCCTCTCCATCTTCCAAATTCTTCTAACCTGCTCTTTGCTACAGCTAATCACAGCTGAAGTAATAACTAAGATATTAGTTAAAAAGATGCAGATGAGATTACCACGGTCCCAGAGATATTCATACTCCCACAGAAGCTGCATAAACAGTTGACGTCCAGAATAAACGAAGAAATGATTGATCCTTAATACAAAAAGCACTTACTGGTTTTAACCCTGGCTTTGTAGTTCAATCTCCAGGCACGTCCTGGCACAAACTTAGAGCCAGCTCTCATTCCAGTTCATGCCTCGCCACACCACACGCTCTTCCTTCCACCTGGTAAAACCTCCTTTGCCCCCACCCCCCAGCCCATACCACCCATGCCTTCTGCTCCTTGACCTGTGCTTGGAAGTCAGGCTCAAGCAAACACTGCAGGGAAAAGCTTTCCCAAGCCTCCCACCCTGCTTTAGATGCCCCTCCTCCATGGGCTCCCAGCGCTCTGTGCACATTAGAACAGTCACTGTTTCATACAATAATTATTGGTTCCTTTCTATTTTCCCCACTAGCTACACTGTAACTTCCTACAGCCTTATCATTCTTCATATTTTCAACATCTAGCAAATTGCCCGGTACTCACAGCTCATTAAGGGTGAACAAATGAAACATTGCATTGAAATGAAGGAGGTTTGAGATACCACTGCTTCGTGGGGGATGGAATAAATAAATGCTGGAAATACTAATTGAAAATGTTGTCAACCCCTACTGTAGAATATAGGACTTAATATGCACAGAGCCCGGCACACTATAAAGCTTCCCGGGTTTTTGTTTAAAAAAAAAAAAAAAAATCCCTGATTCTACCTTATTAACTTTTCATTTGTTCCCTTCCCGCTAAAGTAGAGCACTAAGCAATCCCGTTATTTCAGTTTCCCAATGGTCTAAGTTCCAGACAAATAGGCTTACCGGGTTTGTGTGTGCTTTTATGCACTTTAATCAATATATTTCCCAGTTTGAACAAGACAATAAATTAATTCCTGTCTTTTTAAAACAAGTTTCCACTTTCTCAAAGATGTCACTACACCACTTGGAAGCAGACTTGAATAGTGAAAAAAGAATCTCTCTGGCCCAGAAGTTAGTTAAACCTCCGTTTTAGCCCTTTCTCAGCCTCTGGCTGACTCCGTGGCCTTGGGAAAATTACATAACATTTACGGGCCTCAGTTTCCTCATCTATAAAACACGGGAGTGGGACCAGGCGATTTTTAAGCACCCTGTCAGTTTTAAAATTCTATTATTTTATAAATCTTTCATTCCGACATAGAGCAGGTGGGCCCTGAAAAGTACTGGAAATGATGCTACTGTACTGTCCCACAAAGAAGATAATCTCTATCACACGCCGTTCAATTTAAAATTCACGGCAAAGTCAAATTTGCACGCACCATGTCTGAATGGCCAGGAGTAATAAAACGCGCACATGGAAGGAGCAGGAAGCAGAGGGGAGGGGACCCACACACTCTGTGGAACAGTACACAGCCTAAATGTATTTTCTCACACTGATGTATTTTAAATTTGTGCCTATGAATATACCACAGTGAACAGCTTGAAGTTCTTTGGAACAAACATCCTCTCTTCTGAGGTCACTCCTGAAGGAACTGCAGTAATAACATTTGGCATATGTAGACGGAGCGCTTTGTAGACCGGAGCATGGAGAATTATGCTCTGCGCGTTCCAGAAAAGATGATCCATGATTCAGATGCAAAAAAATGTCAGGTACATTTTTGACAGTGGCAGCAAACCCAAACAGTATTAGCACGCAATCAATATGGACGCCCTCATTAAAATCCCCAAGTAGCTGTGAGTTTGATTTTCAGCAGGGTCTGGACAGGAATAATGGATTTGGTGGCCTGAAGGAACATTAGAGGTTTTAATAAAAGGAACTTAAAATTACCAGTGTTGGCCCTGGTTCCAAGGAAGCCCTGGCTCGGGGTCCTTAACAACAAGGGATGAACCTAATTCTTTGCCTCTCGAATTCCTGCTCTTCAGTTTAAAATGACATTTTACAGCCTGATCGTTTCTCCTCAAAAATAAACTCATAAAAATTGCTTTAAAATTCCTGATCAATGTTTTCAGTTCACATAGATACTAAACCGAATTTCCTAAAGCCTGAAAAGCTAATTATGCATTCAATTAGAGTTTCTTAATAAAGATTAAAACTCTGAAGTCTATTACAAGCCCATATTTAATTCAACTGCCATTTTATCCATGCCATGGAAGTGTAAGTGGTAACAATGAATATAAATTATAATACATGCCATAGAAAGAATGCTATTTGTCCAAGTACGTTACTATAAAGAATTAAATTTTGCTATCAGTTCCATGATCTAGTTAAAATTGGTATTCTTTATTTGGTCTTTCAATGTAGTCCAATTTTCTACTTTGAAAAACAAATTCTAGGGAATAAAGAAAAGAGATTAATTTATCATTAAGACTCTGCTTAATTGAAGTCAATTCCGAACAAACTTGAATTCAATTTCTGCTCATTAAATTGAATGTGCTCTGCGTTCCTCTCTGCATTGCTTTGAGCAAGCAGCTGAGAACAAGGGACTAACATCAAAATTATTAAATTGAGGAGATTTTATTTGGTCTTCACATGCCAGAGCCACTTTGATGAGGAGCTGTTTTGGCACTGAAAGGAAAGAAGAGCAGCTGGAGGAAAAATCAAATGAAACTAAGCCTTGGAAAATTGAAGAAAACGCAAGCTTAATAATATTTAATAATTAAATTTCCACAAACAATAGCGGCAAATGAAGTAATCTGCAAAGTCTGTGAACTCATTTGCATAATTGATGCCGGTCCCCTGTAAATGAATAATGAAGATAATAAAAGATGTTGCTAAAAATGGGCACAATAACAGCAAATTTCATCAAGCCGCGCTCTCTGATTAATCTGCTCTTGCAAATCAGCAGCGAGAGGGGAGCGCGTGATTAACCGCGCCGAGGACGGCAGCAGGCGGCGGCGCTGCCCTTTCTCTGCGTGTCTCTGGGCGCGTCCCGCCCGCTCCCCGCGCCGCCCGCGCTCCTCTCGCCGCAGCTGCCGCTGGGGCTGCCGCGGGCGCCGCTCAGCCGGAGCGCGCCTCCGCCCCAGCCCGCCCGCGCCCCGCAGCCGCGTGAGCTCCCCGAACCCCCTCGCGGCTGCCTTTTGTCCCGGCCGCCCAGCCCCCCTGGAGGGGGCTTCCCCACACCCCCAACCCCCACCCCCGATCTCCAGCCCTGGGGCTTCCCGCCGGCCCACCACCTAGACGCGGAATAAATGAGAAACCATTAGCTAGCCGCGTGGGGAAAGGCGTGGGTGACTCCAGGGCCGCTCGACCCGCGTGCCCCCGCGCCCCCGCACCCCCGCGCCGGGTTAGGGATGCTGAGCAGGTGGGAATTTCTGTTTGGAAACGAAGGTGAGAGGTGCCGGCGCCGCCCACGAGGGCAGAAGCTCTCGGAGAACCCGCGAATGGCGCTGTAAACGTGCAGGCGCTCCGCCTCCTCCTCTCTGCCCACCACCATGCACAAAAAGAAAGGGCCTTGAAAGGGATGAGTTTATTATGTACTTTTAAATGACTATTCAGAAAAGATCAGGAGGCACAATAAAAAATGCTTCCCACCCTGCCAATTCCCTTCCCTTAAAGAAGGGAGGGGGTCCGGGCAAGGAAGAGAGAAAGAAAGAAAGAGAAAGCAACCCACAAAGGTAGGCTGGGCATTGCAGATTTTTTTTTTTTTTTTTTTTTTTTTAATATAACATTTTCCAGTTTGCGACTTACGTTTTCGAGTGTATTCTGCTCAGGGCCAACCCAAGAGGCTAATAAAACCCCTGAGAGCAGTTGTGCCCAAATACGTTTTGAGCGGGAGTTTGTGAAAACAACTTTGTCGAGTGCAAACCTTAGAAGATGAAAATACTCCGAAAATCACACAATCCTCTTGGAACCGGAGGCGCCGCACTTTTCCACCTCTCTCGAATAAAGTTGTCTCAGGAAAATAAAACTGTTGATAAACCATGGTTCCAGACTGTTACTTACTTTACAACCCTCGGTTTGCAATCGATCATAGCTTGGGCCTAACAGGACTGACTGGGGCTTTTCATTTGTTTACAGTGTGTGCAGTGTTTTATCCCTCAAATGTACCATGTCAGCTATGTAAAATAATGTGTTATTTCTTTTCACATACTGAATCCACCTCCACAGTGGTTTTTGTTTAAAATAAAGGCCTTGTTTTTTTTTCCCATTATTACAGAATGGAAACTTCAATCCTAGACTTCTGTGAAACACATCTTTAAAATTCAGTGCTGAGTTGGGAAAAATAGAGAAGAGCTCTTGTTTACTTCCTTCGCTGGGTGCAATTGACTCTATTTAACTTGACCAGTTTTAATCCAATTTAATAAACCATGAGCTTGCTTTTCATTCAAAAAAGCCAATATACCAGCCCGAGTCCCAAATTCGGTCTTTCTCAGTGTCGTGTCAGCCAATAAGCCTGTGACCCCCTTGATTTTGCTAAGGAAAGGGCTTATTATATTGCTGTTAATTTTTCCAGTGCAGAAACTACACTGTCATTTTTCCTGACTCCTCTCTAAAAGTACAAAGAAATCCTAGAATCATGGACTTTTTTTTTTTCAAAGATTTTATTTATTTATTTGACAGAGAGAGATCACAAGTAGACAAAGAGGCAGGCGGAAAGGGAGAGAGGGAAGCAGGCTCCCCACTGAGCAAAGAGCCTGATGCAGGACTCTATCCCAGGACCCTGAGATCATGACCTGAGCCGAAGGCAGCGGTCTAACCCACTGAGCCACCCAGGCGCCCCGAATCATGGACTTTTGAACCAGAGGAAACTTCCTCACTTCACATGGGGGAGAAACGAAGGCTGAGAGAAGTGAAGTGACTGCCCGTTCACACACAGGCTCTACTTGCTTCCCCAGGTCTCCCTCCTCCTGGACCAGGGGTCACTCCCCACTTCCAGGCTTGCAGGGAGGCCAAAGGAAGGAAACTGGAAGGGGACTCAAGGGCAGTATTTCAGGAAGCACGGGAAACCAAGGGAATGCAGGAACAGAATTAATGGGATGTGGGAAAGGTTAGGAATGATAAATCCAGGTGATAAAATGAGTTTCAAAAAATCAGGAGCCAGATGGTAGTAGAGGAACCACGGGAAGGGGCAGAGACTGTGTAAAAAATAATCTGGCAAAATAAGGACTGTGGAGCGAAAGTAAGCAGTTATTAAGATGTCTCAAACATGGGGTCAAAGTTAGGTCAAGAGAAGAAAGGAAGAGTCCACAGGAATGTTTGTAGACAGGCAGAAGAAGAGGGTAAGTGCTTTGGTGTCCAAAAGATTCTTTCTGTGCTATGCTTCTGAGGAGGAAAGAGTGACAAACTGCCTCATGAGAATGAACTAGTGGAGAATCTGAGAGACGCAAGGAATGGCCGCAGTCAAGATGAATTGTAGGCAGTTGTGAGAGTTTCCCCCCAGGAGCATGATGAGAATGTCAGAGCCTGACCCACAGCAAGGGTGCTTCATCTGCTCAGAGACAGAGTGTCCTAAAACCATCAGGCCTTGGGTGAAAAGCATGCCGCCCAGTGTCACCCAGCAGCCCACTACCAGGCAGAGAGAAGGCAGGCTTCCGGATCCGTATCCATGGGTGCCTGTGGAGCACACCACTCTCTGGGGTGGGATCTGGAATCGTGCACTCTGGAAGGGCCCTGAAGAGATGCCCTCACAGGTCTTCGTGCTTTCCGGTTCCAAATCACCCTAACGTACAAAATAAGAATGTGTTCTATGGCATTCCTCAGTTCCTACTAGTGTGTGCGAGGAATGAAAGATCCTCATTGTCACTTGAAAACATCCACAATTTAGAAATGTCTAAGCTACCTAAATGTGGCAATAAAATTCATTTCAATTTGTCAGTCTTGGAAGTTAATTGAACAGTTATGCCTTAGTCTAATTATTCCTGGCTAACATGAAGCAATGAAAAATTAGGTAAGGTTTGCAGCCAACTCCAACTCCTCAGCTTTTTTCTCCCCCCCGACTTTTCTTTTTCTCTTTCTTTCTTTCTCTTCTTCTTCTTCTTTTTCTTTTTCTTTTTTTTTTTTCTAATGACTGATGAGTTTGTGCAAGAGCCTACGACTTTAAGCAGATGAACTTGACAGCAGTGTCTCTGAAACCCTGGGCTCCGGGATACTTTATGGCTCTTCATCACCTTCGAGAGCTGTCCTTATGAGGCCAGGAATCTAGCTGAGTTCCATGTGGGTAGAAAATGTAATGCTCTGGTTGCTTGGATACTCTAGTTGACCGATGGTGACCACAAACATTAGAAACCAGCGTCTGATTTGCAGAAACTTTGAAGGTTATTAAAGGAGATGCCAGCTCTCCTTACATGCAGCAATAGGCAACAATTGGTGGTAATCGGGCAAATGAAAAAATTCATACTGTGTGATGTTTACTGCCTGTTTATATGCTGAAATTTGCACATAACCTAGCATTATTATTTGCTTCAAATAATTTATCTCTAATGAATAATGATGTCTTTTGTTGTGAGTCCAGGGTCCAAATAGCAAGTTTTCCCTAATCATGATTATCTACAACTATTAAATGTTTTCCCATTCAATTAAACTTTTCTTACAGAAACAGAATAGTCAGAAATTATTTAAAAATTAGCATATAAACTAAAGAAGGCAAAATTTAAGTAGGATACCCGTAAGCCATGGGAAGCATAATTTATGGATATACAGACAATTTAAACAATTAGGGACTTTTCCCCCCACTGGCTATTAATTTTTTTTGATGATAATTTTTCTGTCTATGCTCCTCCCAAGCTAAAAAGCACATGTTGTTTATCATTCCTGGTTTGTGAAGGATTTTTGAGGATTTATTTACAGTCCCCTCAAAACAAGTGTCAAAGCCCCTGCATCTATACTTTTGATGCCATCCCAATCAAAATTCCACCAGTATTTGTCAAAGAGCTGGAAGAAACAATCTTAAAATTTGTATGGAACCAGATGAGACCCCAAATTGCTAAGGAAATGTTGAAAAAGAAAAACAAAACTGGGGGCATCACGTTGCCTGATTTCAAGCTTTACTACAAAGCTGTGATCACCAAGACAGCATGGTACTGGCACAAAAACAGACACACAGACCAGTGGAACAGAGTAGAGAGCCCAGATATGGACCCTCAACTCTATGGTCAAATAATCTTCAACAAATCAGGAAAAAATATACAATGGAAAAAAGACAGTCTCTTCAACAAATGGTGCTGGGAAAATTGGACAGCTATATGTAGAAGAATGAAACTCGACCATTCTCTTATACCATACACAAAGATAAACTCGAAATGGATAAAAGATCTCAATGTAAGGCAGAAATCTATCAAAATCCTAGAGGAGAACATAAGTAGTAACCTTTCAACATCAGCCACAGCAACTTCTTTCAAGATATGTCTCCAAAGGCAAAGGAAACAAAAGCAAAAATGAACTTTTGGGACGTCATCAGGATCAAAAGCTTCTGCACAGCGAAGGAAACAGTCAACAAAACAAAGAGGCAACCCATGGAATGGGAGAAGATATTTGCAAATGACACTACAGACAAAGGACTGATATCCAAGATCTATAAGGAACTCCCCAAACTCAACACACACAAAACAGATAATCACATCAAAAAACAGGCAGAAGACATGAACAGACACTTCTCCAAAAAAGATGTACAAATGGCTAACAGACACATGAAAAAATGTTCATCATCACTAGCCATCAGGGAGATTCAAATCAAAACCACATTGAGATACCACCTTACACCAGTTAGAATGGCCAAAATTAGCAAGACAGGAAACAACAAGTGTTGGAGAGGATGTGGAGAAAGGGGAACCCTCTTCCACTGTTGGTGGGAATGCAAGATGATGCAGCCACTTTGGAAAACAGTGTGGAGATTCCTTAAGAAATTATAAATAGAGCTACCCTATGATCCTGCAATTGTACTACTGGGTATTTACCCCAAAGATGTAGTGAAAAGAAGAGCCATCTGTACCCCAATGTTCATAGCAGCAATGGCCACAGTCACCAAACTGTGGAAAGAGTCAAGCCACTCTTCAACAGATGAATGGATAAAGAAGGTATGGTCCATATATACAATGGAGTATTATGCCTCCATCAGAAAGGATGAATACCCAACTTTTGTATCAACATGGATGGGACTGGAAGAGATTATTCTGAGTGAACTAAGTCAAGCAGAGAGAGTCAATTATCGTATGGTTTTACTTACTTGTGGAGCATAAGGAATAACATGGAGGATATTGGGAGATGGAGAGCAGAAGTGAGTTGGGGGAAATCGCAGGGGGAGACAAACCATGAGAGACAGTGGACTCTGAGAAATAAACTGAGGGTTTTGGAGGGGAGGGGTCGGGGGTTGAGTGAGCATGGTGGTGGGTATTAAGGAGGGCATGTATTGCATGGAGCACTGGGTGTGGTGCATAAGCAATGAATTCTGGAACACTGAAAAGAAATAAAATAAAATAAAATAGAAAAAAACCCTGCATCTGCCCTATTTCTATTTATTCTACCCTTCTCTCTAGCTGGAAAGCCAAAAGGAACAAGGAATTCAAGGAAAAGCCTGCAATTCTAAGTACCTTAACTCTGCTCTTTTCCTATCTCACCATATTGGATTTAACCAGCGTGTGCTTAGCACTCAGCCTGCAACCAACACTAAGGAAACTGAAGTGAATAAATATGGTCCCAGACCTTCAGGAACTTACAGACACCTGGGGAATACCTACCTGGACACGGATAATGTTTACATAATGTGGTAAGTGCCAAAGCACTGAGTCCAGCCCCCAAACTCTGGGATATTTTCATAAGTTGAAAAAAACGGGGGAAATCATATGCTGGCTTAATTCATGATGCCCTTGTTAACTTTGTGATCCTCTTTTTCCAACCATAGACATGATTTTGTAATTCCCCATCTCTAACAAGTATTAAAAAGGTTCACTTATTTCTAGTTCTAGTGGGCTATTGGCAACAGAGCTCTAATTCTAAATTAGCCCATAGAATGTACCTTTTCAAAATGCTTAAGTTTTTAAGCACATGCCAAACATACCTTGTTCCACATTGACCTTTTTGACATTGATTTCTAAGATCTATTTTAAATATGTGTATGTGTACACCTAAATATAGACATTTTTCATTCTGGATATTAACCTTCAACTTTTATGATGACTTGAGATGCCATTAAGACAGTAGTCTAAGAAACCAAATATAAAAATTACCAGGCAATTGGGAACTGGTGGAAGTTCTTGAGCCTTACGAATAGCATTACAAACATTATGGTAGCCTGAAAAGTTTGACCAACAAAAGTCTGACTACTAGCTGGAAAAAACTGTGATTGGAGCACATCATGACTTCAGGAAATGTGAAGAAAACATAAAAGTAACTGCTGAAGTCGAGTAGTAGGAGCCTATATTCTCAGAGACTGTACTCTAACCAAGGTGTTGAATCACACTCTATTGTTCACCCATTTGTACTCTCACTCAACTGACTTAATCAATTAGGAATTTTTCATTTGGTGGGGGGGAGGCAGCAGCTCTGAATTTCATCAAAGACTCAATCTCCTCTGTCTTTCCTATCATCCTTATACCTACTTTTACTTTGATGGTCACAAGATGGTCCCTTTATCTCCAGCCATTGTGTCTGCATGCCAGGCAAAAAGAAGGAAGGGCAAAAGGTATGTGCTAGCTGAGTTTGCCCCTTTTAATGGGACAGCAATAGGTTGCCAAGAGCTTCCTCCCCCCTACCCCCCATAGAGTTTGCTCACATATCATTGGATAGAACTAGTCCCATGATCTTAGCTGTAGAAGAGTCTGGGGAGATGAAAAATTTTAACTGATCCAAGTTATTATCCAGTTAAACTGGATATTAAACTTCAACTTCAACTGATTAAAATTACCCAATTTTAATAATCCAAGTTATCTTGGTAAGGAAAAAAAAAGAAACAGATATTGCAGAGAACCTCTGTGGATCCAGTTAGTGTTTCTAATTCTGGAAGATGTCCCCCCACATCCTGATGCATGCAAGGTCCCTGTATTTATATACAATGTAGCGCTGTCATAAAATAAACATATCAAATAATTTTCATATTTCCTTTCCTCAGTACATTTTCCTTGGGTACAGAGGAAGCATTTTTGTAAATGTGTCAAGTGGCCTGACCCTTTTTAAAGATATGCAATATTACTAAAACTACAAAGATATGTATTCCATTCTGAATCTTAATCTTACATGATGCTGTATTTTTAAAGGCTTTGTGTCCTTACTGCTGGAAGTTTATTTGCTGGCTTACAGTAAATGCATGGATAACATTAAGTGCTGCTTTAATATACAAGACAGGTATGAGTGTTTCTGAGCAACCCCAGGAATTGTGATCTAGGTCAGTGATAGAAGAGGAAGAGATAGGATGGTATATTTTTATCATCATATATCCCTCTCATTAAAAAGCATTTGTTAAACACCCACATGCATGTATCATAGTTGTCTAAACAAAACAAAAAGATGTTTTACTCCAATCAACTCTTGATTTTATTAATCCTGTTACCTATTTTCTGGAAATCCTTTTTCCACTCAGCAGTACATCAACAAGCACAGGGGGGGAAATGATAAACCTCAAACCAGTCAACCTAATTTTGTTATTAGCCATAGTTAAACGTTTGCTGAGGGAGAAGATTGAAGCCATTTGTAAAATGAGGTTCATGTTCGTGGATTTCAATTATCCATGCCATTCCTTGTCCCTGTTTCCAGGGATAATCAAGAGTTGGATGAATCTAAAACTATCATTTCGGAGCAAGATTTAGCTGCTGTCAGAAATCATAATTAACATCAAAAGACATTTATTCCAGCCTACTTTCATATAAGGCATTGTACCACTGGTAGTACCAGGGACATTTGAAAAAAGTAATGTTACGGCAGTCCTCTTGCCTCGTGCACATTTTCTCAGAAAAAGCAAGTGATGAGTATATAAGTGTATAACCTTCAATACGATGGGAGGAAAGAGTACAAGTATTTTTTTTCCCTCAATAATTAGATTCAGATTCTTAGGAGTCTGGATGAAGGCATCAGCAGACATGTATCATCTCACCCAGTTATCCCAAAAGGGAAGTTTGAATGTTCAATTTACACAAATGTGTTGACTTAGGTTTTGCAAATGAAAGACTTTTTTCAAACGTCTCATTCAATGTCCCACATCAGAACTTGTCTCAATCTTCCTTTGCAGTAAAAAGAGACAGCTCTGCCAATTTTTCTGTGATCTTAGGAAAATCACTCACTTAATATTTCTGGGTTTCCCTTCCCTCATCTTTAAAATGGGAGCAACACTATCTACACTGTGAGGTTGTTATGGAGAAGAACAAAAAGGTGACTTTGGATGTACAGTCACTGCATATCCAAATGTCCTCTTGAGTTGTTTCGTTAATCCAAATGTCCTATTGAGGTATCTTTTTTAAAATGTACACAAAGCTTGATAAAAATGCAGTCAAGCAATACATACTATTTGTAGCAATTTCCATATGTCAGCAAATGGAGATCTATGTCATAATAAGTTATCTTTGAATATGGTATTCAAATCATATTCAATTTCATGAGTGGATTCCCCTGTATTGACATTTGCTCTACAGAGTCTTACCAGCTCATAAGTAGCATCTTTTCTTCTTTTTTGCTAATTATATAAGTTTTAGGTGTACAGCTTTATAATTCAACATCTGTATACACTACAAACTGATCACCACCCCTAGTCTGATTACCACCACCGTACAGTTAACCTTCTTCATCCATTTTGCCCACTTCCAACCGCCTTCCTCTCTGGTAACCACTGGACTGTTCTCCATATCTATGAGTTTCTTTTTGTTTTCTTTTGTTCATTCATTTGTTTTCTTAGGGCTTTTTGGTTCTTGTTTTTAGATTCCACTTATGAGTGAAGTCCACTGGTGTTTTTCTCTTTCTATCTCCTTTTTCTTCCTGGCTTATTTTGTTCAGCATAATACCCTCAAGGTCCACCCAGGTTGTCACAGATGGCAAGATTTCATCCTTTTTATGGCTGGGCAATATTCCATTGTGTGTGTGTGTGTGTGTGTGTGTGTGTGTGTGTGTGTGTACACAATGTATGTATGATTGTATACCTATATACAATGTATATTGATGTATGATATACAATCATATATATATAGTATACAAATACACAATGGAAAAATATATATACACATACAATGGTATACATATGTGTGTGATATATATATATATATATCACATCTTTATCCATTTGTCTGTCAATGAATACTTGGGTTGCTTCTGTATCTTGGCTTTGTAAATAATGCTGCAATGAACATAGGGGGTGCATAAACCTTTTTAAATCAGTGTTTTCATAATCTTCAGATAAATACTTAGAAGTCAAATAGCTGGGTCATATGGTCTTTCTACTCTTAATTTTTTTGAGGAATCTCTATACTGTTTTCCATAGAAGCTGCATCAATTACGACCCCACCAACAGTGCTCACAATTTCCCTTTTCAGCACATCCTCTCCAGTACTTGCTATTTCCTGTCTTTTTGCTCCTCATTCCAGCAGACATGAAGTATACTCACTGTGGCTTTGATTTGCATTTTTCTAATAATTAGTGATGTTAAGAATCTTTTTCTAATGTTGAAGTCACTGCACATTTGAGTGACTGAGCTTTGAATAATTTTGTGGAAGTATCACACAGTCTCAAAGACCAGCCAACATTAGCTAGCTAATTGGGAATTCTCTGGTTTTTGAAGTGAATGCCAAGGTAGGATATAATGTGCTTCTGCTTCAGAAACCCTGTTAGGGTAATCCTACTTTGGAAATACTCACAATCTATCTTCCAAGTTTGCTGAAAGAAATGGTCCTCAGCCTTCAGAAAAAACAGATAGGCAAGTAGATATGGTTATCATTTACTTCTTTAGTATAGAGTGTTATTAATACCTAGGAAATTTATCAAAAGAAACCTTTACCTTTTTATTTTCCCTTTTAAGGAATGCACTAACTACAATTAAGAAGACATTGCTGAAATGGGTGTTTCACAAATTGCTATCACAGAAAATCTGGTTACTCTTTTCCCCTTTATAACCTAATTTTCAGCTTTCCCAACTCAAGGGACACCCAACAATGAAAATACCATGTAATCCTCACCTAATATATTCCATTAAATCATCCAGGGTCATTCAGCTCTTTGGGTGTTGATATCACTATAAATCTTTTTCTGGAAACCCAATTTTTATATGAAGTATATATACATAAATTTCATAAATATTTGATGGAATAGTTTATTATTATTATTTCTTTCTAAACTTCCGCTCAGCTCTTCTGGTGATTTGTAAGGACAGGTTCATGTTAAATAACATCAGGTATTTTACTATACTATTTATAATGCATGCTTCCAAATATTTGTGGGTAATTTCTAAAATGAGTCTGAGCAGAGGATCTTTGAGAGGAAAAAGTATCATTAGTATCCCTCCTCGGCTAATTTAGCCAAGTACATTCCAGAACTCTCCCAATCAGTATATTAAGCAGATGTGGTCTTTGTCCACCTAGTATGTTGCGTTAGACCTTTCAACATTCTGCAGTCTTTTTATCACTCAGCCGCCAAGTTCCCTAGGGTAATCATAGACAGCTTGTCAATTTAATTGCAAAGAAACAGGCTTTCTTGTGACCATTCCAATTTTAGCTGCTACTTTAAATTGTACATGATAGTTCTTCCATGCTGTCTGCCCTTTAACAGTGTGGCTCTCTGCAAGCCTCTTAATGGTGATGGAAAGAAGAGGCAGGAACAAAAATCTGGCTTGCTGATAGAGCCTACAACATGCATTTTATTAAGTTGCTGCTTTCAGAAAGGAAGTTTCTCCTTGAGCCCTGTATGTCACCATTACATTGCCAACACTAAATTATTTTTTTTTCTTTTCAGTGTTCCACTTTCATGCATATTTTCCTCCTTTTTGGGTGATAGAGGATTCATAGGCCATCTGGATTCTGAAACATCTGGACACTGAATTTCTGCAGAGGAGAATCAGAGGAAAGAGACGATCAGTGGTACTGGGTGTCTCCGGAGAGATTTAAATCAACGATGATATTTTGGTTGTCTCCCTCTTGAAACATTAACACAAAACGTGAAAGGAAAAAACAACACATCACAGGAACCCAGTGTTCCAAGAATACCAAGACTATATAAGAAGGTAGGACTTTAGATAAGAATTTAAGTCAGTAACTGGATCTGTCTCTATATTTGATACAATTTCTAGAATTTTCCCCCTTTCTTTTCAATTGTTACACAATTTTGGGGGCTAATTTAGTTAGATATACTTGTAACACTGCTAGGTTTAGATGGGTGCACCCTTTGAACATACTTAACTTAAACGATGTATAATTAAGTTCAATAAACCTTTATTTAGTAAGTTTTATATGTAAAGTCACAGAACCATCATATTAAAAGTGCGGATATGGTCAGCTTAATAGAATGATTAGACATGAGCACCACTTGGGTAAATCAAGAAGAGTTACATTTCTAAGATACACAGAAGAAAAATAGTACAAAGAGATAAACAATGTTTCCCAGGGCAGTCGGGGTTGTAAGTTTCTGGAGCCAAAAATGAAGAACCAGGCATGCCTGGGTGGCTCAGTTGTTAAGCGTCTGCCTTGGGCTCAGGTCATATTCACAGGGTCCTGGGATTGAGCCCTCCATCAGGCTCCCTGACCAGAGGGAAGCCTGCTTCTCCCTCTTCCACTCCCCCTGCTTGTGTTCCCTCTCTTGCTGTCTCTCTCTGTCAAATAAATAAACAAAATCTCTTTAAAAAAATCAAGAACCAAGAGGACAACATGTGAGTGAGACAGGGTCTCATACCTTTAAAAGGTTCAAATGCAAATGCCCTCCCACAAGCTCAGCTTTAGGTACATGTGTATGTGAATGTGTGAGGATCTGCAGCAAGTTGGAGGTTGCTCTGGAAATGTGCAGGGGACACCTCTTCTAGGCCATTGATCTTGGTGTTAACATACAGAATAGGACTGCACGGTTCCATATAGTCTAGCTAGCCTCAAGCATGGTGCTTATTCATTACCCTCAGCCTGTCCCCGCTAAGGCAGCCAGGTCCACTGCCTTTCCTGAACTTGACCTTCAAAACCAGAACAAGTGGGGTCGTTGCCCAGACTGCTCAGTGAGTCTCAAGAGCAAGCTCTTAGACCAATACTGGAGCTTCTCTTTGGTGCAAAGCCACTAGGTTTAGCTGTCGGCAAGTATGAGGAGATGTTCAGATGCTGGGATTTATGTTCCCCACTATTACAAATTTCTTTTACTATATTTTCTCTGGTAAATATTTGGCCTCTCAATAATAGATTTTCAATTGCTACAAAGTACTCTTTAAAAGACGTGAGTTTGAAGGACCTAATCTTCTACACCTTAGGGCAGATTTCCTAAACATTGTGATACTCTGCCACATTAAAAAGAAGAAAAAGTTAAAAATGTCAGTTTAAGTCGATTTCTAGGAACCCAGAACAGTTCAAAAGAAAAAAAATCTAACAGTAAAATTTTAGTAATTATTTTTTTTAATTAAGTGCAGCTACACTTAAATACAATAACTCTTTGGTATAAGGGACTACAGACACATTCTCCGGTTTCTGCCAGTCCGTTCTGTTGTGTCCTTAATTTCCTCTAACTGCATCTTCAGTGAGACCCACAATGAAGCACAATATTAGATGTTCACTTGTATGATATCAACCTTGTATGAAGAGAATGAATAAAAAATGAAGTTCTTAGCTGTGATCTATTTCAGATTAGCCATTTTCATTTATAAAACTGTTTATTTTACTTCGTCAGCTTGAAGGTCAATCCAACTTCAAATTGCATATTGCAGAATTTCAACAAAGATATGAGGCCCATCTCTGCCTCCTTTAAGACTAAAGGTGAAAAAAAAAAAGGGAAAAAAAAAAGGCTAAAGGTGAAAAGCTAAGTCTTAACACAGATCTTAGGCAGAGGTTTATGAAATGTACCAGATCCCATTGATACAAGACTTGCAAAGACACTCTTCTTCAAAGTCAAGACATCAGGGCCTGGACCACAACAGTGGCGATGACATCAGGATTAGCATGTATTAATTGTAGACATCAACCCAGAGCAAGCTGTAAGAGCAAGTTCAAGGGAATATCCTCATACACTAAGGGAAGAGAAAACAACAAGAATCATAACAGCTATCATTTATGAAGCACTTCTATGTATCAGGGACTATTCTGTGCATTATCTCTCTACAATTATTCTTTGAGGTAGGTACTGTGGTTATCACATTTTGCAGATGAAGAAGCTGAGGGACATGGAAGGTAAGAAGCTTGGCCAAGATCACATGAGTAAGTACATGAAGGAACAAGGATTCAACCCAGGCAGAAAAACACCTATTCCCATTTTCTGAGTGACAATGCTACGTGTACATGCAGTACAAAGAACACCATGAAGGACACAACTCAATATGCTCAGATATTGACATCCACTAAAGCAAACCCAGCCCCTCCCACTTGGAGCACATCGTCATTACTATAATTTTATATTTCATCCCATCCCACTTGTGTGTAAGCTTCACTTGGAGACCATGTCTGTTTTGGTCACATTGTAATGTCAGTGCCTAGCATATTACCTTGTCACACTGTAGCCATTAGGTATTTATTGACCAAATATTTATATTTATATTTATTGACCAAGTATTAATAAGTAGGTCTATTGGACCTATTTTTTTTGAAATGCGATTTCCCGTGAGACACTGTCCATTCCCTAAAGAGGTTTAAAATAAGGCCACATGGGGCACCTGGGTGGCTCAGTCGTTAAGCGTCTGCCTTCGGCTCAGGTCATGATCCCAGGATTCTGGGATCGAGCCCCGCATCAGGCTCCCGGCTTGGTGGGAGGCCTGCTTCTCCCTCTCTCACTCCCCCTGCTTGTGTTCCCTCTCTCGCTGTGTCTCTCTATCAAATAAATAAATACAATATTTAAAAAGTAAAAAAATAAAAAAATAAAATAAAATAAGGCCACATTGTCTAGTGTAAAGAACATGGGAGTCAGACATAAAAACTTAGGCTCTAGTCCAAATATTGCAATATCCCAGTGCTGTGGTCTTGGACAAACCGCTAAACCTCTGGCATCTTGATTTCATCATCTGGCCAGCAAATATAATAAAGATACATTTCTTAAGCAAGTTTTGGGCATCATACAAACTACCATTATGACAACTACAGAGTCTTCTGTAAGATGATGAAATATCTAAAAAGACAGACACAAATAAGGAAGCTAAATATTTTTTGTGGATCCTGGGAACAGAACACAGAACAGGAAGTCATAAATACTAAATGCACATTTCACTGAAAAGACCTGATATCCTCAGACTTGACTTGAAATATACCTGGCTCCTTTTCTTGTAACGTATCCCATCATGGTAATTGGTACTTACTAAAAGAAACAGCAGCCTGGGTATGCCCAGCCTGGTTAGGCCCAGATTGAAGCATTTCTTAAGTGATTTATGTTATCAAACTTCTGCCCCGTAAGGTGGGCTGGCTATTTCAAAATTTCTTAAAGTACCCCAAATTCTGTGTCCGGACCTTAATTTTGTCCAGGGCTTCTACTCAAGTAGGACTTCTCAACATTCCAATCATGCTTCCTGAAGATACTGCCTCCTCTTATATTGGATTTTTGAGGAAGCAGTCTTTTGTCTTCAGTAAGGAAAATAGTTTTGCTTTTTTGGTTACATATTTTCCTTTTCTGAAAGGACCAAGCTGAGAAACTACCATGAGATAAAATCATAGATGCACTATTTCATAGAGAGTGAACCCAGATTTATTTTTCTTTGATGGGAATTTTAGCAATGCCCACAAAATATATGGCTTTCCTAAATCAGTCACTTACAAAAAGGAAGTATGCCTGTATTTGGCAAGCGAATTTAAAAATGGATCCTCATACTGTAAAAATTCCTTTATAAATGGAGTTAGTTACTAAAATAATTTTACTATTTTAACCTTTTCTTACACCAATTTTAGTCCCAGCTGAAAACATAAATTTTAAAATATTCTTTTAAAACCACATTACACTGTAACAAAAACTATGAATAATTCTATTATTAAGTATAATAATAGCTGACTTTTTTTATGATTATAAGCATTAGTAATATAAAAACAGATTTTTAAAATTGCAAACACGTCTCAAAAAGTGACCTGTCCAGGAGTTCTTAACTTGTGGTCCACACATAAAAGTAAGAAAGTCTTTGAATTTGTACAGAAACAAAAATTTTACTTTTATCACATTATCTCTGATTAAAATGTTACATTTCCTTCCATTATGGATGTTAGGAACAGCTCACAATGGTATTACCAGGACTGTGATTTTGTCACCTATAAAAATCACAAACATTTTCAAATTACAGTTACTACAAATATTTCAAAATATCATTTTATCCAACATTACATCAAAATTATGGTAGTTATTAGACAAACTACTAGAGCATGTTAACTAATGTGTTAATAAAAACGAAACATATTTCTAAATCACGTCTTAATATTTTGCTAACTGCCTTTCCATATAATTGGTCTCCTTTGTAACCCTATGTAACTTACTTTATGCATTTAAACACTTTATTCTGAAAGGGAGTCCATAGGCTTACCAAACTGCCAAGGGGTTCTTTGGCACCAAAAAACCCCCCATTTCGATTCCCTATTTTAAAACCCCTATTTTAAAAAATCCTATATTAAATAATTTAGAGTATGTTATGGGCTGAATTGTGTCCCGCCAAAATTCATATGCTGAAACCCTAGACCCCAATGTGACTGTATTTGCAGATGGGGCCTTTGTGGAAGTAATTAAGGTTAAATGAGGCCATAAGAGAAGAGCCCTGGTCCAAGAGCATTAACATCCTTATAAGAAGAAATACCAAAGCTCATTCATTGTCTCTGCTAGTGAAGACACAGCAAGATGGCGGCCAGCTACAAACCCGAAAGAGAGCTGGTACCAGAACCGCCCCATGCTGGCACCCTGATCTTGGACTTCCAGCCTACACAACTGTAAGAAAACAAATTTCTGTTGTTTAAGGCAATCAATCTAGAGTATTTTGTCATGGTAATCTGAGCTGACAGATACAGAGTAATATAAGCTTTTATCCTTTTTGAAGACTTCCTTACTACTCCCTTGGGTTACAAACTGGGTCCAATTGGGGAATACACTGGACTCCATCAAGATTCAAGCCCCGGAGCCACTTTTAAAGAGAAAGTCCTAGAAGTTATTTAAATGTCATAAAAAGGAGCCAACCTATTAGATAATAATAAATAACATTTTAAATACAGCTGTCATTTGTCTCAGAAGCAGTTGGCAATTCCTGCCACTGCTATCAGAATCTAATTCCATCAGCAACATTGTTTTCCCAAGTCCTCCGTGCTCCAGCTCCCTTCTGAGATACTCAACAGCATCTTCGCAAGCCCCTGCCTGCCCCACGGGAAACCCCACAATTCACCCAATTAGGCAGCTGGGTGTCCTGGTTGCAGGTGGCTAATTGTGAAAGGGATTTTTGTGAAGGACCCGTATTCCTACATCAGCACTATAACCTACTTCAGAAAACACACTGTACCATTTCTGGTTAACCTTAAAACAATCACATTAAAATAAAGAGGACTGTCAGTAGAGCAATTTTATAAATAGCTAAAATTAAACAGAGCAAGACTGCCAGTGCTAATGCATAAGCAAAGAACTGACTTCCTGCATTTCATTGAGAATTCCTGATAGCAAACTGCAGTATGTTTATTATACATTAATTCAACACAGCATTCAAAATGAATTTATGCCCTGGCTGAAGGGTGCGATATTGAAACTAAATATTATTTATTACCTTAATATTAGTAACCATACTAAAAAAAATTGTGTTAACAATTCAGAGTGTTTAAAAAGCTAAGGATACCATAGCTCTACTTACCAACTAACAGCTCTTGCCTTAATTTATGCAAGTGTAGCCTATAGCTAAAAGCTTTGTATATTTGTTTCCCCATGGTATTAGTGCTCAAAAATAGGACACTCTTTCAAGGGCACCTTATAAACACAGAACTATAATTTATTTGGCAAATTAAAGCTCATATAAAATGTGCACACAGAGGTACAGATTAACATATTTAATTTCAATATTACCTGCAAACCTATTTTTTCCTATACACTGTTCTAATTAGTCATATAAAATCAAATGTGTGCATTATAAGCAATTATTTTAGTGGAAATAGAAACTGGATCTGAATTAAATATATTGTAAAAAGATAACACTTTTATGGAAGTTAATATATCCATTTATATCTAGAAAAATGTGTTCTAGTTAAATGGCATGAGAACGTTGAGCATTCAAAACCTGATTGCGGTAAAAGTTGAGTTTTTTATGATTTAATAATACAGAATAATCTGCAATCTTGGTAATATAGCAATATTTGTATTTTGATGATATTTCCAAAACCCTAGTAACCATTAGATTCATTTTTTGCAGTGGACCTTTTCCTATTAGGAATATTCACTCCCCCTACAGTTAGACATGCAAACTGTTGGTGAACATTTTATTTAGCAAACAATTCTTTTCCTACTGAGCCTGTACCAGCAACTCTTAGTGTTACAGGTACCAGGCTTCCGTTGCATTAAGATGGTTGAAAAATAGATGTTGATCAAGAATTATGCCCGCAAGCAAATGGAAGCTATAAGTTAAGTAACAGGACTGTGAGGCTTTCTAAAAGTTGTCATAAACTGACATAAAAGCTTCACCACGTAAAATTTTTTAAAAGAACAAAATTATATCCAAGTCACTTGACCTAGCACAGGGCATGTGAATGGGGATGATCTAAAGCCGCAGACTATACACTTCTCATCCTCAGGTGTTAGTTCGAACGTAAACTCCCAGAGAAAACTTCCCTAAACCCCTGATCTCACATGGCTTCCCTGCCCCAGCTTGATCGTTACTGTTCCCTCCCCGCCTGGTGTGTTACTTTCATTGGACGCATCAGATTTGTTCATTTCCTTGTTTACTATTTGTTTTCCCTACTAGAGGAAATTCCATAAGGACAAGGAGCAGTCAAAAGTTTAGTGCTGCTCCTGGCACAAAGAAGGAACTCAATTACCATTTTTGAACAAAGAGAGGAAGGGAAGAAGGGAGGGAGGGAAGGAGGAAGGAAGGAGCTAGTGAGATTGTTCTTTAAGACATTTCTGTAAGATTGTTTAGTATTTGGTTGTCAAGTAATCTTACTAGGTTTTTAAGGTTTTTAAGATCTTCCCTCTAATCCAGAACTAGCTATCCATTACAGTCACGAAAACATGGGGCTAGAAGAATTGTGTCCTTCTGCTTTTGTATACCTTCCCAAGCAGATGAGACTCTGCCTACCAAATTGGCAAATTTAACTGCATATTTTGTGGGAGAACCCACAGAACTCCCTGAAGGATACACCGGGCGGTGCTTTTGCAGGTACCCCTCATTGCCCCAGTAACTCTTCCTACAAAACTCCCCCTGCTAACCCTCTGTGCTAACTACTAAGTCTCCTCATTCTCGCCTCCTGGAACGGTTTCCTAGTTAGGGGCAGTTACAACAAATAAGTCCAAGTAGCAAAGCACCTTAAGATTCACTGTACTTAACTTATTTTAATCATTGTCAACCTGCAGTCCGTCCGGCTCCTAAAGACTTTCAGGAAAGCCAAGCCCACAAAATTTATTATCACGTATCGTCATGTCAAAACATTCTTGCTCCAACCTCTTCTCAATCCTTGGTAGAGGCTCTTTTTTTTCTTTTTGGATTCTTAGGGTAGATGGAAAACAGCTTGTCACCACTCGTTAGCCATGACCTGTTCTAACATTACAACAGAGGACAAACGGGGCCGGCCACCTGGTTGCTTCCATATCATTCATTATTTTACACGCCCGGTGTCATTCTGCCTTCCAATTTAAAAAAAGGCTTTTACAACTCTCAATCTGCGGGTCACATCTCCAGCCACACCATACCTGCTTTCTATTATTCCTGTCTAGCTTTTGTGAGGTTTTCAGTTTTTTTAAACGAAATGGCCATAAAATTAAATATTACTCGCAATCCCACCTTGTTTTGGTTTCAGTCATTGTTACTGAAAAGCCTGTTTTATCACTTTGCCATTCATTCATCCTGCTTTCTCCCTCGTGTTTAACACACATTTTAAGCAGAAACTTATGTTACACTGTCCTCTTCATTATTCACCTCTTTTCTGCTAAAGGATTTTAATTCATTGCCTTATAGTCTTTTTCTTCTTAGCATTTGCTCAGAAGTTCAAAATCCTCATGTGGCCTGCAGCCCCTTGCTCAATCCAGTCCCTACCCTCCCCTTCAACCACATTTCATGTCACCTACCCCCTGGCATACCAAGTTCTTGCCACATTTGCCCGTCTCCCCTAACCCCCCACCCCCGGGCTCTGTTCCAGGTGCACCGGCTCCCACGGCCCCAGGTCTCTTGCTCATGCAACTGCTCTGCCCTGGTTCTCTTCATTCAACCTCTCTTGCTTTTTCAGGCTGACTCTTTCCTACTTCTCCTTCTAGTCTCCTTGAAAGGGCCGCATTCTGTGGGAGGTTCACCCTGACCATCTTACGCCCCAGAGCCCCATGAAGTTTTCCTTCATAAAACTTGCTCGTTATTGTAATTACATAGTTATCTCACTAAGTGTGTGTTTCATGCTTGCAGCATGAAGAGAGACAGGGTCCCTGATCTTCTCATCTCTCCCTATCCTCACTGCTTTGGCAGTCTCATCCACCTCAGGGCCTTAAACACCATCATCCCGTTGATGATTCCCAAGTGCAGACACATATATCAGTCCAGACTCATCTTCCAAACTCAAGATTCTCACATCTCATTTCCTACTTGGCTGTTGACCTAGATATACTTAAAGAAAATATTAGGGGATGTCTGGGTGGCTCAGCCTTCCCTTTATTTCCATTGCTGGCAACTCCCTCCTTCCAGGTGTTTAGGCCAAAGAATGTTGGAGTTTCTCTTCACTTTTTACCCTTACCTTACCTTCCTCTTCACTTTTACGTCCTTCTCTTTTACCCTCATCCAATCTCAGGAAATCCTGTCCATTGTTCCTTCAAAATATGTTCAAACTATCCTTTTCTCACTATTTCCACTGCACCTTCCTGGGTCTGAGCCACCTCAGCCCTCCCCTAGATTAGTGCCTGAGCTCCTGACTGGCCTCCCTGAGAACCTTGTCCTCTATCCTCTACCTCAACACAACAGCTGGGGGGAGATTTTCAAACTCAGGTGAGATTGTGTCACTCCTCTGCTCAAACTCCTGTCATAGCTCCACGTTTCCCTTCAAGGAAGAACCAAAGACTTCACCATGGTTTGTATTGTCTGTCTGACTTACTTAATCTCTTCCTCATTCTGCTCTAACCACATAAGCCACCTTGCAATTCCTCGAGGAGACAGGCACACCAACCCTGAGGATCTGGCCTTGACTGATCTCTCATCTTGGAAAGCTCTTCACCCAAATATCCCCATGCGTAATCCCTCACCTCCTTCCAAACTTTTCTTTTTCTTTCTCTATACTAATTATCATCTTCTAACATCCTATTTAATCTACTTGGTTTTTACGTCTGTTATTTTTTTGTCTGTACTCCCCAGAAGGGTGTCAGTTGTGAGGTCATAGACTTTGTTCACTGATGTATTCCAAGTAGCTGAAATATATTATGTTCTCAACTATTAGTTGAGATGAACATAGAGGAAAGACTTAACAAATCTTTCCACTCTAAAAAATAATAGTGTGTGTGAGGATGCTCTGTGGCTTCAGTCCCCTTTGATCTTCAAATAAAGACTTCAATCTCTATTTCTTCTATGGAAGTCCCCACTGTTATCTGTGGCAAATTTTTTTCTCAGATAATCTCAGATAATAAATATATAGTATTATTAATACCATAATAAAAATATAGTATTACTTTGCATGAGTTTTAAAATAATGAACAACATCATACAATGGAAAAACAAAAATCCTTTGCAACAAGTAAAGTTCTAAGTGTTAGTGAGATTATTGTTCTTGGGGTAGGGAAAAGGGAACTCTCAAAACAAGCGATGAATTACAGGTTTTTGCAGTAACCCTGTACCTTAACTCCAGCATGACCCTTGAATATCCCTCTTCTGAAAATGGAGTACCCTATGAAAATAGAAATAAATGCAATTTCCTTAAGGTTAAGGCAAAGATTGAGGAAATAAAATTCACTTTTCTAAGAGATGGTCTGTTTGGTTTGCCATTCTCCGTGTGTTCCAAAGGATTCTGGTGGGATTTATATTCAATTTCTGAAAAAAATGCTGAGAGTTCTGGATTTAAACACATCACAATGGGTATTTTTCTCAGTCTTCCAAACATTTAATTCTTACGGCTACTTCTAATTTCTGACCTCAGAGTAGGTGTAACATAATTCATATATATATAAATTATATTATATACAAAGTATAAGATATGATTTACTTGTTTCTGAAACATTGGACTATTTTTAGACTAACTTACTGAATATTTGGTCTTTATTATCCACATATAATAATCAGATAGCACTACCTTCAACACTCTCTTGAATGAAAAACATTAATTATCTCCTTTGAAATGCTTTTCCCTTCTGAATGCTACTTATTTACCTTAAAATTAGATTATGCCACTTTCTCTTTTAAAGACCTTCCCTGTTATTTGTTACTTTGCCAATTTTTGTGTAATTTTTGCAGTCTCCATCAATATTTTAAAATTAATTATGATTTCTAAACAAGTTAAAATAGGCCTATAATAGGTTCATTGTCATTTAACCTGATAAATCTAGCAAGTAAAATTGAAAGCTTGAGTCAATGAAGCCACACTGGGGTATCATTGCCAATTTAGCTATCAAAAGTAATCCATGATGATAGAGTTTATTACAAAGTACATTTAACACATTAATTATTAATCTACAGTGCAAAGCTTTTACCAAAAGTCTGTCCTTGATTGCTTTGTTTTCCCAAGTAGTTAGATTCTACAATTTTGTAATCTAAGACTAGTATTTGGCGCCTTGATCAAATTCCCAAAGTTCTGTAATGTCTCTTTTTATTGCCAGTAAATCCAGATGTAAGTGGCTTTTAGTGTTATGATTGAGTGTCAGTTTATTAACGTTATCTATTAAGCACACACTGCACATTGCCCACGTAAGAACTTTTGGAATCATAATTGATAAATGTATCAAGAAAGTCCAAAAGGTTTAAGAACAAAACAAAGACTTTAGTATGTAAATTAAAATACTTTGTTGGCGCTTAAAAAGCATCTTGGACATAGAATTCTGACTCCTTAATTATATATTAGAGCAAAGCCTCTCATCAATAAAGTTTTCTAAACTATAAGCACAAGTTCCCAAAATGGACTTTGACTGAAATTTGAGGAGAAGGAGAGAAAGGAAGCCAGTCAGAAAAATATTAGCTCCTCACATGGGAGGAGGGGTGGGAGATTAGGGGACAAATGTAAACTGAGCTGTGGGAATCACATTATTTTAGAACATTCTACACAAGAAGACTAACATAAAATTAATAGTGCCACCTCCTAGAGAGTTATCCGAAAAATAACTTTTGCAGAGGTAGGTATGTATTCTCCAACTATTGATCCTTCCATTAAAGATCCAGAAAAAGTTACCCTGTTCACATTTCCAAAACTTGACATATTTAAAAAAAAAAAAATCATCAGTAGATGAAGTATTTAAAATGTTTTATGTCCTCCAACCTCTCCTCATATTCTTTCCTTGAATAATTTCATTTTAAAAATCAAGTTGTTCATTTATAACACTAAAAGAAAGATGGCTGTCATTACTTTCACAGAGGTCCCAGAGCAAAGGCCCAAAATGTGCATTCACTGCAAAATCAAAGCCATCTGGGGCTCTGTCTGATGGGCAGTGGGACTGCAGATCAGCCTTATCACCCCTCATCCCCCAGGATGTAGAATGTGAGCTCAGTGGAGAACAGGACAGTGTGGACAGAGGGTCAAGGAGGCACAGAGGTCAAACTAAGTGCCAACCTTAGGGAGGGGGCTTAGAGAAGAGTGTGGTCTTTGAACAGCACAGAGAAGAGCACCAGGATCATCCTCAACCTGTACCTCTTCCCTTCCCTTAGAGTCTAAAGCCAAAATCACAGGTAGAAGAACCCTGTATACAGAGTCCACAGAACAAAACCCTGTGTTATTAAAGTCTTTGTAAGAAACCACACACACACACCAAATATGCTTTGTGGCCTAGTGCCAGGGCAGATGCAGGTGAGAGGAAGATGTACCTCCACATTGACAGGGGTCAAGGATCCCCATTTGGGAGCAGGAAGAGATAATGTCATAACATCGGACTGCAGGAGATGCTTTTTCTTTACCCTACACTCACCCAAAGACTTCCTGCAACAATCAGAAAGGATTTGGATCAGGAGGTAGAGATTAAACCAAAGTTTACTTTTTGACTCTTCTTGGGACCCTATCACTCAGCCTTGACTGTGACACAGTCTCTCCTTCCCCCTTGGGACCCAATAGCGTCCTTTAGCAGGTTCTGCCTCCAGAAATTTCGTGCTCAGAGAGTGAGAAAAAGGCAGGCGAACACAGTAAATTATTTCCCTCCAAGTGTTTTCCCCCAGGTTAGATATACCAAATCAGTGAAAGTCAAGAAGAGTAATTAGCTATTTAATGGTCTTTCCCACCCATTGATCTATAAGTTCTTTACATCCTCCATTAGGGAAGCCAAATGCACTTCTTACCTGCCTCTGTGAAGCATTGCTGAGCTCAGCGCTATGGTGAGTCATTTGCTTAAAGTACAATCAAAATTAAATGTTGGGGTGACCAGTTTCTAAATCTATCCTCATCATTGCTTCTCAATTTTTGAGTCTTTACAACTAATTGACAGTTTTGAGGTGAGGGATCATTCATGTAAAAAGAATAAAGATTTGTTACTTGTACTTTGTCAGCAGGACTCCCCCCTCGCCCCGCCAAAGTTGAAGGTCAAAATAGCCCTGGGCAGCTATAGGTGACCACTCTGGTCATCACAGGAGTAAAACAGGCCCTCTCTTTTTACTGGAAAGGAACTCAAGTGATGACAGTTGAACCAATGCCTTGCCACAAAGTACAAGGGGAGTGACAGACAGAGTGACAGACAAATTAAAGAGTAAGTTCTGTCTAGCAATTTGTGGTGACAGCACTTAAAATTTTTAGCTCTAGGATTGTTTAGGAATGACAGTGTGCAGCTGAGAAAGGCAGCCTACCTGCTATAAAAAGGAATTTGTGTGCGAACTTAGAAAAAGCAGTCCTCCAAACTGGGGGGAAAAAAAGTCTTTATATATTTTTAAAGAGTCATCCATTAACCTTTTACAGTCTTCGAATCATCTATGGCCACATGTCCTCATAGCCCAATGTTCAGATCAAGACTTGCAGAGAGATTTTGTTTCACCACCCCCCTCTGGAAACATCACTAGAAATTGGATTTTGCATAATTTTTTCGTTGTCCTTTTTCCAACCAGTGAACGGTGCTATCACAAACATCAACTTCTAACCAGAAAAAGGCATCATGAGGAAGTCTCTCCTTGGTAAGGTGCTCACTGCATGTGATAACAAATCGCACCAAAATTTGCGATGTTCTCATTAGGGGTAGTGGCCACTGACGGAGTACTTGTAAACTAGAAACTGTGCTAGGTACTTTGTACATATCACGCATCTCTAACATACAGGATGGACACCTGTGAGGTGTGTGTTGGTGGGAAAGAGGAAAGGTGAAAGAAGGAAAGAAGGAAGGGGCAAGGGAGAAAATGGGAAGACAATTTCAGTATAATTTGTAACTCTTAACAGAGCATTTACTTTTTTGTAGGTCATTTTAGGAAACCGAAGAACAAGTTGTAAGCAGAGAGAAATATTCCTTTTTCCACTGGAACTTATTGAAGCAGGTCCCAGACCTGACCAGAAAGATGCCTGAATTGCCTTTTGATTTTTGCACTTATAGCCTTCGATCATGGGCAACTCTGGTGCTGACAACTAGGACTAATAGCTCAGAAGTAAAGAAGTAAACAACGCTGAGTTTTTCTCACTTCACAGAAATTCTGAAATGACTCCAGATTACCATGAGCTCCTTGCTTCCCTTCTGCTTTTTTCACTCTGAGGATTTGAAGTCAAGAGGCAACCAGCCCCTGAGGTGTAAACAACAGGAGATTACTCATTGATGGTATAAACAGAAGAGGAGTACAGAAGTTCAGGCCAGTACCCAGTTGTCATCTAAAGAGATACATCAGCTACAAAGCCTGTCCAAACGGTCATCACAAATAGGTTTCAGAATGTTTTATATGGACCTGAGCCATGTTTTTACCTTGTCCGTATACCGAAAAGATGATCTATCACAGTGAAATGAACTTTCAAATAACAATAAAAATTATTTGATTAGGAGGAAAGAACAGGGGTGGGGTGGGAGGGAATGATTAACCTCCCCATGACTCACATAGAGCCTGAGCCACTGGGGATGAGTTGGCCACGATAGAATTTATACCACACTACAGGCTGAATTTCAACAAGTTATTTAGGATGATTTTGTGACTAAGCATGAAATTGGAATTATATTGTCTCCTGTGTCCAAGTATTATAAACATTTTTTCCTTCATTATTTCAGATTTTTAAAATTCTTGTGCTTCTTTAGAATGAGCTCACAAAATAAATGTACTTTGTAAACTACAAAAGGAAACGTATGTCCTTTTATTTCCATCGTGTTGGAAGGATTTGGTAAGGAAGGTTAATGTGAACTATTACTTATTATGTGGCTATTATTATTATTATGACTAATTATTATTACTAACTCTAAGCTAGTCCTCCACATCCCAAACACTTTGCACCTGCAAAACAAGACATTCATTCAAATTTAATTTGTATTTCTTCCTTTGTTCTCAATCCAGTCTGATTTCAACTAGTTTTCACTCGCCTCCTAACCCATAGCCCAAACTTTCATTTGCTGCTGGTTCCTAGAATTTGGGACTTGATATTGAAGGGAGAAAAACACCATAATTGTCTTAAGAAATGCATTTTAAAAGTATTTAATACTCATTCAAAATTTATTTTTGAAACCCTTCAGGGGCTCCTGTGTTGCACAGTTGGTTAAGCCTCTGACTTCAGCTCAGGTCATGATCTCAGTGTCCTGGGATGGAGTCCCACATCAGGCTCCCTGCTCAGCAGGGAGTCTGCTTCTTCCTCTCCCTCTGCCTCCCCCCCCCAGCTGCTTGTGTGTGCTTGAGCATGCGCTCTTTCTCTATCTCTCAAATAAATAAATAAAATCTTTAAAAACAAAAACCCCTTTAAAAATTATAACTGGAAATAAACTTTCTTAACCTGAGAAATGATATCATTGTAAATCTATAGCAATCATCATATTTAACAAATTCTATAAAATTATAGAATAACTCCCATTTAAATCACAAACAAAATAAGATGCTCACTATCCTATTATCACAGCTTTTATACAATATTATCATGGACATCTTACAATAATAAGGTAAGAAAGTAAAATAAAATGTATAAAAACTGGAAAAAACAAAATTGCCATCTCCATACAAAAGGATTATCTATAGAGTATATTCAAAATAATCTACAAACTATTGAAACCAGGAACAGTGTTCAAAAAAGTGATTAGAGAAAAGTGATTTAACTATTTGACACGTATTTTCTTTTTAAGATATTATGTATTTATTTGAGAGAGAGTGCACAAGCAGGGGGAGGGAAAGGGAGAAGGGCAGGGAGAAAAGCAGACTCCCCACTGAGCAGAAAGCCTGACCCAGGGCTGGATCAAAAGATCCTGAGGTGATGACCTGAGCCAAAGGCAGACACTTAACTGACTGAGCCACCCAAGTGACCCTAATTAGCTAATACATATTGTATTCTTACTGTGGGCCAGGCACAATTCTAGGTATTTTCCATATATTATCAACTAACAATATTAACTAATCTAATGCAATTAGATTGAGAATAACACAGTTACTATTTCCAAAGAAAACTGATGTACAGAAAGATAAAATAACTTTCTGTTATAGGTTGCATATATAGAATGCAATTCCCCCAGAAGATATGGTGAAACCCTAACCCCTAGAACCTGTGAATATGACCTTATTGAAAATCAGATCTTTGCAGCTATAATCAATTTAAGATGACCTCGGTAGGGTGGGCCCTAATTCAATGTGACTGATGCCCTTTTAAGAAGAGGTGAATTTGGACATAGACACACACAAGAAAGAGTGCCATGTGGCAACAAAGTCAGAGATTAGAGTCATGCGGCTACAAACCAAGGAATGCCAAAGATTCCCAGCAACCAAAAGGAGCTAGGAAGAGGAAAGGAAGGAGTCCCTTACAGGTTTTGAGGGGGATCAGGAACCTGCCAAGAGTTTGATTTCAGATGTTTAGCCTCCAGAACAGTGAGACAATGAACTTCTGTTGTTCTGAACCACCCAGTTTGTGGTACTTCGTGAGGGCAGCCCCAGCAAACTAATAAACTCACCAAGACTCACACAGTTAGTAGTTCAATGACAAAGTTGGGACACAAGATTAGCATGTCAAAAGCAATACAGTCAACACCAGTGAAAACAAATCAGAAAATATAATGTAAAAACAGATACTATTTACAATTACATAAAATACAAGGTATCTTGAAATAAATATAATAAACAATGTTTAGGATGTAGTTGATTCTCATTATTTATAGTAATTATGTTCTATAAAATTGCCACAAACACTCAAGTAGCAAATAGTGAACCATTGCTCCTAGGGAAAATACAAGATAGGGTTCCTGAAAGTTTCTGGTCACATTTTGACTGCCTGATCAATATATACCCTGTTTCATGTGTGTTTCTGTTTTAAAAGACCTCACTTAAATATATATTGTTGATTCATTAACTCTAAACTCACAGCCAACAGCACTATGACTCATGTCTGAACAAAGCTTATATACCACATGTATTTTCTCCAAAAGGCGCACCCTAGCCTTCTTGCACTTAAGAACACTAGATAATACTTCAGTACCATGTTTGGGGTGGGAGGGGCATTTTAAACAGTAAAATCACCAAAAAAGGGCACAAAAGTATGAAACTGCAGAAAGGATACTCATGTTTATAATATGAGAATTAAAACAAGAAAACAAAACATCACTTTGCCAGAACTTGGCTGGGAACATGGGTGTATCTTGGTCAACTCAAATTTTTTGCTATCCTGCACATGTTTGTGAACGACCATGAAACTAGGGTGAGTATTGACCAGGGGTCACAAATAAATTTTAGGGAGGAGACAAATTCACAAATATGAAATCCATGAATAATGAGAATCAACTCTGTTTATGGATAAAATTATTAAACCTTATAAGGGAACAACAACAAAAAAAGACCTAAATAAATGGAGATAGAATACAGTACAGTCATGAATGGAGAGACTCAGAATTACTAAGATGTTAATTTTATCACAAATTAATTCCATCAAAGTCCCAGAGAGTGTTTTTGAAGAGCATGACAAGCTGATCCTAAAATTCACAGAGAAAAGGAAAAAAAAAAAAAAAAAAAGAATCACTAACATAATCCTGAAAAATAAGGTGGAAAGACTTATTCTATCATATATTACAATAAACTTATGTTAATTAAGACAGTGACTTTGATACAAGCCTAGACAGAACAGGAAAGCAGAAAAAAGACACCAGAATCAACAAACACTTACATAGAAATGTTGTTTATGTCAGAGATGGTGTTACAGATCAGCGAAGATGGACTAAATATTCAGAAAACATGGTCAAGGGACGCCTGGGTGGCTCAGTCAGTTAAGCCACTGCCTTTGGGTCAGGTCATGATCCCAGGGTCCTGGGATTGAGCTCTGCATCGGCCTCCATGCTCGGCAGGGAGCCTGCTTCTCTCTCCACCTCTGACTGCCACACTACCCGCTTATGCACACACTCTCTCTGACAAATAAATAAATAAATAAATAAATAAATAAAATAAAATCTTAAAAAAAGAAAACATGGTCAAAACAATGAATTATCCAGGTAGAAAAAAAGATCGACTCCTACTTCACATCATATCAAATAAATTAAGAAAAAAAAAAATGAAAGATCCAAATGTAAAAAGTAAATGGTTAAGCATTTGGAAAAAAAATAGAGAAGATACTTAACGATTTCCAGGAAGGAACAGATCCATTTAGTAAGGACAGAAAAAAGTGCAAACCATAAAGGAAAAGATAAATAAAGTTGACATTAAGCTTTTAAAATTTCAGTTCAATAACAGACATTGAACAAAGTTAAAATGCAATATATGAAGCTGATAGAAAGTATCTGTAACACACATAGTTAACAAGAAGTTAATCTGCAAGATTTGTATGTAAATCTTACAAATGAATAGGAAAAGGACAAAAATCAATTCGAGAAATAGAAAAAGAATATTAATGTACAAAAGAACTCTATAACATTAGTAAACAAAGAAATGAAAAACTCATTAAATTGCATTTCATATTCACTTGATGGCCAAAAATCAGAAAGTCTTATAATCCCACATTTTGGTAAGAATTTGAACAGGAATTTTCAACAATTCTGATGGAAATTGAATTGGCAGAAACACATTCAAAGAAAAAATCTGTTAATATGTTCTAAATCCAGTGTCGTGTGTATCCTTAATACTCTCAATTCATCCTCTAGGTATAGCCCTAAGGAAACTTCTTCACATGTACAGAAGAAGACATGTACAAGAATGTGCATTACAGCATGACCTGTGACAATAAAAATATGATTCTACCTACGTGTTTATCAACAGAGGATCTGATTAATTATGGCTATAGTCACACAATAAAATACCACATAAATGGTACTAAATGAACTAAAATGAACATATCCAAAAAATAAGATGCAGAAGAATACGTTAAAATTTCATCTATAATAAATGTTTAAAACAAAGCAATATTATATACTATTTATGGATATAAACATGTATCATAATTGTATGAAACAGTTATGGAAATGATGAACAACCCCCTGAGGACAGTAGTATTTTTTTTCTGGGGGAGGGAACAGAATCAGAGAGGGCTGGTCAGTTGTATCTGCATTTTATTGTTATCTTTTTAATCTATAGCAAAAATGGTGAAGGTGAAAAGTTGATACAAGAGAGACTGGGTGGGCGTTTGTTGTGGTCTCCCGTATAACTTTCTGGGTGCCGGCAATATTTAATTTAAACAGAAAATGTTAAAGTCTGTTGAAGTTGGAAGGAACGCGGTGTCAGGTTAAGTCCTAAATTCAGCACTTGCTGTTAAAATTTAGAGCCTGCCATCAAGTTCTATAAATAAGATAATAGAATGTAGGAATTACACTTAATCCTCTAATTACTCTCAGCTTTAATCAAGCCTTTATTAACATAATGTGTCTAGCTTGGGGTCTTAAAACCTGAGAGGGGATTTAGGGAAGAGTAATCAAAACAATGAAGAAGAAGTAGGTGATATAAGGAAAGGCAGAGGGAACTGGGATGATTTAGACCAGGGGAAGAAAGCTGAGGGGGGGAATATATTGAGGAGGAGGCACAGTTTGTTCCTTGGGTACTGTCTGTGCCTCAATTAAGGCCGACTAAAATTAGCTGTTTGGGTTATTGCATGTAACAAACCACTCTAAAACATAGTGCTTTAAGCACTAGTAACTCATTATTTTGCTTATGAATCTCGAGTTTGGCTGGGACCCCAGTGAAGACGGCTCTTCATGTCTCTGTGTCACAGCAGCTGTAATAGCTCACCTGGGGCAGGAAGATCCACTTTCACAACGGTCCACTCACATTCTAGCCAGTTGTGCTCGCTGTTTGCTAGAGCTAGACCAGGACCCTGGGCAATGATCCTCAGTTCTCCTTTGTGGGCCTCTCCATGGGTTTCTTGGACACTCCCTTATGCCATCATATCCGGATTCCAAAAGCAGGAGTCCTATGGGGGAAAGGCATGACATTTTTGTATCCTAGCCTTAGAAGTCACAGAGTGTCATCTTCACCAAACTCTGTTGGTCCAGGCAGTTGCAGAGACCCACCCAGCTTCAAAGGCTGGGGATGGAAAACTAGGGAAGGGAAATGTGTACTCTACCTCTTTTTTTTTTTTTTTTAAGATTTTATTTATTTATTTGACAGATCACAAGTAGGCAGAGAGGCAGGGGGGGGGGGGGAGGGAGGGAAGCAGGCTCCCCGTTCAGCAGAGAGCCCGATGTGGGGCTCCATCCCAGGACCCTGAGATCATGACCTGAGCCGAAGGCAGTGACTTAACCCACTGAGCCACCCAGGTGCCCCTGTACTCTACCTCTTGATGGGGGCATGGCATGGATGTAGAAGTTTGGGTGGGAATATAATGTTGCTTCTGTCTTTGTAAAATACAATTTGCAACACTGCTCAATTTATTATTCTTATTGCTTCCACTGAGATCTGATCATGCCATTCTCTTGTTCAACAACAAGGAACATTGTTCTCCAATCTTCACGCCACACAACCGATTTGTTCTGTAGAGGGCAAGTCTTCATGGAGTCAAAGGTATATAATAATTTATTGAGGAACCTTGAAACATTCACTTCTGCGACCAAAAGTTAGGAAAGCCTGACCCAAAATATTGATGTTTCAGATGTTTTTCTACTTGAGGTTAGCTAAAATAGCATGACAGGACATTCATATTTCATATCACCTAGTGCCAAGCCCCTGTGCAGACATATCAGCAACCCAGGTGAGTCCAGAGGAATTCGCACAGTAGTATTTCTGCCATACTCTAGACATTCGAACACAATATAACTCATCAATCAAATCAGATTTTAAAATATTTTTTGGCCCAGAGAAAGACAAGATAGGCCATGGAAAGTTTTTCTTTAAAGTTCTTTAAGTTGTTTGACATGGGATTTTTCAGCACAACAGGCAAAAGTGATATTCATCAAGCATCGGATAGTTGGTCATGCCATTAGGTTTCCGTTTTCACTCATCCACCAAAAGAATAGTGTTTCCTTAGTTTTGGCCAGATTTGGAAAATTAACTATCACTTCACACCAGAGCAAGTCCTACCACTTCTTTCTTGCTAAAACAGTTAAATATGCTACCTGCCTGGGTAGCAGCTAGAGGTGGCATGTAAGATTAGTTTGCGCTAGGGACAGAGGGAGCTAAGATGGTTCTTGGGCTCTACTACCTCTACTAGGTTGAACATATTAAATTGCTGAGTGTCAACCAGTTTGGGCCAATAAAAATGGGAATTTTAAAAGGCTCGATATGTATGCTCTGGTCAGATTGAGAAATTTCCTGGCAAAACCCAAGTCAGGGATTTGATTCAAAGCCAGCCCAGAATGAGCCCTAACTGAAGATTCAAATGGCTTTTTCATGTACATAATGTTTTGATGTAAAAACCCAGCAAAGTGGTATCACTGACTCTTAAATGAGTCAACTACTTGAGTTCCATATGTGGGGGCCCAACTGTAGGAAAAAAATAAGAAACCCTTGTTTATCTGTACTGTTCTCTAACCACTCTGCAAATTGGTCAATAAAATTTAAATATGAGAGTCTTTAAGAATAGGTGTGATAAAAAAAAAAAAGAATTGATGTGATGTTATTGGATAAAGCCTTTGTGGATTTTTTAAATAGACCAAATTTAACTGGAATAGCTAAAGATTTTTGTTTCCTAAACAGTGAAGTGGACAAACTAATCTTAATTTACCCCAGAAGTTAGAAGTAATAAAAAGAATCCTTAAGCATACTTAATAAGCACTTAATACTATAATTATGATCCATAAAATAGATACTCACAAAAAACATGACCAAAATGATTGGGAATTATGATTAGTATAACATAATGATAAGGCTGTGGCAGAGTTTAGAAGGTAACTACCTATTTCAATTGCTACCAAAAAACCCCCACCATATGCTAAGAAAATTAAAATTAAAGAGACATATAATTTAAAAACACATTAACTTCATTTGACAATCTTTAGAAATAAACATAGGATTGGGAGACCTTTGTGAATGTTTTGGAGGAGTACAAAGTACATCAGAATGGTTAAATATTTCTGATTGCTTTAGAATTTCTCATGTCTTTTTATAAAGCCTCAGTCATACTTCATGTGCTTCAAATAGAGTGATTTAACAATGAAAGGATATATTTGTGCAAGTTCACTACCTTGAACTCTCTTCTGAGTTTAGTAAGTAGCTAACAGCCTGGCCCTCAGTGCGTGTGAAAATGACAAGCCATTTTCTATACCCAACCATGTGGTTCCATCCCAACATTCTTCTCTCCAAGCACAATCATTTGTCCAGAGAGAGAAATATAAGGACAAATTCACACTTCTTATTTTTTTTCACATGTTATGACAAGAACCCCATGATCACTGTCCCACCACATTTGAATCTATATTGTTTCTATTTCTCTGAATTCCTTAAAACTTACATACAGTGAGCCCTATGTGATCTTTAAGTAACACATTTAGCAGCATTTCTGAAAATATGCTCCATGGAGGTCTAGCTCTACAAGATGCTAGTAAAATTATTATGACATAAAAGAGTTTGTGTCAATGTTGAGTTAAGCAAATTTATTTATTTATTGTAATTCTCATCAGAACTTTTTCTATACCAATGTACCGTTATAAATCTTCTAGGGTATATATAGCATGTATCATTTCCCAAATTTGTTTCAATCATAGAGACCATTTTGCAAAAATATCTCAGTAAACTAGAATGCTATCTTGTGAAACTTAGATCTAAAGCATTTCTTACAATATATATTTTTTAATACCACTATGAACTATAGGTTTCTTACAGATAAAGCTCCTGTCCAGGGGCACCTGGGTGGCTCAGTTGGTTAAGTGTCTGCCTTTTAGCCCAGGTCATGATCCCTGGGATCGAACCCCACATCTGGCTCCCTGCTCAGTAGGGAGTCTGCTTCTCCCTCTGTGCCCCTTTCCACTAGTGCTCTGTCAAATAAATAAATAAAAAATCTCCTGTCCAAACTTCTTATTTATCTCCCTCTGATCCTTGTGACTTCTAAATATTTGTTTCAGTGTTTCTTTATTCAAGGAATCTGTATGAAATGCCTACTATAGTCCAAGGACTATTGTGGGGATGGGAGACACAGAAAAGAACAATTTTTAAAATACCCCTTTCTTTATAGAACTTACATTATAGTTAGAGGAGGTGTCAATTTAGACATAAACAAATAAAATTTCAAGATTGCAGATACTGACAACTGCTAATGAAGAAAACTAAAAACAAGATAATGAACTAGAGATTTCTTAAGGGATGAGAAGAGTGATTGTGACATTTCAGAAAGGCAATCAGCATGGTTTCTTTGAGAAAGTGGCATTAGAACTAAAGGAATATAAAATGAATCTTTCCCTTTACTTTTTTTATTCTTTGTATTATTTTTAATCAAAATAATACTTGTACATGGTAAAAAAATATATATACACTGAACCCAGTGTCCTGTAAAAAACAATTGTTGCTCTGACCTGCTCCTTCCTAGCTCTACTTCCAGAGCATCCTCTTTTAATAGTTTATTATGTGGGTTTTTCTAACAATTACCTTTATTTGGAAGCCATAGGTGGAGGTTGACAGAGCAACAAGATAGAAAGATCCTGGGCTCCTCCATCATCTTAAAGCCATCATATCAGCTCTAACGTTCCTTCTTTCATGCAAGAGAAAAATAAACCTATCTTCCTTAAGCCTCTGATATTCAGAGATTTCTATTACTTGTAACCAAACCCTATGTGATACAGGACCCAATATTATATGTCCAGGCAACTCAAGGGGAAATATTTCTAACATGCAAGTCACATGTATTATTATTTTTTTTGTATTTCTATAGAGATGAAACTCATCTACACCTTGGTTTACTTCCTATTTGGATTGTGACTTTCCTGTACAGTTTTTTTTTTGTTTTGTTTTTGTTTCCCTTTTTCTAATTCTCTTTGTTGTTTTCTTAAAAGAGAAGAAACATGTCTGTTTCACCCTGTCATTATGAAATCATGTTTTAACCCATACATCTAATCTTTAAAATCTATTCCTTTCCTCCTGGAGTCATGTTCCCAGGGGAATTCAGAAGCTTTCAGCTCAATTGTCACTGCAATGTCTTTTCTCTGGACTCTTGGTTTAGCTCCACAGTTTCTTTTATGATCATTTTTCTCTTTCTTGGATATTTACCCTCATTTTTCCCGAGTACACAATAATTTTCTAAGCAAGAGTGCCTGCAAGTAAATGTTCCAAGTCCTTAGGCGTTTGAAAAAGTCTGTTTTCCTCTTCATATTTTGATTGGTTCTAATTTTTTCCCCAGAACTTTGCAGGTTTTGTATTGCTCTAGTGTCTTCAAGATCCCATATACTTAGGATTGCCACCTGTCAGATTGATTCTTGTTCTTTTCTGACATATATTTTTCTCTCTGGAAGCTTCTCAGACATACTGGTTATTCCTGATATCTGAAGTGTCATGGTGCTGTTTAGATGTGTAGGTCTTTTTGCAATCATTCATCTCAACATTGGTTGGGATTTTTCAAGAACAAAGGCTTGTGTCTTTCTATTCAGCTGTGGATATTTTTCTTCTATTGTTTTGATAATTTCCTTCCTTCTGTTCAGTCTTTCAAGCACACCCATGAGTGAGGGGGAAATATCTGGATGGATGAGCTGTATTTGTTAACTCTGAACTAAAGTTCCTTTAGAGTTTCTCCTGGCAGGTCAGTTCTTTCCATTGTCACTGTCCCTGCTCCACTGTCCTGGGTTACCATTTTCTCAATTTAAGAAGAGAAACAAGTCATCAACAGGCTTCTATTCTCCTTCTATCTTTCAGAAATTTGTCAAAATAACTCATCTATCAATGACATCCCTCTTTTTCTTTTGGTTGTTTCCTTTTTTTAGTTTTCTTTCCAGACGGTTTATGTTCAGTCTGCCATCTTGCTAAAATGCTTGAAGTGACCTTGGGTGACATAGCTGAAACACAACTGCACCAATTTCTCCGCAATGCTGTTTTTAAATATAAGAATATGTTGTACAGCTTCAGTAACACCAGAACACAAGTTTAAGTATTTAAGTATTTTATTACAAGAAAACAGGATTCAAAGGGCAAAATACACCCAGGTTTTCTTTTCTTTAAAAAAAAAATAAAATGAATAGAGTGCTATTTTTCTTCTTCTGTTGTTATTTTTCATTTTCATGTAGAATGTAGTTCTTGATATATAGCTTTAAAAACATTTTTTTTTTCATTTAGGTGATATCGTAAAAGCTTCTCTGTACGAAAACTTAAATGATTTTCAGTAGCAATTTTCCCTGTGTCCTTGGACCAATTTCTGATTCTTTTAAGACATGTTACCCACTGTGATATTAACGTATTACTATAAGAGTTGTAACAGCAGGATACAGCTTTTTTCTTCCTCAGGAGAGATAGAAGGGATATGTGCCTACACTTTGTAGGAGAATTTTCTTGACATCTAACTTATACTTTTGGCAGTATAAGTGCTATACAGTAACACTTCTCCACTTTAGCAAGCTTCTTCTAATGAACTCAAGGATATGTAAGCAAAATGCATTCCTCTATATCTATAACTCTCATAACTAATTGTCTATAGATAACTGGAATATATTTATTCTATAAATATTTGGGCTGAACACTATATTTTGTCCAGGGATACCACAGTAAATAAGACATCATGCTCTTTAGGAACTATTATGTCTAATGAGGAAATACAATTAAATAAACAGCAAATTTCCTCCCCCCAAAAAATGTGATCATTGCTATTGTAGAGTAACCATAAGAGAACATAAAAGCATATAAAAGGAAGAGTGAACCCCATGGAGGCAGTGGGTGGGGGGTGGGGGGAGTCTAGGTGAGAGGTGGTGACTGAGGAGGTGACCCCTGAGCTTAGTGATCCTTAAAGGACCAGAACAAATTAGTCAAGGGAAGGAAGTCAAAATAGATGGGGTAAAAGAAACATTCCAGGTGTTCTGAGCAATATGTGTGAGGGCCAGGAGGCAGTACAAATCATGAACAACTAACAAAGATGGTAAGAGATGAAACTGGAGAAGGAAGCAAAGACTAGATTCAAAACTATTTCCGGTATTGTGTATCAAAGAATATGGACTTCTTCCTGAAACAAGCATACAAAATTATGCTCAGTATAGGAGCAAATCCTTCCATGCTCGCCTGGAGCAAGTGCTGTTTTTTTTTTTTTTTTCCATAGATGAAGTAATAATGTAACAGACTTTCATTACAGGATTACTGTGTGTAAGATACTGTATTTGGCAGGTAAGAAGTGAAAGCATTCAACCTCAACAGAGCAGAATATTTGGAGGTGCTTTATGTTCTGGTGAGAAAGGAACATGGATAGGAGGAATGCTGGGTGGTAGAAGATAAAACTGAAAAGTTATATTAGAGCTTAATATCACAGTAAGTATATGGACTTTAAATAATAAATATGCTATCCACATTTTTTTGAGTAAGGAAGAAAATGGACTATATGTGCATTTTACCCAAAACGTGTATTCTTAAACTTTATTATAGTGCACGAGTCAAGAAATATATCACTTGGCTTGAGGCAATTTAAGCTCTACTTCTGTTTTAGTTAATTAAGGACCCAAGCTATCTAAATGAGCCACTATGGCTTCTTTTAAATATTGATGTTGGAGACCACTGCTCAGCAACCTCTTCAAATACAAATTGAACATTTATTTCAACTTGCCCTCAAGGAGCTCACCATCCAAATTTACAACCAAAAGCAGCTTTCCTAAGCCCCCATTATTTATCTCTCTTGCTCAAAGACAGTAAAAAATTGAATAGCTATCAAATTTCATGGTAGTCTCATGGCTCCCTCTACATTTCTCCATCCTTTTGTCTGGGTGTTTCATTTGCAATCAAGTTAAGTTAAAGACAGTGGACTAAGTCAAACCATGTTCCTTCTCCCACAGAAACTACTGAGACATCGTTTATCTTCTAAAAACCAGAAAGCCCTTTCTACCTCCTTCTTCCAAACAGGAGCTGATCTAGGTTGTGTGGATGTGAACCTTATTCATCTTGGGGGAGGGAAGGGACTCTTTAAGAAAACTGAGTACAAAATTACGTACAGATTCCTATCTTTCCTCATTGGAAGAGTTTGGGAGGGGTCCTTGCAAATAAAAGGCCAAGCTTTATTAGCTTCATGGTAAATTCTCCCCTCATAAAGAGCAAATAGATAAACATGCAATGTTCTCTCAAGAGTTATCAATAGAATTTACACCTACATTGGTCATTTGGGTCTAAGAAATATATCAGAAACATGAAAATGCCATTAAAAGCCCCTGCTTTCTGCTATAATGATCCACATTTGCCAAAACCACTAGGAGCAGTTCTCATCTGAATATTCAGTAAACAGGGAAATTTTTGTGCATGGGCTGTCCTTCCCCCGCCCCTCTCTCTTGCCCTGTCTTTTAAGAATTTTACTGATTCTAGATTCCAAAACCTGACACTTAAGCAATGAACCTTTGCTTCATATCTGCCCTTTCAGGAAGTTCCACCCAGAGAACTAGGCCATTTTCAAATGCTGGCACCCATATAGCTAGGATAATAAGGTAGAAGAGATGTGTTTTATCAGGTAGAAAAATAAACAAGGGGGGGGGAAGCGCTGCTTTGGGGCAGTGTCCTTAAAAGTCTGGTTCTGACGCCAATATTGGCTGCTACATTTAGCTGCTTAGTTCCGTGGAAACCAGTTGTATGACTCTGCAGATAAAAGGCTGTAGACCTCTGGAATACAGGCAAGTAGCACCTCATTATACAAATAGAAGCAACTCAACTATGCATGCCCTCAAACTGAGCTCAGTGTTCTGCTGCATTTCAAAAATATCCATCTGTTCCAAGAGAAGAAACAGGAAGTTTTGTTAATTATCTCTCACAACCCACTAGTTAGTTTCCAGAAAAATCACTAAAGCCATCTTTCCTGAATAAATTTAACAAGTAAGTTACAAGATGCAGCACAGTAAATAAACCTTACATTACTCCTTTGAAATGAACCAAATCTATCAGTTGGCCAATGGCACACTCACTGCCTCTAAGTCCTTTCCCGTATCCTCAGAGCTCAATGGACATAATTATTTTCTGTACAGAACTTTTTTCATATGACAATATTGGCTAATAAAGCATTATCACACAAGATAGATATAAAACACTAGATATTACACAAACACTTGAGAGATATTTTCTGCTTTATTTGTTATAGGCACAATTTTGTTTGAGGACTTCATTAAATCACCTCATAAGTGTTCCCACTATTTGACAAAATAAATTCCTGGGTAATATTTTCTTGTTGGTTATTAGCTAATTTAAATAGGTGTCTCTAAAACTTCTTCCCCAGTCCAATTATGTCGTGTTGACGAAGATCCATGCCAGAATGCTATAATGGTATTAAGGATACACATGCCCATTTGGACCCCTGCCATCATTCTATAAATCATTGCCAATTATGCCAATAAAGCAGCCTGGGCCATGATTGATTTCTTAGTTATGCAGTCAGCTGTTCCACAACACTTTGTTTTCTTTCAAATGTCTCAACCATGGCCTCATTTCCTGAAATCGTGATGGTTTACATACCCCCAAAAAGAGACATTTGTACACATCTGTTGGTGAGAAAAAGAGTTTAGAGATTCAGTGAAACCTCAGTAATTCCATCTAACTATTGGGAAGGATAATCCAAACTTGGAAAAACTCTGGATGGTGAAAGATTTTTTTTTTTTTTAATACAAAGTAGTTTTTTTTTTCTACTTTTATATCTCTACAACACTTCAAATTAATCAACAAAGAATCACTTTCTGAAGTGCTCAGAGTCTGTGAAATGTATGGTAAGTCTATAAAAATATAACAAATATTTAGCATTATTATGACAGTTGCCTGTTAACTAGGGTCACTTCCTCACCGGCAGAGAGAAGCATAATATTATGGAATCTTTGAAGCAATCTGCTTTTATTTTTAGTAGAATCTATTATTTGCCAAAACTTAAATGTGTTTTTGATCAAATATCATGGATCAGGCCTGGATATTTGATATTTATTCAGATATTAAAGACTAGACCCAGCTGGAAAACAAAGTAATAGAGCGGAAAGCACATGGACCCTGAAGCCAAACAGACTTGGATTCAAATCCCAGCTCTAGCCTTCACTAGGTCTATAGGATTTATCTGTTAATTCAGCCAACAAATATGTATGATACACCTATTCTGGACTGCAGTGGGGGGGAACAAGACTACAGTTCTCATTTGGTGAAGGCAAAATCCTCTAAGTTAAATTCCCTCCAGTGGGATGAAGAAAATAATCAAATAAAGGAAGAAAATAATTTTAAATAACATTAAATCCGTACAGAGTGAGTGGAGGGAGGCTACAGTGGGATAGCACATTTGGGTAGTCAGGGAGGACCTCAACAAGCAGATCTGAATGACACAGGGCAAAGGCTGGGATGGAGCAGATTAATCAAAGCAAAGAGACCAGCCCAGGGGTCCTGAGTTGAAGCCAGTTTGGTGTGTTGACAGAAAAGAAATAAGGCCAGGCACTTGCTCTCTGAGTGACAACTGTCTTCAGTTGTGAGAAGGAAATAGCAATGATGCTAATTTGGTAGAATTATCATAGAGATTTTATTTGCAAAGTTCCCCAGGAATGCCTAGCATATCTTAGACACTCAAAAGATGTAAATGTGGGATGCCTGTGTGGCTCAGTGGGTTAAAGCCTCTGCCTTTGGCTCAGGTCATGATCCCAGGGTCCTGGGATCGAGCCCCACATCCGGCTCTCTGCTCAGCGGGAAGCATGCTTCCCTTCCTCTCTCTCTCTCTGCCTACTTGTGATCTCTATCTGTCAAATAAATAAATAAAATCTTTAAAAAAAAAAAGGTGTAAATGTGATTAGCATTATCATTAACGTTTGGGGGCACCGAAATCCTGTAACTAATATAATATCTGCAAAACCAAAAGAAGTTCACTACGCAGAATTACGGTTAATTTCCAAATAATGCCAGCGAGCTGTACTTATCTAAGTTGCCCAAACTGAGTTTGGCTTGATCTCTTCATAGAAGCAGACCTTCATATTTAATTTTAAATACCTGTGAATAGGGGTGCCTAAGTGGCTCAGTCATTAAGCATCTGCCTTCGGCTCAGGTCATGAGCCTAGGGTCCTGAGATCCAGCCCCTCATTGGGCTCCCTGCTCAGCGGGAAGTCGGCTTCTCCCTCTCCCACCCCCCTCTGCTTGTGTTTCCTCTCTCCCTCTCTGTCAGATAAATAAACAAAATCTTTAAATAAATGAATAAAAACCCATGAATATGTCTTTCATTTTAAGTACCCTTGAATATTTGTCTGTCATGTTCAAAATATTTTCATAAAGACCAGCTTTGAAAGGCGTTCTACATATCTTGTGGGTGTGCAGTAAAAATTGATATTGATAAAATGGTCATGTGACTACCTGGGTCATTTAAAAATACGCATATTTTCTTCATTATGAATACACAAACATTCAAGACTGTTGGAATTGTCGCACCACTGTGACTGGAATGAAGTCCTCATAATACACTTTCTAAAGTAGCCGCTTAACATAGTTAATTGTACTAAGCATAATCAAATGCATAAGCATCCCTCTTAACATTGAACTTTAAGTCACCCCTGGGTGATAACCAACTCAATCATACTACTTCATAATTATTACCCTAATATTTACTGAGGCCTAAGCTACTGAATTCTTCCAAACAATAAAAATGTCTGCATTCAAAGGAAGCTACTTACAAACACAATTGAAGTCAAAGAGGCAACACCTTGGAGCTGTACAAGAGAGAAAACAAATAATTCCGTGAGTAATTCTAATTCAGTTAAGAAATATGACCAATTAAAAGAAGCTATCTTCTTTATTTAAAAATTCTAGTTGTCTAGAGATTAAATAGAAACTTGCTGATACGCATTACCTTCTCTATCTAGGTTCTTTGAGACCCCCAGGCCACAGAGAAAATTAATCATCTCAGTCCCACTTAAACAATTTTGCCTTAAAATGCAAAAACAAAAACAAAAACAAAACAAAAACAGGGTCACATGGGTGGCTCAGTCAGTTACAATTTGGACTCTTGATTTTGGCTCAGGTATGATCTCGAGGTTGTAAGTTTGAGCCCACACTAGGCTCTTCTCAGTTAGTGAGGAGTCTGCTTGGGATTCTCTCTCTCCCTCTGTCCTTCCCTGCCCCTGCTCGTGCAAGCTCTCTCTCTCTCTCTCTCTCAAATAGATAAATAAGGCAGCTGGGTGGCTCAGTGAGTTAAGTGAGTTAAGTTAAGTGACTCCTGGTTTCAGCTCAGGTCATGATCTCAAGGTCATGGGAAGGAACCCTGGGTCAGGCTCTGTGCTGAGCACAGAGGTTACTGAAGTTTCTCTCTCCTTCTCCCTCTGCTCCTCCCCACCTTGCACACTCTCCAAACAAACAAACAAACAAATAAATAAATATTCAAACAATAAAGAAAATTTAGGCAACAAAATAAATGAAGTACATTTGGATTATAATCCAAAAGGTAAAATAGATACCCATGAATCCGTATTGATAAAAATAAATGACTAAATAAATGAGGGAGAAGAGACAAATCTCCTAGGCAGAAAATTTCCAAATAATTTATGTAGATATTCTATCCATAAGAAGATGAAGTGTAACTCTGCTGTTCTCAAGTGTGGGTTATGCATAGTAACTTCCTGCCAAAGAATAGAGTTTGGAAAGTGGGCAAAAGAAAAACATTTCAATGGAAAGAGCTGATAAACATTACCTCAGCCAGGTGACCAAGGTCAACATCAATAGTGAAGATTCATGTTAATAGTACACATCTTTGAGATGATGCTCTGAGAGATGGTGAGTTGATGGTGAGTTCAGACCCCAATCAAATTATAAGAAAACCATAAGACAAATCTCAACTGAGAGACAGTCTACACAATACCTGACAGCACTCCTCAAAACTATCAAAGTCACTGAAAACAAGACAAGTCTGAGAAACCGTCACAGCCAAGAAGAGCTTGAGACATAATGACTGAATGTAATATGGTATCCTGGATGGGATGCTAGAACACATAAAGGACACTGGGTAAAAACTAAGGAAGTCTGATTAAAATATAGGTTTCAGCTTTTAAAATGAAAATAATGTATATTCACAAGTCTAAATCCTTTGAAATGAGTTAAGTGAACTAGAAGTAAAATATACTATTTTCATTCATCAATTTACCTTTTACTAGCACAGGTGACTGTCTAACTCAACCTAAAACCACTACCAGTAACTGAGAGGTAGAGGTAGCATTTGAGGAAAACATGAAAGCTATCAACACTGTATCTTCATAAGATGTTTTAAAAGTTTACTGATTTAAATAGCAATGGTAACATTTGTAAGTGACTTGGAAAATCAACTACCCCCTAGAAATTACTTTCCTGGGCACGTGGGTAGGTCAGTCAATTAAGCATCTGCCTTTGGCTCAGGTCCTGGGATCAAGCCCCATGTTGGGCTCTCTGCTCAGTGGGGAGCCTGCTTCTCCCTCCCCCTGCTCGTGTGCTCTCTCTCTCTTTCTCTCTCTCTGTCTCTCTCTCTCTCCCTCTCAAATAAATAAGTGAAGTATTTTTTAAATTTTAAAAAATATGAAATAAAAAAAATAGAAATTGCTTTCCTGTGAAACTCTTCCCAGTGCAAACACTTACAGAAAAATAAGTTTAATTATCAACACTTTTACTTATCCCTTACTATATATGAGGAACCATTATCAGCCTTTTATATATATATATCTTAAGTCATCTATGTCTCATACCATCATCATTTTTATTATTTATCTCCATTGTACTAATAAGGAAATTGAGGCACTGAGAGATTAAGTAACTGGCCCGGTAACCAGACTTATAAGTGATAAAGCCAGTTTTTTTTTTTAACCTAGGCAGGGTGGGTCCCCGGCATGGGGATTTTCTAGAGGGGCTACATATCATCCCCACTTCTTTCTCCTGAGGGCTCTTTCTGAGCCATTGAAAGCCTGCCCTGAGTACCTCCCTTTGTCCCACACTGTGTCCCCTTTTAAGACCATCACCACCACCACTGGGAAAACTCTACAGGATTTCTGAGGAGGCAAATTAGTTTCTTGTCCACAGTTAGTTTAGTTCTCCAGGAACTAAACTAACAGGAAGCACATTCTGGGATAGAGTTTCACATGTAGCATGTTGATTACAGAGTTCCCACAATAGCAACACCTGGAGAAGAGAGATGGCAAGCACAAATATGCAGAGGGAGAAGTCAAGTTGTCATGCGGACCCAACCTACCTCAGCAGACTCAAAGAAGCTCTGGGTCCACAATGCCCTCAAAGCCTTTTCCAGGTGGGCCAAGATAGCCAGGCTTTCATTAATTGCATGATAAGTTACCTGATGGCCCTACCTAAGATCTGCCATGATCAGCATGGAAGAAACAAACTCTTCAGTCCCCTCTTTAGGCATGCCAATTCCAAAGCATGTGTGCTGCACTCCCATGGGGAGCTTTACCCAAGCAGAATGATTTCTTCTGACAGGTAGCTCTCTGTATCTAAGTGTCAAGTGTGAAGTTTGAAATTCCACCATTAGAAATTCACTCTTTTTTCTATTTTGAACTTTTTTTGTCATCAAAACTCTCTCACTAAATTGCAAGAAAAAAGCCCTCCAAAAAGGCAATATAAACTGCTCCCAGCTACTCTTGGTGGAACTTAATTGATTGTAGCTGTAAGCAAAGAAGAGAACACTCTGAAAGAGAAATGGGGCACTAAAAGAAGAAGTAAGAGGATGCCAAAAAATAAATACTACCTTAATTCACAGGTTTACTGACAGTCAACTCTGCCCCCTAGTAACAAAGAAGTTACTCTCTTCTCTTTACCTTCATGTCATTTTAGTACCCTCAGGACTCTAGAAAATAACATAAAGACATTTCATGGTGCATCGTTTGTTTCATAATCGCATGGTAATGCATAAGACAGAGTCTAATTATTTCTCTGAAACTGATATCTTCCTGATTGGACAATGTTTATTCCTACTTAGACCTTCTTGACTTCTTTGCATAATGTGAAGAGAAATATGCCTAGAGATATCCTTAACACAGACTTTAGTCCTGGCAGGTCATGGGTTCCCACAAATATAATTAAGGATTTAATATGTGCCCTTATATTTATGATGTCAATACAAGACGAAGATGTGAAAATTACCAGAAACCAATTTACAGCAGCTGAAGCAAATTAGGGCTTTAAGGCTCATTGAAAAAAAAAAAAAAAAAAGAAAGAAAGGAAGTAATGAAACAACCAGCTCTAGGCAAACCATATGTGCCATCCCAATTCTTTATTAATGGAAGTATAACTACATGTTAAAGGGAATTTAGTTCCCACAGCAAAGATGCCAGCAGTGATCTGCATAGATTGTAACTATTCTCAAGGTGAGGTACCCAAAAATTGTACAGTGATTTAGAGGCAGTTTCTACAGTGACCTTATATTCACATGTATGAAATACCTCTACTTTATTCTCAACAGTGCCGAAAACTCAGTGTACTCTTTGAAATTTGGGGAAATGATACATTTTATTTTGCCAGTATTGGAAAATTTAATTATCTACAAAGAATATTCAAAGTACTTGGCATATATATCTTGACTACAACTGAGATTTTAGGAATTACCACAGAGTTGCCAAAGCTTGAAACACTGGTAGTGGGTCAAAAGCTACCTTCTTCTAATATTAGTAATAATTTATCAGGAATCACAATTTCCATACATTATGAGAAATTGGCTAGAGAATGTGGCATCTCTGAACAAAAATGAAGATCCGAAGGAATTTTCTGCTCAGATGATACCAAAAATGACCCTTCAAATGGACAAGTCATGACCAGCTTTTATCAGTGTATAACAGAGATAAAGAAGATATACAGCCGGCATGTCCCAAAGGTCAGCTTGACCTCACCAAGTTTCAGGGAGTTGCACCATGACTCACAAGCCTTACTCAACTCTTAGAACAGATCCACCCATCTCAGAGTTTCTCTGAAACGTCCTCCATCCCCAGATACTCACATTTTGCAAAAACTGGTTCAGTGCAAAAGCAAAAACATGGAAACATCATTGTGAATAAGAATTAGGTCAAAACCTACTATGTCTTAGGCTCATTAGTATGATTCTCTTCTGATTCTCTACCCATGCACATGCTTCACTTCCTCTGGTTGAAGTTTTAGCTCTCCAAATCTCCAAGTGCCTCTTAAACTTACCCTGCCATTGACTAATCTCACATTTCAAAAACTTTACTATCAATTAGAGTACCCTATCATCTTGAATTAAAATATTAAAATAACATTGAAAAAGATCCAATTACCCAATTTCCCCCATTATTTATAAACTGCTATTATGAGTAAAAACTACATTATAATTCTTCATAGGATGCCCTAATATTATTAGAATTATTAGTATCAGCTGTGTTTTTACCTACTGTATTTGAAGTGTACTTGTTGATATTCCTATCATTACCTACAATTTATAATGAAACATTATCAGAGTTTGACCCTCTAATTTGTTTTCTTAGGAAGAATCAGCTACTTTTTGATTCCTCCAACCACTAGTGATCAAGGTTGCTTTTTAATATTTGAAAATACGGGAACAGAATCCACCAATCCCTAATCATCCATATACATGTCTCTCTGGAACACTCCATTACCAAGGCAATAAAAAATGATGGTGCTTTTGAGTACAGCATCAGTATTTATATACTGTAGATAGTTTTACAGTTGAACATGTTATTATGTTTATGCCTAGTAGTTACAGCCATGTTCCCTGTTTAGTGATGACATACTATAGGAAAGTACTCATAGTAAGCTGACTAAAAATAATTCATACGCCATCATCATGAGATGGACAGCCTGATACTAAAAGTCCTATTAGCTACTATATTAAATGATCCTTTGCATATTACTTTTTCCAGGATTAAGATACTCCGAGGTCAACTAATTCAAAAATTAGACTGTCTCACGATTATGCTAGCCCCCTTTTCCTACCTGATATGTTGAATTTCAACGTGTGGCTTTAATGATTTTGCATTATTCAATGCTGAACATGTACTTTGTCTAAATTATGAAACCACAAAAGTTTTGACCCATGATGTATACTGATCACATAATGGCCTACTCATGTAATTCCCTTAGTAGGTTGCTCCCCAAGTTATCTCAATTTCTTCGTTTCTTTCAATGTGTGTGGTGCAGAATTCTTTCAACATGTGGTATGTACCTATCAGAAGTTTCACTACTCTGTTTTATTAAAAGCATGGAGGGTGTGATTTCCAATCCTTTATAATTTCCGGATTTACTAATTAAATTGCTTCAATCGTGTCAAAGGCACTTTTTATCACTTAGAATATTAAAATCAGCCTTTTTTGGAGAACAAAGTCAATCAGAAAAACTCTAAAAGCATGAAAAAGTGTTTCCTGTGTTCAGATGACTTAAAAGGAGCTCAAAGGAAATTCACCAAATTTAAATAAAAATTCATTATCCTAAAGAAAATAAGCCTGCAAATTAAAGCCACAGCAGCCAGAGCCCTGAAAACAAGCCTAGGTAAAAGACAGCCCCACCTCCAATGGACACATTCTCCTACTATTCTTATCAAAAGCTTTTTTCCATGCCCCTAATCTGTTTAGATGGGGAGCAAATTCCTTATCTGACATGGTCAGCAAATGGGGTGTTTTGACTAATGTGTTAGACAAGGAAGACAGGAATTAAACATTTTCTGACCCCTGTCTGTGGCAAGCAGGTTCCACTATATTTTGTATCATTTAGTTCTCACAATGTCCTACAAGGTAGATACTGAAAGCCCATTTTTCAGATGCAAAGACCAAGGGTAAGTGATGTTACAGAACTCCTCTGAAATCACTGGGCTAGCAAATGAAGAGCCATGACATACATCAAGTTGTTTGATTCCAGAGCCCCTACTTTTGCATTTACCATGTTGAATATGTGTATTAAACTATATACAAATTACTACTTTCTAGGGAATTAGAATATGATAAAAATAAATTTGGGTCAGAGAAATATAATTTATTCTCTTTGAAGATTCAAAAAGCATTTAAGAATTTTTTCATGCCTTTGGGTCATCATTAGAAACATTAGTCATCCTTTCATTATCAATATATCAGAAGTGCCTATTAACAGAGATTTATGGTTGATGGAATGACAAGGAATATATCCGCACATGAGCCTGCTTCCTATAGGAACATGACAAATTTCAGACTTCTAAGACTATCTAAGTAACCATTTCGTGATTATACATTAAAATATGATTTCTCATTAAGCATGATTATACAGAGCTGTTTGCACACTGCCCTCATAGGAAGCCTTTAGAAATTACTCAATGCACAGAGCATGACATGCCCATCATCATACTTGCCCTTTAAACTTTGTGGCACATGAAGTCCAGGCTTAACATCCAAATCCCCAGAGAGCTACTGCTTTTAATCCCTAATTAGGGAATGATCTCAAGTAGCCCCCCGACATCATCCAAAGGAAAGGATTGTTTCATTTGTTTTTCCAATTTGTCAGACTAATGATAACCCTAAATAAAGTCACTTTCATTGCATTACCACCATAGAGCCAAATACTGCTCGGCTCCTCTGATCATATATTGGATTTCTGAAGAATTTTTAATGACTGAAAGTCTTCCTGACCCGAAACATAAATTCTTTGACAATAGCCTGTCTAACCCCGGCTTGTGAGCTGAGGAAAGATTTGGAAAACAAAGGCCTCCCTGGGCTTCCTTAGTTCTTCACAGCATTTGGATGATTGCCTGCCCTACCAGGATGACCTTGATTCCCCCCCAGCCCAAACTTGAATCTCAGTGGACACGTATCCCAGGCCAAATACCAAGTTTTAATCATCTGTTTCAGTGTCTTTGTATTTTTTTCATTGCTATAGAATGTTAGAATGGGCAAGCTTATAAAACAGAAAAATAAGAATGTGCAACCTATGTACATTCATAGTCTAAATGAATCTGAATCTGTTGGTATTTTCTCCCCAAGCTCCATTTTAAATGATACAGCTACATGTCATAGATGGAAAACCTTCCTCTTCAGATGACCTAGCTCTATGATAAACAAACCCTTTCTGATTTATGGGAACTTCCTAAAAGATCTCCTATTTGATATGTTGCAAAAACTAGGAAATATGTGACTGTTAGTATCAGAGAAGGAGATAATCTGGGAAAAATCATATGGTCAGATTTATTGGTGATCTAGGAGATGCAGGGAAAGCAAACAAACCTGAAAGTTTGCATAAACATGAAGCTCAGAATATATTTCAAACTTTCAAGGGCTAGTGATATTTGGGAAGGAAGAGTAAAAATTTAGAAAAGAAGGTAGTTGTATTAGTTGCTAAGGTTGCCATGTACAAAGTAACACAGATTGGGTGACTTAAAGAACAGAAATTTATCTTCTCACAGCTCTAAAGACCTAAGTCTGAAATCAAGATGTTGCAGTTGGTTTCTTCTGAGGTCTCTCTCCTTAACTTGTAGATAGCCATCTTCAACCTGTGTCTTCACATGGTCTTCATCTGTGCACATCTGTGTCTGAATTTCGTTTTCTTTTTTTTTTTTATTAATTTTATTTTTTATAAACATATATTTTTATCCCCAGGGGTACAGGTCTGTGAATCGCCAGGTTTACACACTTCACAGCACTCACCATAGCACATACCCTCCCCAATGTCCATAACCCCACCCTCCCTCTCCCAACCCCCCTCCCCCCATCAACCCTCAGTTTGTTTTGTGAGATTAAGAGTTTTCTTATAAGGATATTAGTCATACTGGATCAGGGCCTATCCTAATAGGGCTCTGATTTTAATATAATTACCTCTTTAATGACCCTATCTCCAAATACAGTCACATACTAAAGTCCTAGGAGTTAGGATTCAATGTAAGGATATTGGGAGGACACAACTCAGCCCTTAACAGAAAGGACATGAAAAATATAATCCTATTCCAAGACTGCCTGTGCCCTCAGATGATTTCTGTTACGAATGATGCAAAGTGACCCATTGTGGAATGAGAGATCAGAACCTGAAGTATAGATACCAAAGCTGTTGCCATGGTTACATGAACAAAGGCAATATTAAAAGCAGCCTGAGTAGATGGGGCAATAATTTAATCATGAAAACTTATAATAAAAATTGTGAGGTTTGATATAAATTTTATAGATTTTTAAAGAAAAGAAAGCACATATGATCTTCTATTCAAAATGTGGTTCTTATGTTCAAATATACACTACAGACACTTTCATTCATTTATTTTATTCTGTCTATGTTTATTATTGACAGCCTACTACCTGCTGAGCTATAAACAAAGCCCAAATAATAACCAGAGTTTTGTTTTCTGGTGAACGATAGCAATTCAAAAGCAAGCCTTTTGGCAAGTCCATGTTAAATCAGTTTGCCTTTTGTTTCATTGTTTACTTCTTTTCTTTATCAAGCATGGGCAACATAAATTTTAGCCAGTTTCCAAATGAAATAAGTGTAGGAAATAATTATGTAAACATATGTATGCCATTGTTGTTTGCAGTCAAACATACCATGGCTAACGCGAAGGTTTTCCTGGTGCTTCCATGTGTCTAGAACAGTAACTATTAATGGGTGTCCTTTCCTCTGTGGCAATATTTAGATTAGCAACAGTCACTATCAAGATCTGGAGCCCTCACTGGTGCCATAAAATTTACACTCAGATTGTGCCACTTAATGACTCTGAAGATTCATATCTGACTTTTCCCTTAGTTCTAGATTTGAATAGCATTTCTAAGAAAATAACAAAAGGATATCTGTAAATCAAGACATCCTCTTGAAAGAGTTTGTCTTTATAAAAAAGAAGTAGTAAGCAGATAGTCATGACTAAGTAAGGTCCTTCCAGGCTATCAACTGGCTATTGGCAATTCTGTATCATAGACTCTCAGGTAGTTAAATCCAACGTGCAAAATGTCATCTTAAAACACCAGAGCTTGGTAGGAAAATTGTGAAACCCACAAAGGGAGAAATCATGGTAATACCAGATGTCTCCGTTCATTCTTAATGGACTCCTATTTCCCAAACAGACCACATGACTTTAGAAAGTCTTTGTCTACATTAAATTGCAGAATGGTTTCAACATACTACAGATGCCATGGAAAGCAAAGATGGACTTTTTTTCAAGCTGAAAACATGTAATGGTTGCCTCATACAGAGATAAAAATTTGGCTGATGAAGTAACCCAAATTGACTTGTAAACTCTTGAAAACAAACAACTTTTCACAATACATCTCATTTCTCATCTTTAAGCCTTGGCAGTGAGCATCCTTTCTTTGGAGAGCTGGTCTGATGAAGAAAGCTTTTACTGCTCCATTTCATGAAAACCATTGTTTGTGTTTCTGAGTTCAGTGAAAGTCAAAATTAGCAGGAGAACAGCAAGGTATAACATGTCAGTTCCAAAGATCCTCTAGAGATTATTAATCAGTTAGATGAGAGCACTGCCTGTTCTCCATGGAATCTTTTTTCTTATAAGTGAAGCAAGTCTGGCATTGCCGGCAAATGTCAATGCCATGCAGAGAGAGTAGATAAATTTAGAACAAATGATTTCCCAGTTAAATAGGGACCAACAGTGAGTTTATAATAAAACAATTTGCACACAGTTCGGAATATGACAATGGTAATTGTTCTTCTGCTGAAAACAAATCTCTACTGATGTGTGCTTGTGGCAGAGCAGAGCAGGTCCTAAGATAGTCCTTCCCACCTCTATATATGGGACCAGGAAGGCCACTCAGTATTTGTAACACTCAGTATTTGTAACTAAGCTGTGTTCCCAGCTTAGACAAGATCGGAACACATTGGGAGGTGTGATGACACACAAGAGTTTTTAAACCCGTATTTTGATCTGGAAATATAGTATTCAATACCAGACATTTGCGAGCAGGGATAGAAAGGACTTTCATCTTCAGCTGGTAGTTGATCTTCCTATTATCTGGAGCCTCTGAAGATGTTTTAATCCTGCCAGAGCACTGACTAGCAACCTGGCTGCACAATGAAACCAACTGAGGAGCTTTAATAAACTGATGTCTCGAATCTACCTCCAGAAACTCTGATTTAAGTGGGGTGTGGCCAGGTACTGGAATTTTTAAAAGCTCTCCCAAGTGATTCTAAAGAGCAGAAATGGTTCAGAAATTCTGCTGGGGGGGAAAAAAAAGTATGGGGGCACCTGGGCGACTTAGTCGTTAAGCGTCTGTCTTTGGCTCTGGTCATGATCCCAGGGTCCTGGGATCAAGCCCTGCATCAGGCTCCCTTCTTGGCGGAAGGCCTGCTTCTCCCTCTCCCACACCCCCTCCTTGCGTTCCCTCTCTCATTGTGTCTCTCTCTGTCAAATTAATAAGTAAAATTCTTTAAAAAAAAAAAAGTCAGGCAAAAACACAACCTATTTTTAAAAAGGAAATTATCAGATGACATTTTGTCATTTATAGCTATAAAAATTATGTCTACCTAAATAGTTCATATCCCATTTTTACTAACATCGTAACAATCATCTAAATCATCATAGAAAATATGAATAATATAATATCTGGATGAGAAGAGACCCAAGAGATAATTTAGTCCATAGAATCTCCAACCAGAGGTCCTTGGATTCCTGGGAGTCCTTTAAATAGTAAGTCAACCCCTGGAATTTCAGCTATGGACATTTTTTTGAGAAGAGTATCCATAGATTCCATCAGCTTCTAAAAGGTGGCTCTGGCTCCAAAAAGGTCAAGAATCATTTATGTAGACTAAATCCTTCAATCTGCAGACAGTAAAACTGAAGATCAACATGTAAACAGAAAAGAATATATTCCTCATCACCCCTCCAAGACATCTCAGAACCAGGCCCATGACAGCCCATATGTTTTTACATAAAACTGATTAAAATCCCAAACCAAAAAATGGACCTCCCAAACAGACTGACATTTTTTGACTAAGAGAAGATTTCAACCAGTTAGCTGAAGTGTCCAGAACAGCACAAGTGGTAGAATTTTTAAGATGTTCTTAAACTTCACAGAGAAGAGTTCCACAGAATGGGACCCCTGGCTAAGAACATTCCCCTCAGGATTTCTCAGATTAATTACAAAGTCAGGAAGTGAGCAAATGTTAGCCAAGCCCAAACAGAGATGATGTAGTGTCCCTGATGTAGTGTTGTAACCTCAATTCGATTTCTTCCAAAGTTTGTATCATGTTTAATTTATACCATTCCATAACCTTAATAAAATGTGGTTCCTATGTATAGTCATTGATATGTCCTCATTTGAGTCCACAGCCATTCGTGAGAAAAAGATTCTTCTCTAAGAGAGGTTACTGATATGTCTGCAGATCACTTACATAACACATTACAACTTTGAGTGGTAAAGACTAGAGGCTTTCTCCACAACAAAGACCCAACTCTAGGCAGAGTCATCATAGAGGGTAGAACTTCATATGATATTTTTTGCCTTTAGCTGTTGCTGAGACTATGGAGAATTACTCTAATATCTAATTTCTTCAATTTTCTAATTGAAAATTGAAGAAATTAGATATTCACCCCAGGCATATGCTGGCAGAATTTCTAATTGTGACATATGCTGGAGTTCCCTCTGGTAAAATGTATGTAATATTAAATACATAACATTAAAACTGTTCTTCACTCGGTATCAATATACAGAGAAACCTATCAGGTGTAAGTTAGTAAGTCTGAAGGTTGGAGTCAAACCTGTGCCCACCTCACTCTTATAGATATTCTGATATAGTTATGACTATGATACACTACAATGAACATGGGTTTGGGGACCATATTTATGTTTAAATCTCCGTCCTATGTGGGGTGCCTGGGTGGCTCAGTCAGTTAAGCATCACACTCTTGGTTTCAGCTCAAGTCATGATCTTAGGGTCATGAGATCAAGCCCTGTGTGAGGCTCCGTGCTGAGCACAGAATCTGCTTAAGATTCTCTCTCTCTCCCTCTGTCCCTCCCCTGGCTTGAAATCTTTCTCTCTCTACCTCTACCTCTACCTCATAAAATAAATGAATAAAATCTTAAAAAAAAAAAAAATCTCAGTCCTGCTCTTTATTGGCTGTGCAAACTTAGGTAAAGTACTGAGTCTATGAGACTCAGTTTTGCTTCTATAGAATAGGATTAATTGTACCTCCATCAGAGGGTTGATATCAGGTAGAGGCACTACCTAATATAGTGCCTTGAATATTATAGATATTCAGATATGATTCACCTTCTTCCTCTACCTTCTAAAGCTCATGCTCTTTCCACCAAACCAAGGGAGTTTTCTGAAATTTTCCTATTCCTCTTCCTCACCACTAAAACTGAGCATTTTTTTTTCATTCTTAAATCATGGCAGCCTCATTTAAATGGTCTTTGATTTCTTGATTGTCTTTTAGATAGACTTTACATTTATTCACTGAAGTTTTTAAAATATGAAACAGAAAACATTGCATTAATGAATAAAAGATGTTGAATACTTTTATTTCCATGTGCTTTGCATTCTCATTCCAATTGCAATAATAGGTCAAAAATTAATATCATGAATTGAAAAAAGGAAAGGAGAAAAGAAAAAAGAGCCAACTTTAAGGGAAAAACATAGGATAAATTTAGGAGAGAAAAAGTCTTCTTGGCACCTAGTCATAATTCTGGGCTGAGATTTACTTACAAAATGGTACCCAGTTTATTCACTCATTCATTAAGTATTCTCTGGAGAAAACAAGTATTGAATGAAGACTAAAGGATCAGAAGATGTCATTCCATGAAGCAAAGGTAGGAAAAGTATCTCTGCTAGTGGATAACATCCTAGGATTGAGACTTGCTCAAGAGGCATTAGAGAAACTAAAGTCTACCAGATGGCACTTTAGAGTCTAACGAGATAAAGTAGTAAAAAGACTTCAATGTCATGACCATGTCATGTAGCCCTTGGACATTTTCTAAGCTTAGTAAGCATATCTAGTGACACAGGAAGAGATAATAATGTAAACAAAATGCTTCAGAAGTTCCCTAAGAACCTACAGAAAATCTAAATAAAGAAAAACCTAAAATAGACCCATTTTAAGTTTTCCTCTGCTTTTTCACATGTTGTCATTTCCCAATAATTTACAAAAGGCTTTAGAATTTCAACAAACCTCAGACTACACATAAAAAGAAGAGACGAGCCTATGTTTCAGTTTGGTGATTCCAGACTTGATGTGTAATTACTGCTCAGCATTCGACTGTTAAAGTCACTTGGATGTATTTCTCTCATCTTTTAATTTTACCATCATTTTTAAAGCAGCAGACTCAAAATTGCTTGTCAGAGCACGCAGGAATTTTTTTTTTTCTAATTTTATGTTGTTCCACCTGGCAAAAAGAGAAATCGGTTATCAACTACATTATCCAGCGCTCTTAAGGACCGGTCATACCTTTCCAGGGATTCCCATCCATGGATGTCCTATACCCATAATTCTCTAGGCTGGAGACATGGCTTAGTCAGACCTCCGAATACTGTCAGTGCCTGGAATATGGTTAAAGGCTCATTTAAACTTATATATTAAGACTTCACATGAGTGATTCTGTGTCTGCAGAGAAAAAGGAACTAAAGGTCATTTCCATCCCCCTGCCTCAAGCCTAGGGTTAACTGCCAAAGGAAATTGTCCCTCCTTGGTTTCCCTTGGAATGCTATGTAAACAGCTGGAAACCAAGGGAAATCACTTAATCCTCACTAGTAAGATCAAGAGTTATGTCCCTCTTCTGGGAATGCTAGCCTGCTCTGGCTATGACCACATACAGAGGGCAAGGTCCAGTATTATTACGTGAATGTCTACTTCCTCCTCGTAGGTGCCAAAAATCAGGGGAACAGGAACTGACTAGCCAAATATAATATAATAGAAACAAAGAAACAAATCAATAAACAAACAAATAAATAAATAGATGCAAGAGTGAATGAGCAGAAACAATGTTAAATACGAAGGGAAGGGAGCCAGTGAGAAGAGGGAATAAGCGAAGCAAACCACCTGCTGATACAAAGAGAGCAGACGGTTGAGATAGACATAGTGATCTTCCAGCAGGGTCAGGCACTTCTACTTTTTTCTCCTACTTGAACTACCGTGGGCAACTTTGCAAAAGTTGTTATCTCCTTCCAAAGTTGAACACAATTTATCTTAAAGGCATCTTACTGGTTAATACATCTTTACAATAAACTCGCCACAAAGTGTAAAGAACTGAAGAAATAAATCGAAGTGGCTTTTAGTGGTGGCTGGGGTACCAGATTGACAGCTTTGGAAACGGATGGCTTCTTTTTCTCCCAAGAATAGATCCAGCCCGATAAACAGAGGTGTAAGATTTCCCCAACTGCTTCACCGGGATGCCCTCACCCTGACAAAGTGATGGCTGCAAGAGAGAAAGGACAAGTCACCTTTCTCAGCCAGTTCTCTCTGACACTGCTCACTTGAGAATGGCCATTTAACACCAAGGTGATGGGAGCGTTTTCCTTCCTACTGGCAAAGCAGAGCCACCACTGGCTTATTTCACTTGGAACAGTGAACAGTCAAATCAGATAGTAATAACTTTTGACTACCCTCAACTCCACTGGATTCCAAGCACTGAACTTAAAGTGAAAACCAACTTGAGTTTCCCATTACAATTTCCCATAGTCATCTGGGCCTCTAACGGTCCCCGGCACTAAATCAGGTAACGCAGTATAGTGTGGCTATTTTATCTGGTTCTCCCAAAGATATTTGAAATGAGTACTCTGCCATCCATGAAATCAAATGAATCTCAGGGACATTTCTATTTATGCAGTGTGAGGGGGATCTTTCAAAAGAGAAAGGATAAGCATAAAAAAGGATGGAATGTTTCCAGAACAAGTAATGTACATTTCCCTTTCGGAAAGAAAAGCAGCAAATATGTATGAAAAATTGAGGGGCATAAGTTAAAGTAGAGTCTTAACATCATTTATTTATGTACTGAACTTAAGAACCACTGAAGTCGTCTTCATCACAGAACCTTAAAATGAGCAGAGACCAATATAACACGGCTATCAGATTACAGTCAGTAGATGTTAGAAAACATACGCTTTGTTTATCTTACACTTTCCTAAACAATCATGTGCAGCTTTCTTTTGTTCCAGGAGTCACTCAAGCATATAATAAGAGTTCCAGCAAGTTGAAAACCTCTTGTATCTGGTTATTTTCAGGCAGTTGTAAACTTGCTGCCTCCAAGTCAGTAGTTTTCTTATGTTGTCAGCAAGGATTTTAAAAAATGCCATCATCCCAATTCTTGTTAATAAAGGGCTGCTCTATCTTCAGTCCCTTCCATTAACCCTCATTAACAGTTTGCACTTACTTTTAAAATAATTTTAAACATCTCTGATGCTTTCAAGATAAAAAGCACTTATGCTGCAGTGAGCAGATCTCACTTTTGGCTCCCTTAGCCATTATAATTTCTCACCCTGGCTTTTTTTCTCTTGAACCTGGAAGCAGATCTCTTACCATCAACCTGATGAACCTGCGACTGGTTTTCCCATACTGTTACAACTTTGCCTTGTCTTTGCTCTTCTATTTGTTTATTCATTCATTCTTTCACATAACAGACATTTACATAATGTCTTCACTTGTCCTACACACATGTTGGATCAAATTCAAGATAAAATACGTGACGGATAAGGCACTAGAACAGAAATCCTGGATCCTTGTGTTATCTCTGTCATCCGTCAAGTATGTGACCTTGAGCAAGTCACTATATAGACCTCTGTTAATAGGGGCCGGGCTATGTCATACCTAAAATCACTTACGGCTTTGAAATTCTACAATATCATTGTCACCCCAGGAATCAGAGCAAACAGACAAATCCATACCATGATGTTAGTAATTGAGATACCAACTTCAAGACATTTACATTTTCAGTGGTTGAATACAGGGGCTCTCCTAAAGGGAAGTAAGGGAATTCCGACTTTGGTATTTTGGGCACTTTAAAGAGCCAATGAAGGAGTACTGGAAGACAGAGTGCTCAGATTCCATTTAGGAGACTAGTCTTGACTATTAGTCTACTTGCTATCGCAACTCATCTCCTGCCATTCTCTCTTAACCCTTCCCTTCCACACATCCCACGACTGCTCTCATCAATGTTACCAGATGACTTTCACAGAGTTAGATCCATGAGTCAACTCCTCATCTGACTTGACTCACCGTCATCATATGGTATATCTGATCACTCCCTCATTAAAACACTTTCTCTGTTGGGCATCTGTGACTCACCCACCTCTCTTCCTACCTCACTGGTCACTCCTCATTTTTCTTGACTGATTTCTTTTCTGCACCCTAAACCCCTAATGCTGGAGTGCTCCCACCCCTGAGTTGTTGGTCATCTCTTCTGCATGCGCTCACTCCCTTGGTGATCTTCTCCAATCCCTTGGTTTTAAACTCTTATCTCTATGCCCAAAACTCCACATTTGTATCTTTAACCAAGACCTCTTTCCTGAACTCCAGATGTTATATGCAGATGGCTAATAGACTTCTAAAAAAAGTATTCCTGATGTTCTTGCCCAAACCTAATCCAGACAGTCCCAGCCTTGGTGAGAGCTCGTTTGCCTACACTCATCTGCACAGCCAATTTCCTCACCTCCTTTAAGTCTTTGCTCTCTTCTCACCTTTTCAATGAACCTTAGCCCTCCTACCTCTATCAGGCACTCTTGATCTCCCTTATCTGGATCTACCTTTTCTTTTTCCACAGCACTTACCACCTTCCCATGTCCTGTACAATTTACTTATCATATTTTTTGTTCATTTCTTGTCCTCCCAAGCTAGAATGTAAGCCATGGGAGGGCAGGAATTCTTTCCTGTTTGTCCATCCATGTATTTCAAGTACCTAGAATCATCTCAGGCACCTCATAAGTGCTTTATAGTCATCAAATAAATGTTGAATCATAGAGTGCTGAGTGATGGGCAAGTAAGGGAGAGTGGTTCTATAGCTATCAGATTACAGCCAACATGAGAAACTACATAGGAGGGGCGCCTGGGTGGCTCAGTGGGTTAAAGCCTCTGCCTTCGGCTCAAGTCATGATCCCAGGATCCTGGGATTGAGCCCCACATCGGGCTCTCTGATCAGCAGGGAGCCTGCTTCCTCCTCTCTCTCTCTGCCTGCCTCTCAGCCTACTTGTGATCTCTGTCTGTCAAATAAATAAATAAAATCTTAAAAAAACAAAGAAAGAAACTACATAGGAGATAATCAGCTTCATACAATAATCAGCTTAATACAGCTTCATTCTAATTATCAAAGCCAAGCCTGCTGTCCTTGCTTGATCATTTGATAACCCTGAGGGATGGAAAGTATTTGAAGTTCACTTCTTCTCACTGTGGAGACCCTTGCTCTTCACCCACCAGAATTCTCAGAATAAATTATAATCTTGGGCTAAAGAAACATGAAGAGCTCTGTATTCATCCTGGCAGACTTAGAAGAGAGCCTATAAAATACCTATTTTATATCTGCTCTAAGAAATAGAAAAGAGAGGAGTAGTAATTAACAGGTATTGAGATCTAAGCTGGTAACAGATATTATCCTAAGGTTTCACAAGTTTAAACTCATTTCTTCCTTACAATAACCCCTACCTCCTGACTTCACACCTTTCTCCCCATTATTGGATCTGATCCATCTGGACAACAATCAGAAAGTAACAAAAGGGGGCGCCTGGGTGGCTCAGTGGGTTAAAGCCTCTGCCTTCTGCTCAGGTCATGATCCCAGTGTCCTGGGATCGAGCCCTGCATTGGGCTCTCTGCTCAGCAGGGAGCCTGCTTCTTCCTCACTCTCTGTCTACTTGCGATCTCTGTCTGTCAAATAAATAAATAAAATCTTAAAAAAAAAAAAAGTAACAAAAGTGCAATAGGTCAGAAGGGAAGATACAAAACTAAAGAAATAGACCATGGCCTTTAATACTTCTAAAGAAAAATGTTATCTGTTAAGCACAGCTGCCATATCTCCATGAAACCATGGGGATTTCTCCATGAGAAATGTTTATGTTGACACATTGAAGGTCAAATGATCAAGGGTAATTAGACTTCTCCAAGGTGAATCATAGAGATGGCCTAAGAAGTAGATACAGAACTTTTGCTGCCCAGGCATAAATCAGCCCTGACATACTTAAGCACCTTTCTAAACATTTTTGCTTGTAGCTTCATCAATTATTTGATATATTTTCTATTGCTACTCTTTTACAAATTTCATTAGGATCACAAAAAAAAAAAATTACTAACTTACCCCTTCTCATCTCACTATTATTTCTTTTTTTTCTTTTTAATTTGAGAAAGAGAGAGAGCACCCATGAGTGGAGAGAAGGACAAAAGGAGAGAACCCTCAAGCAGACATCCCCACACACCGAGCACAGAGCCTGATATGGGACTCTACCTCATGACCCATGAGATTACGACCCAAGCAGAAACCAAGAGTCAGACGCTTAACTGACTGAGCCACCATGACCCTCAGTATTATTTCAAGTAGCTTTTTATTACCCTACTTTGCCATCTCCATAAATACAAGGAAAAAATGTTTTTTTCAACTAACTTCTTTGAGACCACTCTCTACCTGCTTTCAATCATGTTAACCTTCTCAAAGTTGAAGACTTGTTCAGATATTTTCATCAACACATATAGCATTCATTTACTGAATTGCAATGACAGTGCTAACTTCAAAGAGGCATTATCCACAGTCCCTCAATCAGAGAATTTAGTGGCGAATAGTAAAGGAAGAACCAATACACTGAAATAGCTTCCTATAAGAACCTTAATGTTCATTAACAGAGGATTAGAGAAATAGACATTTATGTTCATGAAATGGAATACTACAATTTTTTTAATTGTTTTTTTATATTATTTTTATTTTATTATTATAAATATTATTTTATATTTATATTTATAAATATTATATATATATATATATAAATATATATTTATATTTATTATAAACATATAATATATTATTAGCCCCAGGGGTACAGGTCTGTGAATCCCCAGGTTTACACATTTCACAGCACTCACCATATCACACATCCTCCCCAATGTCCATAACCCCATGGAATACTACAATTTAAATGAATAAATTAGATTTAAATATATCAATATGGCTATTTTTAAAAATATATTGAGTGAAAAAGCAAATTTTCAAAAGATATATGCAATAATTACATTATGTTCCTTGCCAAAACAGATTACAAAATCACATTATGTATTATTACAAATATACAGTGTGTAACCAAAAATAAAAAACAAGAGATTGACAGGGTAAGTAGTAATTTAGATTAGTGGTTACTTCTGGTGAAGGAGGAGGTGAATGGGATTGGAAAATGTGTGATGTGAACCTCAGTTTGATTGCTAAGATGCTATTTCTTTATTTAAAGAAAAATATTTGAAGCCAGGAATTTTAAATGGTAAACTTTCTTAGTTTGGGGTAGTAAGATATGTGATATTTTTCTGTATTTTAATGATTTTCCCCAAATATTTTCCAAATTTATAAATGAAAGAGAAGAGAGAGGGAAAGGTATCACATCTAAAACACTATTCACAATAAATAGGAAGTGACAAAGGCTACAGAGAACATACTAGAGATGTAAGCTAGCTTCAAGAAGGGAGCAGCACTAAGCAGGGTTGTGACGTTACAATGGGGAGAGACCAATGGATGGGAGTGTTCCTAGAAGTCTTCCTAAAAATGTTAGACTGGAGTCAGGCTTGAAGAATAACCCAAAGGCATACAGACTGAGGTGAACGAGAAGGGTACTCCAAGAAGGAGGAATGGCAGAAGGAAGATAATGCTACAGGGAAGAATATGGAACATTCAGGAGAGACAGAGCCTCGGGAGACAGTCTTGACCTTGAATTTTTAACTCTGCTATTTACTTGCTTAGTGACCTTAGGAGGGTCACTTAATCTCTCCAAAATTGTTTCTTCACTTGAACATGGGATAATATCTTGGAGGCTGCAGGATTACACAGGCTAGAGAAAGTCTATCCAAAGATGTCTACATATAGTGATAGAGAAATGCTCACAAATGAAGATTCTGATTAATGATTATCACACGGCACGAAGACTCAGGTTTCCTGATTCCAGAATCAGTGGTCTTTTCATGATACCACATTGCTGATTTTGCAATTTAGCATTATCCTCTATTTGTGTGGCCAAAACTTTCACGGTAATAAAGCAAGAGACCTCAGTGGAGTCCTGGACAGCTCACTGGATCTCAGTTATAAATTATGCCTCTTTAAAACAGCATGGAAGTTCCTCAAAAAATTAAAAATAGAACCACCATATGATCCAGCAATTCCACTTCTGGGTATTTATCCAAAGAAAATCAAAACACTAACCAGGGAAGATACATGCTCCTTCATGTTCACTACAGCATTATTTATAATAGCCAAGACATAGAAACAACCTAAGTGTTCATCGGTGGATGAATGGGTAAAGAAATTGCAGTGTATATGTAGTTGAACAACATAGGTTTGAACTGATTGGGGCCACTTACATGCAGATTTTTTTCAATAAATACAGTACAGTACTGTAAATGTATTTTTTCTTCCTTATGATTCTTAATAACATTTTCTTTTCTGTAGCTCACTTTATTGTAATAATACAGTATATAATAATTTAACATACAAAAATATGGTTAATCAACAGCTTACATATGTAAGGCTTCCAGTCAATAGTAGACTATTAATAGTTAAGTTTTTAGGGAATCAAAAACTATACGTAGATTTTTACTGTATGAGGTAGGGATGGGATCAGTGCCTCTAACCCCTGCATTGCTCAAAGGTTAATTGTCTACAGTGAAATATTATTTAGCCATAAAAAAGAATGAAATCTTGCCTTTTCAACCCAGATGGACCTTGAGGGCATTATGCTAAGTAAAATAAGTCAAAGAAAGACAAATGCTATAGGATCTACCTTATATGTGGAATCTAAGAACAATAACAAAAACAACAACAACAACAAACCCAAAACTGATTTTATAGGTACAGAGAACAGATTGGTGGTTACCAGAGGCAGTGGTGGAGGGCAGAAGGTGGGCAAAATGGGTGAAGGGAGCCAAAAGGTACAAACTGCCAGTTGTAAAATAAGTACATCTTAGGGATATAATGTACAGTGTAGTGAACATGGTTAATAATATTGTATTGCACATTTGAAAGTTGCTAAGAAAGTAAATCTTAAAAGTTTGCATCACAGGATCCCTGGGTGGCTCAGTCAGTTATGCATCTGCCTTGGGCTCAGGGTGTGATCATGGGGTCCTGGGATAGAGTCCCGCACAGTGCTCCCTGCTCAGCAGGGAGCCTGCTTCTTCCTCTGCCTGCCACTCCCTCTGCTTGTGCTGACTCTCCTGCTTGCTCTCTCTCTGACAAATAAATAAAATCTTAAAAAAAAAAGTTCTCATCACAAGAAAAAAAATTCTATAATATGTATGGTGGCAGATATTAACTAGACCTATTGTGGTGATCATTTTGAAAATTATACAAATATTTAATTATTGTCATGCACCTGAGACTAATATAATGTGGTATGTCAATTATACCTCAATTAAGAAAAATATCTCTTTTTGGTGTACAAAACAACTCCAGACTCTACCTCTCACTCCATGTTGTTGGTGGTTCTCTTAAACATTTCTAACTATTTTGTCTGTCCTTGAAACAGTCAAAGGTAGAACTTTTGGTCAATTGGCTTCCCAATTGTTGAGTCAGCTGCTGGCCAAAATTTGGAATACCAAGTTTGTGTCAGCCAGGAAGTTAAAACAGGAGATCATATGTTTAATGCCTTGAGGTCCCTGGTCTTCAAGGTTTACCCCAAAAGAAAAAAAAAAGTGCACAGGACTTCAGTCATATTGTTGTTATTGATAAAGCATTCACAGATTTGTTCAATGGACTCTACATATTTTCCATTTTATTTAGGCTGTTATGCTTGTTAGGAAAGCAAGTTTAAAGAGCATTAAAAAAAAAAAAAAACTTCATAAGACTTCCACAATGCTGTGTTATGTGAATGGTATATATTACTCTGAAAGTCCCCAGGCTTCTTTTATCTTACCCAGTATCAGTAAAGGGAGACTCCATCCACATGATTTCCAAGCACACCTCACTCCAAAGCAGACTGATGGTCCCTTGCCACTCTACTGAGCCAGCTTTGAGCTAAGCCCAAATTTAGGCGATTGAATTATTTTTCTTAGTGAGGTTTTAGCAACCATTAGTACTATCCCAGGAAGTTGTCCTTTCTTGGAGATAAATTGCCATAGAAAACTATGTTTTCTCTATTAGCATATATTTCCAAATTTCATTGCTCTGCATGGAAGGGAAGAAGCATATGTTGCTTCTCAAAACCACTCACTTCAAACAATGGAGAAACCCCAGGGGTGTTTAGGCCACAGGACCAATGAACACACACCATCCAGAAATCTCCTTTTATCTGACAAAATGCCACAGACTAGCATTGATAACCTGTTGTTTTTGTCCACCATCAACCCACTACTGCTGCCACCAACCCTTCAAAACAATATCAGAGCTCTCCAAATTCTTCACCAATCTCCCACCCTTTTCCAATACCTTTTCTTTCATCTCCCAAACAACAAAGAAACAGTTCTGTGATTTTATCAGGGTTAATTAACTTAATTAAAGACCTAACTTGGTCACATTATTTTTGGTTGCATTAATGTTGTCACAGAGGTGATTTGAAATGATCTCAGATGACATCTCAGCCCTTGACATAAACCCACACAAAACTACAGCCAGGATTGGTTCTAGTGATTGACTTTCAGGGCTACATTCTAGATGAGGAAGCTAGAAAGAGGATGGGCCACACAGTCATGGGGAGCAGAATATGCCAACCCAAAATGTGCCTCTTTGGCATAGGTTTACTTTTAGCTGAAAGCAGATATAAGAAACAGATATAAGAAAACTTCACTGCCCTCCCCTATTTGCTTAAAAGCAGGATATGGATTCATAGAAGGGTTCACTTTTACCAGGAAAGACAGACATTACTGAAGACAACTCTAGACCCTTACCAGCCCAGAGAGGGCACCAGAGGATTCTATATAACAAACTCCACTAACTAGACCTTATCTGTCATTAGTTCCCCCATACATTAACCTTACAACAATTTACTACCCTAGACATTCAAAGTGCTTTTCCTTAGTCTTGTGCCTTCTCGAAAAATGTATTGTTCTTTTGTTAAGATGTTATATATGACCAGGTTCTAACCACTCCTTCAATTTACTCATCACTAAGTATTCCTGTATGTACAAAAGATGAAATTGTTAATAAACCCTTTAGGTTTTTTTTTTTTTTTCTTTTTCTTGTTAATCTGTCTTTTGTGAGTCTCATTTGCAAGGCTCAACCAATGAACCTAAGATGGGTAGAGGGAAAGAGACTTATTTTCCTCTCCTACAGAATATACTAGAGAATAAGATGGGCTGGTAAATGGTGTTCTTCTGTCTGCTCTAAAGAGATCACCCATTGCTAAGGTTATTGGTCTAGTGTCTTCTATGATTACAAAACCTCCCAACAATTACAGGTGAAGGATAAATAAAGATAGAAAAATCCCTGATTTTCTTTCTACTTCTAATTTTTCAAACTTCCGAAATTAAAGAAATCTTTTCTCTTTCTTTAAGAGAAGAAGAGACCAGTAGGCACAGTGTATCTGATGATACTTTAAAGGTAACACTTTGGAGTTCATCCCTATGGATGGGGTAGGCAAAAGCAGAGAAATCTATGCATGGGACTTCGATTAGCCATCACAGTTTTTCATTTTATTTTTTGATTAACTTTTCTCATGCATAGCTGAAAAACACTAAACAGAATGAAAGGCAAGTTTTGTAATTAGACTAGATTGCCCAAGGCAAGAGAAAAAGAGAGACAAGCAAATCCTGTAATTCAGCTCCTAAGTAACATCCTCCACATGACAGAGCTTCTTCATACATTTTTTAATCAGGTTTTAAAGTTTTGCATGTATACATTGAAATGAGTGTTTCCTTTGGGAAAATGTATTAGTTTGCATCAAGGCTTTCATTTTCTCTTAAACATACCTTCTCCCCCATATTTTAAAACATATAGTTCATAAAGGTGTGTGGTGGCAGGGAGGAAATGGAAAATATCATGAGAGAAACACATGATAAAGCTTATAAAGATGGAAAACTGTGGGCTACCTGATTGAAGAGTTGAAGGCATGTACCCAAACAGCATTGATGGCTCAATGTCATCTGGGTGCAAGGTTTCTCCTTGCCTTTGGACCAAGAACATTTCTCATCAATAAATTATATAAAAGAATAAGCCCAGCACATTGGTAACAAGTACATAAACTGAAAAGAATAGCAAAGATGATAAAATAAACATATTAAGACTCCAGAAGGTCTCAAGAAGTATAGGCCAGAACTAATAAGATATAATTCATAAGGATAATTGAAACAAGATGGGACCAGGGAGGGAGACAAAACATAAGAGACTCTTAATCTCAGGAAAAAAACTGAGGGTTGTTGGGGGAGTGGGGGAGGGATTGGGTGGCTGGGTGATGGACATCGGGGAGGGTGTGTGCTGTGGTAAGTGCTGTGAATTGTATAAGACTGATGATTCACAGACTGTACACCAGGGGCAAATAATACATAATATATTAATTTAAAAAAAGAGAGAAACAAAGAAAAAGAAAAAAAAATATATAGTTCTACACTGGGATAAAAAACTCAGGTGCAAATTCAGAAAATGGTAGAAAACCAGAAGCTAAGGTCTGTATTCAAAAAAGTCCTGAATATGGAATTAGAGAACACCCACGGCTTAAGTCAATTTAACCCCCTTATCTCCATTGGTTTTCTCATGTAAAAACTAGGCATAACACTATCTACCTCTAGAGATTGTTAAGCTGTTTAAATGAGATGACATGTGAGACCAAATCTTATAGCAGTCTGTGTGGGCAGAGGTCTTGTGAGCCCACACATAATGTCAGGATCAGGTCAAACAATATCATCTCTCTAGTGCTCAGTATTGGTCAAACCAAGGGAATGATACTGTGATCAGGTATAAGGGGCCTTGATTTTAGAGAAAGGGAGGAAGTCAGAAAGCATTTCTTGTGCATCTTTTTATGTGTCTAATAGGAGGCTCCAAGGATATTCATGAGAAGCTATGGTCTCCCTCAAGGGGCTCTTAATGTAGAAACAAAGGACAGTAATGTTCATCTAGAAGAAGTTGGTCGGTGTGTTGCCAGTTCTGTAAGCAAAGTCCATGAGAAAGAATTATCTGAATGACCTTTCTGTCACCCACTGTCTAACCCAGCATTTGTATCTACACAATAAACATTTTTTTCCAAGAATGAATGATGTTAAGTTTTGCTTGGAAAGGTGAAGATCTAGGGAGAACAAGAAAACTCTTTAATATTTTGAAATTCTAACAAGAGGGAATTGACCTATATTTTGTAGCTCCAGAAAGCAGAAGTGAGGCAAAAATTTGAAGGGATAAGGAGGCAGATTTGAGTTTTCTACAGAAAAACTTCCTAGTAATGAAAGCTGCTGAAACAGAAAGGACGAGTTGAAGAACTGGTAAATGCTCCATCACTGAGAATGTCAAACCAGGGGCTGCACAGGAAGGTCAGGTGCTGTAGAAGAAATTCCTACACTGGGCCATTGGCAGCTGAACTATGTGAGAAAAAATTGCTTTCCATTTGAGAGGGGGTCATTAGAGAATTAAAAGGCTAGAGTCCTCATATCCAGGGCCTATTTGTAAAGCCTGTTGCTCTAAGGGCTGGGAAATTTGACTGGGCAATAGCACTTGGTTCAATCACAGAAAACAAGAGGGAGGATGACAACTTAAAAAATTACCTCAGGTTGTAATGAGGACTCCACGAACTATGTGGCATCTAGTATTGGTCTGTAGAGATGTACAGTCCAGTATTCAGGCACCATGACAGAAACTTCTCCTGGAGTTCTTAGCTCCACCATGGAGGTCTGAATCAGAACAGCTACTCCACAGCTGGTCAAGTACATGAAAGGAATTTTTGCCAGTGAACTTGCAGAAGAATTATTGCTTCAGATGTAATAGCTTATGTAACAATTTCCAGATGCAAAATCATGATCCCCAAGACAGTAACTTCCCTAAGCCTACCTTGAATGAAATGAGTTAAGAGAAGTTGACCTCAGACCAGAATGAAAGGTGGATCCATGTCTTCACTAGGGGCTGGCCTCCATGTCCTAAGACCTGGACACCTCGTGCTGAATTGCCCATAAGAAAAAATACTAATGTCAGAACTGTTGGTCCTGGGTCATGGCAGATACTGTGAAGATGGTACACAAATGTCCTATATTGGATAAACATTACTCTATAACAGCAAAAATATTTGTTGCTGTAAGATTAGTCAAGGTTATCGTATTTTATCTGGGCCTGAGAAGCCTAAAGCTTGGCCTTCTTTGTGCATCTCTATTCAAAGATCACAAGCTATGAGGTCTTTTCGTGAGATATTTGCCTACCTAATTAAGACAAACCCTCGATATCAGGGAGAGAGTCAAGTTGGCGGAGGAGTAGCAGAAACATTGAGTCACAGGAGTTCAGCTAGATAGTTATCAAACCATTCCAAACACCTACAAACCCAACAGGAGATCGAAGAGAAGAGCAGCAATTCTAGAAACAGGAAAATCAACCACTTTTCTGAAAGGTAGGATGTGTGGAGAAGTGGATCTGAAGTGACAGGAAGATAGACCGCAGAGAGAGGGGCCAGCTCCTGGCAAGCTGCAGAGCAGCTGAGCACAAAATCTGAACTTTTAGAAGTCTGCTCCACTTAGGGACATCACTCCAGAGGCTAAGCGGGGATGGAGCCCTCGGTCCCCACAGGGAAAGTGTGGTCTCAGGTCCCATGGGGTCACAGAAGGACTGGGGGTATCTGAGTGTAGCAGAGCTCACAGGTATCACAGCAGGAAGCTGACTACAGAGACAGAGCAGAGGAGTGAGCTCTCAGCTTGAGGTGACCTTAAACTGTGATCTGTGGCACAGTTGGACCACTGCTCTTGGAGCAGGGACCCCACAAGTGGCAGATCCAGGGAGATCCACCTTCCTCTGCCAGAAGAGCAGAGCAGCAGGAATCTCCTAGGTTTGGAGACTCCAAACGGGGCTGTGTGCCAGAGACAGAAACACTAGGTCACAGGCCAGGTGAGCTCAGAGCATGGCCGGAGACCAGGGAGATGGGAGTGATTGATAGCCTTTCTCTGAGGTCGCACTGAGGAATGGGGCCCTGAGCTCTTGGGCCAGAGATTGGGAGGCCATCATTTTCATTCCCGTCCTCCAGAGCTCTATGGAAAGCATTCGGGAAACAAAAGTGCCCGAGAGCGAACCCGAGCAGATTACTTAGTCCAGCCCCTGGCAAGGGTGGCACAATTCTGCCTTGGGCAAAAACATTTGAGAATCACTACAAGAAGCCCCTCTCCCAGAAGATCAGCAAGAACATCCAGCCAAGACCAAGCTCACTGATCAAGAACAGCAGAATTCCAGAGGAGGTAAAAGCAAAGCATGGAATTCATGGCTTTTATCCCATGATTCTTTAGTCTTGCAAAGTTAATTAAATTTTTTTAATTTTAGTTTTTTCTTATTCTAATTTTCTTAACTTTTCCTCTTTCCACCTTTAATGTTTTTAAACTAGTTTATCTTAACAATACCTTTCTAAAAAAAATCTTTTTAAACCTTCATTATTATGGTCATACTATATCCTTCATTTTATCTAACTTTATTTTTTGTATAAATATAAGGTTTGTTCTTCTAAAAAATTTTGGGATACAATTTCTTCTAATAGATCAAAATATACCCTAAATCTAACACAGGGCTTTGTTCCAGTCTCCAGCCTGAGCAAATTCTCTCCACTTTCTTTTTCTTTCTTTTTCCAACCAACTTACCTTACCAATTCCTTTTTTAGAATTTTTTTTTAAATTTTTATCTTTACAGTTATATTCCATCCCTTCATCATGTTTACCCTTATTTTTGTATGTATATTTTTTTCTTTCTTTAAAATTTTGGGAGGTAGTTTCATCTAAGAGACCAAAATATACCCAAGATCAAGTGGGTGGCACTGTTCTATTCCCCAGTCTAATATATATACTTTTAAAAAAAATTTTTTTAATTTCTTTTAACCCCCTTTCTTCTCCCCCCAATTTGGGGTCTCTTCTGATTTGGTTAGTGTACATTTTTCTGGGGTCTTTGTCATCCTTAGTATTTTACTCTCTCATTCATATATTCTTATCTGGATAAAATGACAAGGCAGAAAAACTCAACACACAAAGAAAAGAACAAGAGGCAGTACCAAAGGTTAGGGACCTAATCAATACGGACATTGGTAATATATGAGACCTAGAGTTAAGAATGACAATTCTCAAGATGCTAGCTGGGCTCAAAAAAGGCATGGAAGATATTAGAGAAACCCTGTCTGGAGAAATAAAAACCTTTCTGGAGAAATAAAAGAAGGAAAATCTAACCTAGTTAAAATCAAAAAAGCTATTAATGAGGTGCAATAAAAAAATGGAGGCTCTTACTGCTAGGATAAATGAGGCAGAAGAGAGAATTAGTGACATCGAAGACCAAATGATGGAGAATAAAGAAGCTGAGCAAAAGAGAGACAACTACTGGACCACGAGGGGAGAATTCGAGAGATAAGTGATACCATAAGACGAAACAATATTAGAATAATTGGGATTCCAGAAGAAGAAGAAAGAGAGAGGGGGTCAGAAGGTATATTGGAGCAAATTATAGTAGAGAATTTCCCTAATATGGCAAAAGGGAACAAGCATCAAAATCCAGGAGGTGCAGAGAATATCCCTCAAAATCAATAAGAATAGGTCCACAACCTGTCATGTAATAGTAAAACTTACAAGTCTTAGGGACAAAGAGAAAATCCTGAAAGCAGCCCAGGACAAGAAGTCTGTAACATACAATGGCAAAAATATTAGATTGGCAGCAGACCTATCCACAGAGACCTGGCAGGCCAGAAAGGACTGGCATGATATATTCAGAGCACCAAACGAGAAAAAACATGCAGTCAAGATTACTATATCCAGCTAGGCTATCATTGAAAACAGAAGGAGAGATAAAAATCTTCTAGGACAAAAAAACAAAAAACAAACAAACAAAGAAAAAAAACTAAAAGAATTTGTAAACATCAAACCAACCCTACAGGAAATATTGAAAAGGGTTCTCTAAGCAAAGAGAGAGCCTAAAAGTAGTAGACCAGAAAGGAACAGAGACAATATACAGTAACAGTCACCTTACAGGCAATATAATGACACTAAATTCATATTTCTCAATAGGTAACCTGAATGTAAATGGGTTAAATGCCATAATCAAAAGACACAGGGTATCAGAATGGATAAAAAAAAAAAAATCAATATGCTGTCTATAAGAAACTCATTTTAGACCCAAAGACACCTCCAGATTTAAAGTGAGGAGGTGGAAAACCATTTACCATGCTAATGGACATCAAAAGAAAGCTGGGGTAGCAATCCTTCTATCAGATCAATTAGATTTTAAGCCAAAGACTATAATAAGAGATGAAGAAGGACACTATATCATACTCAAAGGGTCTGTCCAACAAGAAGATCTAACAATTTGTAATATCTATGCCCCTAACATGGGAGCAACCAAGTACTTAAACCAATTAATAACAAAATCAAAGAAATACATCCACAATAATACAATAATAGTAGGGGACTTTAACACTCCCCTCACTGAAATGGACAGATCATCCAAGCAAAAGATCAACAAGGAAATAAAGGCCTTAAATGACACACTGGACCAGTTGGACATCACAGATATATTCAGAACATTCCATCCCAAAGCAACAGAATACACAGTCTTCTCGAGTGCACATGGAACATTCTCCAGAATAGATCACACCCTGGGTCACAAATCAGGTCTCAACCAGTACCAAAAGACTGACATCATTCCCTGCATATTTTCAGACCACAATGCTCTGAAGCTAGAACTCAATCATGAGAGGAAAGTGGGAAAGAACCCAAATATATGGAGACTAAAGAGCATCCTACTAAAGAACGAATGGGCCAACCAGGAAATTCAAGAAGAATTGAAAACATTCATGGAAACCTATGAAAATGAAAACACAACTGTTCAAAATCTGAGGGACACAGCAAAGGCAGTCCTGAGAGGAAAGTATATAGCGATACAAGCCTTTCTCAAGAAACAAGAAAGTACACAAACTAACCCTACACGTAAAAGAGCTAGAGAAAGAACAGCAAAGAAAGGCTGAACCCAGTAGGAGAAGAGAAATCATAAAGATCAGAGCAGAAATCAATGAATTAGAAACCAAAAGAATAGTAGAACAAATCAATGAAACTAGGAGCTGGTTCTTTGAAAGAATTAATAAGATAGATAAACCCCTAGCCAGACTTATCAAAAAGAAAAGAGAAAGGGCCCAAATTAATAAAATCATGAATAAAAGAAGAGAGATCACAACCAACATCAAAGAAATAAAATTATAACAACATATTATAAGCAACCATAAGCCAGCAAATTTGACAATCTGGAAGAAATGGATGCATTCCTAGAGATATATAAACTACCAAAACTGAACCAGAAAGAAATAGAAAACCTGAACAGACCCATAACCAGTAAGGAGATGGAAGCAGTCATCAAAAATCTCCCAACAAGCAAGAGCCCAGGGCCAAGAGGTTCCCAGGAAAATTCTACCAAACATTTAAAGAAGAATTAATTCCTATTCTCCTGAAATTATCCAAAAAAATAAAAATGAAAGGAAAACTTGCAGACTCATTTTATAAGGTCAGCATTACCTTGATCCCAAAACCAGACAAAGACCCATCAAAAAAGAGAATCACAGACCAATATCCTTGATGAACAGAAATGTGAAAATTCTCACCAAAATATTAGCCAATAGGATCCAACATTTCATTAAAAGGATTATTCACCATGACCAAGTGGGATTTATTACTGGGCTGCAAGGTTGGTTCAACATCCACAAAGCAATCAATGTGATTCAATACATTAATAAAAGAAAGAACAAGAACCATGTGATACTCTCAATAGATGCAGAAAAAGCATTTGACAAAGTACAGCATCCTTTCTTGATCAAAACTCTTTAAAGTGTAGGCATAGAGGGTACATACCTCAATATCATCAAAACCATCTAGGAAAAACCCTCAGCAAATATCATTCTCAATGAAGAAAAACTGAGAGCTTTTCCACTAAGGTCAGGAACATGGCAGGGATGTCCATTAACACCACTGCTATTCAACATAGTACTAGAAGTCCTAGCCTAGCAATCAGACAACAAAAAGAAATGAAAGACATCCAAATCAGCAAAGAAGAAGTCAAACTCTCACTCTTTACAGATGATGTGATACTTTATATGGAAAACCCAAAGGACTCCACTGCAAATCTGCTAGAACTTGTACAGGAATTCAGGAAAGTGTCAGGATATAAAATCAATGCACAGAAATCAGTTGCATTTCTATACACCAAAAGCAAGAAAAAAGAAAGAGAAATTAAGGCATTAATCTATTTACAATTACACCCAAAACCATAGGATACCTAGGAATAAACCTAACCAAAAAGGCAAGGAATCTATACTCAGAAAACTATAAAGTACTCATGAGAGAAATTGAAGAAGACACAAAGAAATGGATAAATGTTCCATGCTCATGGATTGGAAGAACAAATATTGTGAAAATGTCTATGCTACCTAAAACAATCTACACATTTAATGCAATCCCTATCAAAATACCATTCATTTTTTTCAAAGAAGTGGAACAAATTACCCTAAAGTTTATATGAAATCAGAAAAGACCTCGAATAGCCAGAAGAATGTTGAAAAAGAAAACCGTAGTTGGTGGCATCACAATTCCAGACTTCAAGCTCTATTACAAAGCTGTCATCATCAAGACAGTATGGTACTGGCACAAAAACAGACATATAGATCAATGGAACAGAATAGAGAGCCCAGAAATAGACCCTCAACTCTATGGTCAACTGATCTTCGACAAAGCAGGAAAGAATGTCCAGTGGAAAAAAGACAGTCTCTTTAATAAATGGTGTTGGGAACATTGGACAGCCACATGCAGGAAATGGAAACTGGACCATTTCCTTACACCACACACAAAAATGGACTCCAAATGGATGAAAGACTTCAATGTGAGAAAAGAATCCATCAAAATCCTTGAGGAGAACACAGGCAGCAACCTCTTCAACCTCAGCTGCAGCAACTTCTTCCTAGAAATATTGCCAAAGGCAAGGGAAGCAAGGGCAAAAATGAACTATTGGGACTTCATCAAGATCAAAAACTTTTGCACAGCAAAAGAAACAGTCAACAAAACCAAAAAACAACTGACAGATTGGGAGAAGATATTTGCAAACAACATATCAGATAAAGGGCTAGTATCCAAAATCTAGAAAGAACTTATCAAACTCAACACCCAAAGAACAAATAATCGAGTCAAGAAATGGTCAGAGAACATGAACAGACATTTCTGCAAAGAAGACATCCAGATGGCCAACAGACACATGAAAAAGTGCTCCATATTACTTGGCATCAGGGAAATACAAATCAAAACCACAATGAGATATCACCTCACACCAGTAAGAATGGCTAAAATTCACAAGTCAGGGAATGACAGATGCTGGCAAGGATGCGGAGAAAGGGGAACCCTCCTACACTGTTGGTGGGAATGCAAGCTGGTGCAGACACTCTGGAAAACAGCATGGAGGTTCCTCAAAAAGTTGAAAATAGAGCTACCCTATGACCTAGCAATCGCACTACTGGGTATTTACCCTAAAGATACAAATGTAATGGTCCGAAGGGGCACGTGCACCCGAATGTTTACAACAGCAATGTCCACAATAGCCAAACTATGGAAAGAACCTAGATGTCCATCAACAGATGAAAGAATAAAGAAGATGTGGTATATATATATAATGGAATACTCTGCAGCCATCAAAAGAAATGAAATCTTGCCATTGCAATGACGTGGATGGAACTAGAGGGTATTACACTGAATGAAATAAGTCAATCAGAGAAAGACAATTATCATATGATCTCCCTGATATGAGGAATTTAAGAGGCAGGGTGAGGGTTTGGGGGTAGGGAAGGAAAAAATGAAACAAGATGGGATCAGGAGGGAAACAAACCATAAGAGACTGTTAATCTCACAAAACAAACTGAGGGTTGCCAGGGGGAGGGGGGTCTGGAGAGGGTGGCTGGGTTATAGAATTGGGGAGGGTATGCGCTATGGTGAGTGCTGTGAAATGTATAAGCCTGACAATTCACAGACCTGTACACCTGGGGCAAATAATACAGTATATGTTAATAAATAAAAAAGATATGCATATTAAATAATATATAAATGTTTTAATACGTGTTTAGAGTTGCACATAAAATTCTATAAAATGTTAAAAAAAAAAAAAAGACAAACTCTCTGAGATCTTAAAGTAAGATTTGAATAGTAAATCTAAATTGCCCTTTCGGGGAATTTGTGTACATGTCTTTCTCTAAAAGTTATATTACCTTGCTTTGTTAAAAAAATCCACTTAGGTTACAAGAAGAAAAGAAAAAGAGGAAGGAAGGAAGAGAGGGAGGAAATTGGGAGGAAGGGAAGAAAGCAGGCTAGATCTTTTTCTTTCCAGACCTCATAACTGAGACCCAGCGTTTGTGGGCATCTGACAATGCAGGTTCCTCTGCCCACTCCTGCTCTTTTATGCCTGATACCATGTCAGGTCCTTGATTATACTTTAAAGCTAATGGCTGGTTCATGGTTCTTACCGGCCATATGCATTGTTGCTTCACTTCTGGGTCCACTGACTAAAATCCAGGTAAAAAGAACAATCCCGAATTTCCTATGCAGAGATGCTTGTAGAAGCTAAACCAAAGGCTTAACAGGAAAGGGAAGTAAAGCTGTGAAAGGTCCATTTCCAAAATTAACAAACAGGGAAAGCCAGAAAACCACCTACCCCAGGGCTCCGTTGAGTCTCCAAGAAAAATCAGGCTCTAACTTTGCACTCCAAACTCTCCATCCCAGGCCACTTCGGCCGCACCACGTGTCAATTCTGATACGTGAGGAACGGTTTGACATCCTCCGCGGTCCCGTTTAACACCTCCCAATGCTCGTTTCCACGGTGCGTGAGTGCGTGGCCACCGCCAGCCCTGCTGCGAGCGCAGGTGGGGGAGCGAGGCCTGCAGCAGAGGTTACATTTGTTTGGCAACTTCCTCCAGGCTGTTCTAGTTGAGACCATGAGAAGAAGTGAAAGTGAGAAGCCCTCCTTGACATTTGCAATCAACGGAGCAGAACAGCGAAGGGCACAGCTCAGGGCCCAGAACAAGGGACAGAGAGGGGGTTCTCCTCAGCAGGGCCATTGACCAAAGCGTTTCCTGAGGCCCATGGCCGCCCTTCTGAAGGAACGCCAGAACCCAGAGCGGCAGGTCACAAACAGTACTTGGAGCCACCTCTCCAGCCTAGATTTAATGGTCTCCGTAAACATGGTGTCAAAGGCCTCACCACCCGACCTCTCCTGAGGAAATGCTGACTGGACGGTACCACCTTCCCGCTACCGCAATTGGCCACAAGTCGTGAGAGGAAATTCAGGCTCAAAACCCGCTCAGGCTATCATCCACGCTCCGTGTTTCACTTAACTTCTAAACGTTCAGATAAATAGAAAACTCATCAGTAAACATTGTGACAGTTATCTCTTTAACTGTCATTTATATAAACTTTTGCACATCCCTTTCTAAATCAAGCTCAGATGGATCAGTTGTTCAAGTATAAACATATTTAGCAGAATTCTGTCATTTCCTCATATGTATATTCATTTGCGAATGACTCACTTCATACATCTTCATAAACCTGAGAGACTATCTGTTGAGTTCTTCACAGATGCAGGCAAGGGTGTCGCCGGAGGGGAACGCTGACAATGTATGCAGGATTCAGCCATGGCACGGCAAGGAGCTGGAAGTCGTGGCCCTGGGATCATTTTAATCCGTCTTCGGGTTGAAGAAGTGTCACAGAGGTTCACCTGAAATAAAATTATCCCTTTCTCTTAGCTTGTTTGGTACCACCTGAGCCTCTAACTCTATTGAACATTATCTTTCCCATCTGCTCTCGTCAGTGTTGCGCGCCTGTGGACCAGCTCCAGGCTGATTGGTTTTTATGGGCAACATGATCTCAGTTTTACGCACCTACGTAGGACGATCCCAAGGACAAAGAAGATGAACAATCCATTAACTATAATAAGCAACTACACATCCCGAGATAGCTACAGCATATATTTGATTTCGAAAGGAAAGGCTGAATTAAAACATGTCCCAAAATGTCTAACCTCCAACATACAGAAATAGTATTTTCTGTTCTCCATGCTCTGGTGAGCGGTGTTACAAGAAATCACGTCTCGGTCTCACTCAATCAGACTTCCCAACCCTTAAATCTTATTTTAAGATCTGACACTACAGCAAGAAAAAGATCCTCTTGAAAGCCCTCTTCGCGATGATCTGTGGGCAAAGCCTGCAGAATGTGCACGAGCACACACACACACACACACACACACACACACACACACAGAGACGCGTGCACGCGCACGCGCGCACCAGCATTCTTTTAAAGGAAAAATGTGTTGTTGTTGCTTTATGTAGGAAACTTGTTTCTTCAGTAACTTTATAATTACATGCTCTTGTTGGCTTAAATTTATAAAACCTCAGTCATGAAAACTGAGTCAAATACAGAGTTATCTGAGAAAGTCAATTGATATTCCTAGCCGGGGTTGATGACAGGCATTGGAAAATCACTGTTATTATTTATTTCAAAATTTAGTTCAGTGCAAAGTAACCTACTTGGATCTCATTTGCCCACATTACTGTAAAAGTTTTTGCTTACTTGATTTTGATAAGAATTCCCTCTTAAGACTCATCTCTCTTTGTACCCCTGTTATGTTGATGAGCTCGGTCTGTTTCTTTGGCTGACCTTTCAAACAAAGATACTTGCTTTTCCTGTTACTTCAAATCTTCATGATCCTGTAGTAATAACGATTATGACGGCATCTGATCACACTGTATATATTAATGACGAGACAGAGCTGACCACATGTCTTCACAGCTTACTGATCCCACTGATGCGAGCTGTCAGGCTGCCTCCTTGCAACTTGCATTGCAAGGTAATTAAAAAACTAGCTTTTTTAGCAGCTTGAACTTTGTTTTGCAGTGAATTGGAAATATCGCATGCTGCAGAAATAGAGAATGTACCAGTCACCTGCTCGGCTTTACGCAATGGAAGGTGTGAAAAACAGGTACAGGAGTTAATCATGTACCCAGAGTGAGGGCTTTCAAGCTCTTGAGTGTGTTTCTTTACTCATTGTTTTGCCTGAGGAAAGAATGCTAAAGTGCAGAGAGAGTGTCATCTTCAGACTGTAGTTTAGTCACTTACCAGGTCTAAGCCAGGGTGAAGAATGAGGCAGGTATACATCAATGGGCACAGGCTGTCCAGAAGAATGCCCATGCCAGCAATGCTGGCCTCTGGGGACAGAAAAGGAGGGGTGGGGTGACAGGAAGAATGACTTTTCACTGGGTTCTCTCTTGTTCCATTCGAACATTTTACCTGATATTCATATTACTTTAAAACAAATCTAGCACTAGCTAAACAGTGTTTGCCCCTCCCAGCACTGGGATAACCCCAACTGATCCCAAAGGTCAGCATGAGCAAAATGGCGCAGTAGCCTCGGCTGCCTCCTGGAGGCCCAGCTCCTCACTTCCTTTCCTCTCAACCTCAGCCAGTGTCCTCAGACTCTCACCCCGGCAAAGCAAGTGTCCAAGAAACCACCTGCTTTCCTGAGTACAAATGAAGGGTAACAGTTGTGCTTTCTTACATACACGTTATAGAGCAATGTCAAACTGAAAGAAACCACAGAAAGCTTCATCACTGAGAATGCTGGGAATGAATTTTCCTAGCTTATGCAATTGGTTGGGGAAGATCCCTGTTTGTGTTCTGGTTTGGAGGGGAGAGGAATATCTAGGCAGGGAAGAGGAGGGCTGCGATGATGAGCAGAAGATGGGGTCCTGCGCTGGAGGGTGGTGCCCAGGGCAGCAAGCTGGGCCTGACTGAGCAGACCTCTGTGCAGAATGCTGGGAAAACAGGGTCCTTGCTCCCAGTTCCTCCACATGTTGCTGTTGTCTGTGAGACCCTTGAGCACAACCACTGGATACCTTCAATATGGTATATAGCCATTCCACCCAGCAGAACCCTGAGTTAGTGGAAATATTTCTGCAAGGTTCTCCATGAGATTGCTCTAACCTTCCTTAGCTGCTTGACTTTACTCCTTTTCTCCTTTCTGCCTTTCAATGCCTTCTTTTGATACTGTTTCAAACCTAAATCTTCTCCTTCTAGTCACACATGTATGCATTAGAGCACCGTAAGACAAAAATTTGCCTACTTGAGGATTAAATTTTTTACCTCTAGGCAGTTAGGAGGGTCAAACTCATTAATCCCCTATTTGCTGTTTCCTGTATGGCACCAAACAGTAAAAGTGCTGATAAAAGTCTTGTGTTATGACTCTGTGGCTTCTCCGCATGCCCATGTTATTCTGCAGAGAAGCTGACACAGGCATACCAGCTCTTGTTGCTGAATATTCCATGTGAGATCTACTCAAAGACATCTACTCTTGTGTCCATATGGGAAATTATTACATTAAGTATTGTTGACTCTTTTTTCCAAAATTAAAACATCTTTTTTGCTTTTGCTAGTTGTAAACTAATAAATACCTGCTTTATAAAATTCTAACACCAGGGAATCAGACAAAGTTGTAAATGAAAGTCCTCTTTGTAATCTTCCCTGACTGGGATATCTACTGTTACCAATTTGGTATATATTTTTAGAGATATCTGTTATACACAATCATTAATGAATGTATACTGTGCATGCTATGCCAGAATTCTGTTCCAAGAGACAAAATCTAATACAAGGTATCTTGAGCACAAAACTTAAACACTCTCACATAACTTAAAAACTCCAGCTAGTTTCAGGCATAGCTTGATCCAGGGACTAAAATGATATTACCAGGACTTACTTTCCTAATACTTGCCATTCTCCATGTTGGGATTATTCTTGGGATCCATATGGTGTCCACCAGCCTCTCCAGGCTCACCTGTCCCCGGATTAAACTCTAGCTACAAAAGGTGGAGAATCTATCCTACATGAGTCTTAGGATTTGCATGGATCAGTATGTCTCAAATGACCATCTCCAAACCAATCAATAAACCCAGGAAAATGAAATACTCTGATTGACCAAGCTTGAGTCTCCCATGTACCCTTGGAGCCAGCTGTGAAATGAACTCCTTCCTAGGCACATGGACTAAGGGTAGAAGCTTCCAGAAAATTGTGGACTACTGACAGAAGAGTGCTGTCAACAATGTTAATAAGCAAATGCAACAAATGTCTCCAATACATTCGATTCTTTCAACATCAACATCAGGGCCAACTAAATGATTTGTGGGACTCAGTTCACAATGAAAATGAGGGATCCGTGTTTGAAAAGCAGTAAAAAAAAAAAATGCTATTAATGGTACTAAAATATAAAAGTTTTTTCATTCTTCTGCAGTCTTGCCATCAACTGATCATGGTGGGACTTTTTTTTACTGTGTGACGTTCTGAGTAAAGAAAAATTAAAAATTCAAAGTATTAGCATGAATATAACCATTCATATTTAAGTTTTCTGTGTCAGTTTCACATGCAGATATAAAGCTTTTAACTCATGTATGGATTACCAGAATTATAAAACTTGTATTTTGCAGCTCATACCTGTACATGCATTTCAATCTTAGGCAGAACCGTGGAAAGTAACCCAACAGTCAATTTCACACCCTGAAGTGTGACATCTTCTATCACATTGTCTACTTTCAGCTTACTGGTGAGTTAGAGAAGACTTAAAGAAAATGTAATTGTGTGTTTCTCTCCTGTCCCTTTATTTCTGTGCCAACATTTTCAGCACAAGTGGTGGGCAAATACACAGGTGTAAGACAAGTATGAAAGGACATGCAAGGGTTTCTTGGTCATTTACATTTCTTAGAATGCCATTACATCTTTCTGGCTTTGGATGGAACACATGGCCTCTTGGAGCTGTCAGGGCTCCCACCTGCTCAGCGGGAAGTGTACTCCATTGAGTCTCAGTAAACTCCCACACGTGGTGGGTTAACTAGAATTCTGTGCTCAGGGCCATTGAGAATGTTGTATGCCAATGGGATGGGAAAGAAGGTCAGACACATTGACTGCACTTATCTTTTCTGCCCGTGCATAGGCTCCATTGTCTTATCAAATTGCACTTATGAAACGCAAATTCAAAAATAAAATTCTTAAGAATGCCAAGACAGGGGGCACCTGGGTGGCTCAGTTGGTTAAGCATCTGCCTTTGGTTCAGGGTCCTGGGATCAAGCCCCACATCAGGCTTTCTGCTCAGCAGGGAGTCTGCTTCTTCTGTGCTTGCTCTCTCTTGTGCATGCGCGCACAAATAAATAAAATCTTAAAAAAAAAAAAAAATGCCAAGGTAGCAATAGCCACATATTAAACCAAATTCAGGACCTTCTGAGAGCCAGACTTGTACAACTGCCTGGGTTACAGGCCCAGGAAACTGGCCTTGGGTCTCAGTAAACAGAATGAGTCTATTTAAATGACCAAAGGTGATTGAAAAGCTCTGCAAAAAGACTGAGATGTGGTTAAGCAAAGCTGCTGCTCAGAAAGAAAGGGAGGTTCCACAGACAGCAGTGGTAACAGCTTTGGGGAAAAAAAAAATGGAAGCCATTTCAAATATGTGCCCTGCAATTTATGCCTACTCAATCAAACCCATTACACATGTAAAATTCATTCATTTTTAATGATTATGTAGTATCCCATTGTACGATTGCACCATAATTTATTTTAACAGTCCCATATTAACATTTAGGTTCATTCCAATTTCTCAATAAGACTTTTATGAATATTCTTGAAAATTCATCTGATTATTTCCTGATGATAAATTTCTAGTAGTAGAATTGCTGAGTCAAACAAGATGCAAGTTTTAAATGTCTTATATACATTACCAGACAGCCCGCCAAAATGGTATACCAGTTTGTACCAGTAGCAGCATATAAGAAAGCCTGTTTCACCATATTCAACACAGGATATTACCATTTGTTTTCATCTTTGCCAATCTGAAAGATGAAAAATGGTATCATTGTACTTTTTTTAAATTATGACTGAGGATAAGTATATTTTAAGGTTATTGTTAAAATTTTGTAACATTTCTGAACATTCAAAGTCTACTGGGAGCCCTCCACCCCGCCCCCGCAGTCTCACATTCAATGAGAGATGAAAAGAAATGAACTGAAGCACTGTATTATTATTTCCTACCAAAATGAGGGATAATAATAACAGTCACCAGGGGGCGCCTTGGTGACTCAGTTAGTTAAGTGTCTGACTTGGTTTCAGCTCAGATCCTGATCTCAGAGTTGGAAGATCCTGCTCCCCCAGGGCTCTGTGCTCAGCAGGGAATCTGTTTGGGGTCTCTCTCTCTCTCCCTCTGTCCCTCCTCTCTGCTCTCTCCCTCTCTCTCAAATAAATAAGTAAATCTTTAAAAATAATAGTAATAATAATAACAGCCACCATTACTAAATGCTTACTATACCTCACACACTTTATACATGTCATCTCTTCACATTCTCACAATCTCATTGAATCCTACAAATCAAGACTATGGTTACCCTACCCCCCTCCCCCCCATTTCACAGAGGAGAAGAAGGAGGTTTGGAAAGTTTAAGTAACAATTAAGTGGCAAACAAGGTCTCTGTGGGAAAAGACCTTAACCGCCCCACCCCCACCCCTGCCAAAAAACAAAAAAACAAAACAAAACAACAACAACAAAAAAACCTGCTCTACAACTAGATATTCCTAAACTCCATCTAATGTTTCTCGTGTTCATATTAATATGGCAACTGTTTTGCACTTGGTTGAATTAGAACATAAAATAATCCTTAACTACAGAATGGAATTGTCTAATACCTAGCAACCCCTGAGGGTGTTAGCCAAAAGGAAGAATGTTACCTAAACTCTATCTGTCTGGCCAGAAGCTGAAAGGCAACTAGGAAAGCTGAGTGGGCATCACTCATCTTGAAGCCTCGTAAAAGAAGGGAAATTGTATTTGCAAGTCCAATTTCTGCATGTTGGAGGAAGCCTCGCAGGAACACTGCAGTGAGGAGTTAAAATGAGGACCCTGAGAGGGGATGTGGATAATATAGTGTGTGGGGCTCTCCACTGCAGGGTATGTAAATACTTTATACACTAATTCAATTACATTTTCAGATTATGCAGGAAGACTGATTTAAGCAACAACCTGTCCTGCTGTCCCATCACCCATGCATACATGCAGGAGAACAGAGTTAAGAGAGCTGGGTCGACCTTAACTCTGGATTTCTTGACTTTTATGGGCTTAAGTTGGAACTTTAATGTTTTATTAATGTCGAGTTTTTGGAGTTGGTATTCAAAATGTTTCAAGCAGCGATAAGATGGGTCTCAAAGACCTGGAATCTGTTCACATTGGCAGGTAGTAAAAAAAAAAAGAAAAGAAAAGAAAAAGAAAAAGAAAAAAATCTACTATTTTAGATAAATTATCAACCACTGAAAGAAATCAGTGGGATTATTTTTACATAAATTATTAACTGCATAAAATGAAGATATTTAACCTGCCATTGTAAATGCATGGGTGGTGTATATAACCATGAGTTTTGAAAGTTCTGTTCTAATGTATAACTAAATACATTCTTAAATTGATCATCTTCAGAGAAAGGGCACAAAGAAACCATTAAAAAAGAGATTTCCTCAAAGCACAAAAGAAATGAGCAAATCCTTACAAGTGCCTCAAAGAGTCAAAAAATTCTAGGATATCTCTCATAGTATTTATATCTTATATTGATTTATGCAAGAAGTCCCCTCCAAAACCTTAAGGCCCTGCCTGGTTCTATGTGTGATTTTCTAGAAGGAAATTCAACGATGACTCAAGGTTGCAATTTGCGCTAATAAAAACTTTTCTATCAGACCAGTTCTCTTCTTTTTCAAAAGGTTTGGCCTTTGGAAAAAAAAGCTAAGATTTATGTAATATATTTTTGAGGGAGAAGGAAAGAGGTGTATTGAAGATTAATTTGGGGGTTTTTTTTGCATCCAAATAAATATATTTGTTGGTCTGTATTTTCCTTGAAAATATTATTTAATGACAGATTGCCCTTTTGAGAGACCAAGGATCAATAACCATTTTAATCAGATTGCTATCATTAATGAGCATTATCCCTTCTCCCCGATGTTACTCCCGTGTTTGCCACCGTTTCTAAGACTTGCTTTACCTCTGTCTCAGTTCATTCGCAAATACCCAGAGGTTTTATTGGGGAGATTTTTATTTTTCTGGAAACAGAAGATTTTGAGTTACATGTTTTCATATTCATAAATGTCTCGACTGTGAAGAATAAAGTGAAAAGAGATTTAAACCGGGCAAAAACACTGCTTATAAAACAGTCACTCAGGAATAATCATCTCAACTAAAGCAACTGTTTGTGCAAAGACAAAAGGGGCCAAATTCTGTCCTTGGATGTGCACACACAGCTCCTATTAGCTTTTGAAAACAGCTACGTGAGTGTAGCCAAGGACAGTATTTAGCCCAATTTGGTCTAATTTATCCAGACCACTGCAGCCACGAAAGATAAAGACAGATTATAAGACATTTTGCATGTCAGTACAGTAGCGAGCTCCGGGTTTTTCCAGTCCCCAGGGTTTCCTTCATCAGGCCAAATGTCAGTGATCACATCTGAGAAGTTTGAAAAGTACAGAGATCAAATTTACTTCAACACTGCTTGCCGGAGTTGGCAGCCCCAGCTCAGGGAATGCCGTTCTTTCTGTGTTGGGGGCCAAACTCTAGCGAATTAAATGTACCCAAAAGAAACAGACTTAGTCATATGCAAATGAAATTAAATACTAAGATAAAATAAAAGGACATTGATTTTAAACAGTTTTTTTAAAGACCAATCAAGAGATATTGAATTAATATATTTCAGACAGCCTTAAGTTTAGTTTACAAGACATATTCCGAGGATAGCTTTTTTTTTTCAGTTTGTTAAATGAAATTTCCTCCAGAAATGCTTATACCTATATACACGGCAGTCTACAATGGCTATTTACTCCACAATGGGGTCATGAGTCACAGGACAGGCTTTGTTTAAGTCGGTGCTCAGAAGGTTGGTCAAAGAAGGGTCAATTTCCCTGCCAAAGTGCTGCCTCCAGGTAACAGACATACCCTGAACATCAGATGGCCCAGCCTCATTATACAATATTACACAACTATCCAACCGTGAGACTACCAGCCCCCTCTTTTCTCTTTCACTGGCATTTTATATGAGAAAACGAATAGTTTGGAAATCTCTTTTATACATCCGGTTGAACTCAGACCGCCAAATGCACTCTGTTCATTGCAGCAAATGGGTACCCAGAGGTGTTTGCTTTGGTGGGGGGCACTTATTTGACACATCTTGATTCTTGGGCACCTTTACGTTGCTTTCTGTCTGGGAACCTGATCCAGGGCCTTTTACGTGAGTAAAATCCCCATTGATGTCAACAGAATGTCAGATGTGAGTGCAAGACTTGGCAATAAAGCCATCTCAGAATTTCTCAGGGCATTGCAAGTACAGATTAAGGAGACAACACCTGGCATTTTCTTACCTCTGTGGCTTAGGAACAATGTTCTACAGATTTTTGCCGATATCTCAATCTATGCTTTGAAGTTAATAGTATATGCATCAGAGTGTTTCAAGTTTTGGGGGGAGAGTTTGAGAAGTACATAGAAATGCTATTCTATAAAAAAGCAATAATAATAGCAATGATAGCTTCCATTTATGAAGCACAGACCATGGGCCAAATAATGTACTAGGTATTTGACACACGATTTCATATGTGTAACAATTCTAAGAAAGGGGTTTTATTATTTTAGTTGCGAAAATCATTTTTTTTTTTAAATTAAGTGTTCAAAAAACATAAGAAACTTGCCCAAGTTCATACAGCAAATGACTTAAGGCGGAAGTGGCAGGATGTTCTTCTTGCATGAAAACTAGATTCCATAGGACACCTGGGTGGCTCAGTCAGTTGAGCCTCTGCCTTCGGCTCAGGTCATGATCCCGGGGTCCTGGGATCAAGTCCCACATTGGGGTCCTTGCTCAGCAGGGAGCCTGCTTCTCTCTCTGCCTCCTTCTCTCTCTCTTTCTTTTTCTCTCTCTAACAAATAAATAAATAAAATCTTTGGAGGAAAAAAAAAGAAAACTGGACTCCAGGTTTGTGCTTATCAGGTCCAGAAGTAATATGGACCCAGGACCAAATCATCATGGAGAAGGACACCATGCTTTACTTCTGTCTGCCCTTTCCCACAGTCATCACAAAGATGAGTGGTTTCATGAATACAAATTTATCTGCTGTCTTTTCTCAGTATCTTCACAGCTAATAATGTTTTCTACTCCCTATAACAGTAGGTGTCGGGGGTTTCTTTGTTTTTTGCTTTGTTTTTCCAAAAAAAAAAAAAAGAGAGAGAGAAAAAAGAAAAGAAAAGAAAAAATGGAGGAGAAGAAGAAATGGAGAAACACTCACTACATGTTTATATCCACAAATAAGGCTGAATTGAATTGGTAATAAATGGCCTCTTAAGCATTGTTTTCATTTGCTAGTGCTGCATCTAATGACTGAAAATTTCCTCATCTTTATTCTCAAACAAGCTCAATGGCATTGGTGTTCTTTGCTCTGTAGCAAAGAAAGACAAAGTCAGGAATTTGCTTTATTTGATTGTCAAACTGATTTTTCAAGATTGGCAATTTGAATTCACACCTTGATATTGTTTGGGAACTCATCACGGGCCTCAGTTACACCAAACGGGGTGATAACACAAAAGCAAAGCACTATTAACTCTTTATCGTGTCACCGGCTACATTTCCAGTATACTGTACTACCAAATGGATCTCTGCCAGCTGAATATTTAAAGTCATCCCTGAACCTTTCTCCTGAGTCTCTTGTTTGTGATTTCCCCCTTTCTTTAGGCCAAACCTTTTGACAAATGAAAAGTCACTAGTGCTTAATCAGAATAATTTTCCAACCCCCCTCTACCTCTGTAGGCCTCTCTCCTGGATGAGTCAAACTAATAAAGACCAACACTTCTTTGGAATCTCTCCTTGCACCCTCCAGAATCCAAGGTTGCTTTTCAAGAAAAAAGAAAGCTTGGTGTGGGAAGCTCTCTAAGCACATTGATCCATATGAGAAGAGATGACCATACCCTGTCTCTCCTATTTTTGCCATTTTTCTCCTTGGTTCACCAAAGTATAGGGCAATAAGAAGAAGTTCCGAGAAGATAGGAATCTGGCATGCCTTGTATACCACTCCACGTCTGGTGCATGGAGCAGTGCCCGAGAACCTGGTAGATGCTCATTTAAGTAGATGCTCACGTAATGCTTACTTAATAAATGAAAAGTTGTATCTGAATATGAGGGTTGTCAGGGAGTTTTGATTATCTAAAAAGTCATGATTCTTCATCCCTCATGAAAACAAAATCATGCAAGGGCACCTGGGTGGCTCAGTCAGTTAAGCATCTGCCTTCAGCTTGGGTCATGATCCCAGGGTCCTTAGATAGAGCCCCAGGTCGGGCTCCTTGCTTAGCGGGAAGCCTGCTTCTCCCTCTTCCTCAGCTTTTGTGCATGCTTTCTCTCTCTCTCTCTCTCTCTTTTCAATCAGTCTGTCTCTCAAATAAATGGGTAAAATCTTAGAGAAAAAAGGAAACAAAAAAAAGAAAACAAAATCATGTAATTGGTATGATTACAGCAGGCTCACATTGCCTGCTTCCCTTTCCCTTCCCCATAGCTAAAAATCTTCTCGAAATGTTCCAGGTCACAAAGTCAAATTTTCTTCATGATTGGGACATTCCTATCCAGGCATCTTGGCTACTGGAGATCTAATCCTTCCCCCTTTTTAACACAGTATTTTCAGATGGAAGGGTGGAAAGATTAAAAAGGTAAATCTATAATCTCAGTAGGTAACAAATAATACATATTAAAAGAGTTGGGACACTTACCCAGAAAAAGATATGCCTAACACTACCGATTAGTTTACATACGACATTATAGTGATTTCTATTTATAATTTTTTCCAATTAAAAATAATGATGTAGTAGACAGACTTTCTAAAATGACCACCCAGGGCACCTGGGTGGCTCAGTGGGTTAAAGCCTCTGCCTTCGGTTCAGGTCATGATCCCAGGGTCCTGGGATCGAGCCCCGCATCGGGCTCTCTGCTCAGCAAGGAGCCTGCTTCCTCCTCTCTCTCTCTCTGACTGCCTCTCTGCCTACTTGTGATCTGTGAAATAAATAAATAAAATCTTTAAAATAAAATAAAATAAAATGACCACCCAAAGATTCCCCTCCTTAGTCCCCAGTAAGTCCCCCAGTATTTAAGATGTACTTAAAGTAAAGAGATTATCCTGGATTATCCAGGTGGGCCCAACATAATCAGATGAGTCCTAAGAAGCTGAGAGCACGGATGGAAGGGTAAGTCAGAGAAATTCAAAACGTGAAAAGGACTTAACTAGGTAGGAAAACTACCTAAGGGTCCATCAACAGGTAGACAGGTGAAGAAAATGTGGTGCAAATATACAATGGACTATGAAGAAAAAAGACAGGAATCTTTTCATTTTTGACAACATGGATGAACCTGGAGGGCATTATGCCATGTGAAATAAGCCAGACAGAGGAAGATAAGCACTGCATAGTATCACTTATATGTGGAAACTTAAATAAACATAAATAAATAAATAAAGTCTTACTCTTAGAAACCCAGAGTAAGAAAAGTACTTGTGAGGGGTTGGGGAGGGTCAGTCATAGGGCAAAATGGGAGAAGCCGGTGAAAGGCTCTAAACTTACAGTTAGAAAATGAAAACGTCTGAGGATCTAATGTATAACATGGTGACTATAGCTGATAACACTGTATTAGAGAATTGAAATTTGCCGAGAGAATAGAACTTAAATGTTTATACAAAAACAAACAAACAAACAAACAAACCATGATAGATGTGTTCATTAACCCAGTGGGAAGAATCCCTTCACAATATATATTTTTTATATATTATGTATACAAATGTAAAATCATATAGACATAAAATATACAAACATATAAAATGTATTAACAATAAAAATATAGAGATTAAAAACCTATTGAAATATATTACAAATATTAAAATATATACTATATCAATAAATATTTATATCTATATAATATCATCACATTGTAAATATCTTGCCATTTTATTTGTCAACTATACCTCAATAAAGCTGGAGAGAAAAAAAAATAAGAAGGACCTGATTCACCACTACTGGCATTGCTGGTTTGAAGGTGGAAAGGCCCTATGAAAAGGGAAGGAGGTGGCCTTCAGCAGCCATAGCAACCCCCAGCAGACAGCTAGCAAGGAACCCAGGACCTCAGTCTTACAAATGCAAGGAACTGAAGTTGGCTGTTAACCCAAAGAACTCGGAAGTGAATACTTTCCAGAGTGTCCATATGGAAGCCCAGCTCAGCTGATGTCTTTTTTTTTTTTTTAAAGATTTTATTTATTTATTTGACAGACAGAGATCACAAGTAGGCAGAGAGGCAGGCAGAGAGAGAGAGGTGGAGGCAGGCTCCCTGCGGAGCAGAGAGCCCGATGCGGGGCTCGATCCCAGGACCCTGGGATCACGACCTGAGCTGAAGGCAGAGGCCCAACCCACTGAGCCACCCAGGCGCCCCTCAGCTGATGTCTTGATTTCAGTTTTGTAATACCCTGAGCGTAAAACCCAGTCGAGCCTACGTGGACTTCTAATCTACAGAGGTAATAAACATGTGCAGTTTTATGTCTCTGTGTTTGTGGCAGTTTTTACATCAGCAATAGTAAGCAAGTGAAGGGACCTCAGAGTATTTGCCTTCACATTATTAAAAGTAAACATTTTTAAAGAGTTTCAATGGAAGAGAAATTTGATTTGCAACTTTTAAAACTTAAAATAGGTGAAGCAGTCTCCTGTGTTGTTCTGTCATGTGCGGGAAGGTGACAAGGGTGGGATGATAATCTGGTGTGTAGGCTAAAATTAAGAGAACATTAACTAGGGAAGGGGAGTCACTTAAACGGCATTTGTTTTTTACTTGCTAGCCGCAAGGCATCATGCTGTGCAATGGGAGTTTAGACTAATCTGACAGAGTCCTAGTCAAAGATGTGGTAAATGATGGAAAAATAAAATTAAAAGTGAGAAATGCTATAGTGTCAATAGGTAAAAACACCACGGTGACATAGCAAGGAACAGAAGACAATTACAGAGGATAATTCAATCAATTGTCAAGCTTTTTCCATTATTTTTCCTTAACAACATTAAAATCCATCACATCTTTCTACCTTTTGCTGTCTTTGTGACTTCTTGCCTGTATCAGGCCAGGAGCATCTGAGCTAGATTTCCATCACGGCCTGCTACCCAGCCTTGTCATCCCTCCTCCACCACTCGACTCATTATCTACTCCGGAGCCAGAGTGATCCTTCTAAAATGTGAGTGACTCAGGGGTTGCCTGGGTGGCTCAGTCAGTTAAGCATCTGCCTTCAGCTCAGGTCATGAACACAGAGTCCTGCGATTAAGCCCCTCATCTGGCTCCTTTCTTAGCGGGGAGCCTGTTTCTCCCTCTTCCTGCCACTACCCCTGCTCCTCTCTCTCTGACAAATAAATAAATAAAATATTTAAAAATAAATAAATAAATAAATAAATAAGTAAAATGTGCTTCAGATCATGCCACTCTTCTGTGTAATATTTTTCAATAGCCTCTCATCATCTTTACATAATTTCCAAACTCTTTAAAACGTCTGGCATGGCCTTCTATGAACTGGCTCCTGCCCTGTGCAGCTCTATTTCTTACAACACACTCACCAAACTTTCTGCTCCAATCGCACCAAACATATTGAAGTTACCTGAACATTCATGTTTTCTCTCCTTTGGACCTTGAGACCCTGATCCTGGGCCCCATCCTACCTAGGTAGCTCCTGGCCATCTCTCAAATCTGAGTTCAGAAATAAGTGAAGTTCTCTTTGGCCCTTTGGGCCCAAGAATGAGTTATTCTTCCATTTACAGACTTTATTTCCTGATTTGTACTTGCCTATCTACCTGTCTTTCTTCTCCTTTACATTGTAATGTCCTTGGAGGCAGCACCATGTATTACTCCCTTTCATATACCAAAAATCAAACAGTAGGCATTTAGTAAAGATATGTATACTGATTGGTGTTCTGGAAGCCAATGGAAGAAGCATCAAGAAGTCAAAAGAGTCAACAGTGTTAAAAGCTGAGAAAATGTTGGGGTGCCTGGCTGACTCAATCAGAAGAACACACAACTCTTGACCTTAGGATCATGAGTTTGGGCCCCATATTGGGTGTAGAGATTACAAAAGAAAGAAAGAGAGAGAGAAAAGAGAGAGAGATAAAGAAAGAAAGAAGGGAAGGAAGGAAGGAAAAGTAAGAAAGAAAGGGAAAGGAAAGGAGAGAAAATGTTGAAAATTGGAAATGGGGCATTGGATCTGGTAATAGAGAAGCCATGAGTAATCTTAGCAAGACCATCCCATTGGTTCAATGGGATGAAAATAGATTGGGATCTAAGGAAGTAGAAACAGTTTTCCAAGAGCTTCGGAGTTCAGGAGAATCTCTGAAACCCCCTTTTTTTTGGTAGAAAAGGCCAAACTTGGGCCCACCAGGTATGATTAGATCCAGGATAAATGAGAAGATACATGGAAACTACAACTAGGGAAACATACAAGACTAAACATTCAGGATCAAGAAACAGCCCCTTAAGTGTTAAAAACAAGGAAATAGAAAACAGGGATGATGAGCTAGGAGAGGAGAATGAGTGGGCAAGAGCTCCCAGGTGATTACTTGAGATTAGGTGTGGCCTTTTCTCCTCATTCCCAATGCCCAGTGAATGGGGAGGGATGTTGCAGGTGGGAAAAAGAGTTGGCTGGACACAGAGGGCCAGGTGTGGCTAAGACAAGAAGGGACGTGGGGGGAGGTCAAGGTAGTAGTAGATGGTGATCATGTCTTTAGGCTGAAGAGAGGGAGCCAGGGGAGAAGGAAAGAAGGAGCTTGACCTGGAGAGGAGAGGCCAGAGGTGATGGAAGGCAATGAATCCCAAAGGTTAACATTGGAATGAAGGTAAAAACCCTCTGCCTTCAAGACTGAGAGAGAGAGACAGGTTAAAATCTGTTTGCTTCTGTAGGTGAGTCTGCAGGTAGAGAAGCACGGAAAGTCTAAGGAGACTGTTCAGAAACCACTATATTCTCTGTAGATTATGAAGCAAGACTAAAGGCTGAGAATGAGAAGAATGGCACAAGTTGAAAGGTTGGGAACAGCTGCCTCACAAGGAATTTGAGGAAGCCAACCTGGGACAAGCAAAAGGACTGCCAAGTTGCACTGAGAGCCCAGATGAAGTCAGATAATTAAAGAATAATGATATTTTTCTGAATTTTAATTTCCATAAACACACGGAAAATGTTGTCCTGCTTGTGTATGTTCCCACTTCGACAAGAGAAAGAAACTGAGTTTGAAAGAAAGAAAGGCTGATTGAATTCTCTTTAAAATTCATTTCTGTATTAAAATAGTTTTACAGGTATCTGTGGTTGATTTCCAAATATTGGGAAACCAAGCATTTTTGTAAACCACAACCATGTGTATTTTCTGCTTGTGTGTGTGCTTCTACCTTTTCACATTTGGTTAAAAAAAAAAAAATTACAGGTGGGGGGAAAAACATCAGCCAAGAGGGTTTTGTGGATCACACAGCCCCATGCAATTAAGGCGCCATTGTTAATTTTCAAATTGTCATAATCCATTTGAGAATTTAAGACAATTCAAAAAACAATTATGACTGAATGAAAAGTGAATTGGGCAATCAACTGAGATGAAATTCAGCCCAGAGAAACAAAACATTGAGGAAAAAAACCTAGAATAAGGGAAGAATGAAAGGCATATGGAAGTGACTGATTGTGTAGGGACGGTCTTTAAAGACCAAGGTTACTTGACAAGAAGGTGGTAGGGGTTTGTTTGACACTGAATGAAATTTAGTTATTTTGCTAAGTGCAGCAGATCTGGCTTTTTCATGTTTAAGTTGCATAATAAATGTTTTGAAGCCTACCCAGATGCACACGGATAGAGCTATATGTTATTTACCTAAGACTCTCGTACAGCAACAACTAAACAAAGCCAGTCCCCACAGACATTATGGAGCAATCTGCAGCAAATCAGAATTCCAATTTCTTATTCTGATTCTACGAAGGGATTGATTTGGGATCCACGCGAATGAATTATTTTACCCTAAATCAGCAAGTTCAAATAATCACATCTTGTATCTTTTGTTTCTGAATTTGAAATAAACGTAGGTAGCAGGATCACCTTCATCAACAAACAACTTGAAAACACCCTGGAAATAACATCTGGATGACTACACAAATGTGTCCTGAATGAATCTCTTTTTAAGTGTTGATCTCTGCAGTCTTGTGTTCCCCCCAAGCAAATAGGCCCATGTAGAAGAGTCAAATCTTACTGCATTACGCCTCCTGTCATTTTCAATTCCTACTAAACCTTTTTTCCCCACCAAGCTATTTCCTACTATTCCAATCTTTAGTCTATGACTTTTTTAAAGGCATTAGCCAAGATTCATCTCCAGTCTGATGCTTTCCTTGGCAAATCACATCCCATCATGATCTTTCGCATGGTTTGAATTCCCTCCGAATTCATTCATTCATTCACTCACTCATTTATGCTTCATTGTGCATTTACCATATGAGACCTTGAGAGCATCAGGTTGGTGTTCTCTGTGCAATCTAAGTGCATATAGTCTATGCTTCCTTGGGGCCCTGGACCTATGCTAGGCACCATAAAGTTGATAGAAAGAAGAAAATGTAATTATCTATCTCTTTCAAAAAGATTTAAAGCAACTGGCTGTTTAAAACAAATAGCAAAACAAATTTAAACAAATTAAAACAAATAGTCCACAAAATAAAAGAAAAAAAATCAAGTAATAAACAAAGAAAATTATATTAAAACTTTCCCCCGAGTTTCCAGCAGCTAAAAAAGGGAAATTAAATGGGTCATAAAGCTCTCATTCTCTGATAAAAGAAATGCTACTACTAAAAAAAGATTGAGTTGAGCAAGGATGACAAAAAACATGGCTGTATAGGTTCTACTAAGGACACACCCTCAGAATCCCTCTTTACACAGCATTCCAGTGAGCAACCACTAATTCAGCAGAGCCACCACTCAAAATAAATTCTTCTCACCATTTCTTGTAAATGATGCTCTTTTCCCTCAAGAAATTTGCCCCTTAAGAAATAATAATAAAGCATGGATACCGGTAAAAATTGAAGAACATTTTAGAGCTAAACTGTGTGGTGCTCATTGATTAAGTCTTCTATTTCTTTGTATCCCAATAGCACCGAATGTAGTCTTTGCCCAGAATGAGGGCATAAAGACCTTCGCCCCATGGACTTATTAATGCAGTGGGGATTCAGAGAAGGAAGACCCTGGTAGTTAGAAATCTGCCTCGAAGAGCAACAACGGAAGCCAAGCCTTGAAAGATGAGTATTTGTTGAATGAGAAAACAAAGATTTTGAGTCAGTTAACCTTTTGAATAGATTTTCTTTAAAATCATAAGTAAACGTATTGAATCCCAACTCTTGCTTAGTGACTTTTCCACTGAAGGTGCATTTTCCAATAATCCTGTGTTCATATCATACTGACCCTTGCATTCTCTCCTTCAGACTTTAATACATCAAGAACCCATGGTTAAAAATTCAGTTTATTGGTCTTCAATAACCACCAACTCAAGAAGTTAAATGGGTACTTCACTGATGTCTTCAATTTTATCTCCCTGAGATCCAAACAGGTTTTATATCACCTAAGGAATGAGAGGTTCCTTGTAAGTTTAAAGAGTTCAAGGAGCATGGCACCTGGGGGGCTCAGTTGGTTAAGCAACCAACTCTTGATTCCTACTCAGGTCTTGACCTCAGGGTCATGAGTTCAAGCCCCACATTGGGCTCCATGCTGGGTGTGGGGCCCACTTAAAAAAAAAAAAGAAGCTCAAGGAGCAAAAAGACCATTTTAATTACATCAGTAACCCACTCAACAGCACATATTAGATTTGTCTGCAAAATCATCCTTTCAGTTTTCACCAAAAAAAAAAAAAAAATGAGCTCATTCTCATTTTCTCCTGTTGCTGGTAGTTAGAGGTTGAAATATGCAAAAGCCTATATGCCATGGACCCCCTCAAATCAGTAAGTACTCAAAATTGTGTGCAAAATATGAATAAAATATTGATTTCATTAAAAATGTTAAGGACTACTTAATTCAAAAACATTTTATATGTTTGCATATTTATTTCTGAATTTGCATATTTGTTTGCATATAACTTGTAAAGATGAATGTTAATTATACTTTAAAATCATTTATAAATTGTAACTAAGAATGTTGTATGAATTTTTAAAACTGCCAAATTCTCAAGTACCACTAATTATAAAGTGTCATGTAAAGTACACTGGAGCAGACCTCATATTGAAAAAATATTGAGACCTTGACAAATAGAAAAGCAGAATTATTAACAGTGCTTGCTGATTAAATGATACCTGAGGCAAGTGAAACATAAGTGACACTCTGTGTTTTTCCAAAGCATCCACTTACCTTGACTGAATTATGATGAGAAATTCAGGCTCCGAACCAGACAAATATTTCACCTGATGCCTCCATATCATCCCACATTTAAATGTGAGCTTCTGAGAGCTGTTCCACAGCTTCACTGCATGTCTTCTAAAAATGACAAAGAAAGTAAGTAAATAAGAGTCACAATAAGCGGTAAGTCGACTTCAGCAGCACCCTGTGTCAAATGAGGTGAGCTGAGAAGATCTGACTGTGCACTAATTGGATTTGTAAAATGTTTCAGAGTCATTTAAAAAACATTTACACAGGGTCAGCTCTGCAAGGGTTTCTGAAAAGAACCATAGAGAAGAATGAAACGTCCAAGTAATTACATTGGACGTGTAGATCTCACACTCTCTCTATTAAATTGGGCATGAAATTGGACTTTTGAAAAGTACAGGGGGTCTTGTACCATTTTCTACATTTTTGATAAAATGTTTAATTATCCTAAGCACAGATAGGATTTAGATAGGAGCTACGACTCATGTATTGTTTTTCCTAAATTAGCAACTACTGTAAGTCGATTTCTTTTGAAAAAGTTTTCAAGAGTTGCAGCAGATTGAAAAACTGACTGACTCAGTTTCAGCTTATTTCCATCATCTATGGTCTTGCCAAAAGAAAGAGACATTGTTACCAGTCTGGCCTCAGCCACCACAACCACGCCCCTGTCTCTATTAGTTTAGGGTTGATTTGTAAACGACTTACTACAGGAAATAATTATACTAAATTATTCCATGTTGTTATATTATCAGTATCCTATCTGAATCCATACTAATATAATTAGAGAGAAAGTCGACACTGAAATAACAAGTAGCTCTTAAAGTTTCATGCATGTTAAGTAGCATTTACTGCGCGGGCAGAATAGAACTTAGATCTCAAAAATAATTTGATATTAAAAGACAAAAGTAAACAAATTAGATTGTAAGTTTGTTTTTTTCCCCTGGGTATTAATCAGCCCTAGTAAACCTTGTATTGTACTCTTCAAATCTGTGTTAATCAGAATTTAGGTTTTGAAAGGCAAAAGGAAAAAAACTGTCTCCCTCTGGTGGGGAATATAACAAGTTTTTCTTTCTTTGCTTTTTTTCTTTTTTTTCCTGGTAATTTTTCTTTCCCCTGCAGTCAATGTCAGATAAATTTCATGATGCTCCAAAAGAATACTCTTTGCAAAACAAGATTTCACCATCTTTTGAACATGGCCAACACTGAGAAAATACAGATTCAAGAATGATCTTTAGTTCCTTCACTTTTTTTTTTCTGAAGAAAGTAAAAGGATAAAAGAATGAAAATATCAAACCAGCAGCACAAAACAGAAAAGCTTTGTATTTACATGAATTCTGCAGCTTCTAATTGGATCGGGTTGCAAAAGTTCACTTTAGAATCTGTAGTTTGGAAATAATGCTGCTGAGTAAGTAGTTTCAGAAAAGGAAAATCCTAGAAGGCTCCCTTCTCCCTCCACCAGATTATCTAAAGAGTTCACTGGCCTTTTTTCTTTCTCTGTGATCCTGAAACACTTTCCCATTACATCACCTGTGATTTTGTTCATGTTAGTCTCTTCGGTAAGACCATGGGCCCCTCAGTATAGAGACTATGCCTTATGTATCCCCAGGTCACTGGTATTCAGCATGGTATTTCATATAAAGTAAAACTTGGGCTGTACTAGGCAGTGTGCAAAGCCTTAGACATAAACCATGGGCAAAGTCCACCTGGTCCTTACCTTCATGAAACAACAATCTAATGCAAAATAATGGATTAATCAATAGTACATTTTACCAGAAGAGGAAATAAGATGGCAGAGAAGTAGGAGACTGAAATAGCATTAGGTCCCAGAAGTTCAGCTAGATAGTTCTCAAACCATTCTGAACATCTACAAACTCAACAGAAGATAGAAAAGAAGAGCAGCAATTCTAGGAACAGAAAATTGACCACTTTCTGGAAGATAAGATGTACAGAGAAGTGAATTTGAAGCGATGGGAGATAGACCTCGGGGGAGGGACAGGCTCCCGGCAAGTGGTGGAGCAGTGGAGCTCAAAATCGGGACTTTTAGAACTCTGCTCCACTGAGGGACGTGACTCCAGAGGCTAAGGGTTTGGGGGAGAGGGGAAGCCCCCATGGGGACACTGTGGTCTCAGGACCCACAGGGTCACAGAAAGACCAGGGGTATATGAGTGTAGCAGTGCTCCCAGGTGATCAGATGGGGAAGCTGGCTGCAGGGACAGAGCAGAGGAGTGGGCTCTCAGCTTGGGGTTACCTTAAACCATGATCCAAGACACAGTAGAGCCATTGCTCCCCAAGTGGCAGATCTGAGGAAACTGCCTCCTTCCTTCTCTGGGAGGAGTGGTGTGGGAGTAAGCAGCAGGAATCTGCTGGGTTTGGAGACTCCAAATGGGGCTGTGCTTCAGAGATAGAAACTCTTGATCACAGGCTGGGTGACCTTGGAGTGTGGCCAGAGACCAGGGAGACTGGAGGGATTGACTGCTTCTCTCTGAGGGCGCACTGAGGAGTGGAGCCCTGAGCTCTCACCTCCTTCAGGCCAGAGATTGGGAAGCTACCATTTTCATTCCTGTCCTCCAAAGCTGTACAGAAAGCATTAAGGAAAGAAAGTTCCAGAAGTGAACCCTAGCAGATTACTTAGCCTGGCCCCTGGCAAAGGTGGTGCAATTCCAGCTCCAGCAAAAACATTTGAGAATCACTGCAGCAGGCACCTCCCCCAGAAGATCAGCAAGAACATCCAGCCAAGACCAAGTTCACCGATCAACAAGAACTGCAGAACTCCAGACCTAGGGGAAAGCAACACATAATTCATGGGTTTTTCCCCATGATCCTTTAGTCTTGCAAAGTAAAAATTTTTTTTTAATTTTATTTTTTTCTTATTGTATTTTTTTAACTTTTCCTCTTTCCTCTTCTAATTTTTTAAACTATTTTATTCTTCAATACCTTTTTAAAAATATCTTAAATTTTCATTGTTATAGTCATATTTTATTCCTATGTTGTATTTAACCTTATTTTTTGTATACATCTAGGGTTTTTTCTTTAAAATTTTGAGATACAATTTCTTCCAATAATAGATCAAAATATACTCTAAATCTAGCTCCAGCCTGATCACATCCTCTCTTCTTTTTTCTTCTTTTTCCAACCAACAATCTTAACAATTCTTTTTTTAAAATCTTTTAAAATTTTCATCGTTACAGTCATATCACATCCCTTCATCATGTTTACCCATATATGGGTAAACTTATATATATATATAAGTTTTTCTTTCTTCAAAATTTTGGGAGGCAGTTTCTTCTAAGAGACCAGAATACACCCAAAATAAAGTATCAAGTGGGCAGCTCTGTTCTATCCAACAGTCCTATATATATTTTTTTTAATTCCTTTTTTCCCCCTTTCTTCTCCCCCCAGTTTCAGGTCCCTCTGATTTGGTTAGCGTATATTTTTCTGGGGTCTTTGCCACCCTTATAGTATTTTACTCTCTTATTCATACATTCTTGTCTGGATAAAATGACAAGGTGGAAAAACTCACCACAAAAAAAAAAAAAAAAAAGAATGAGAGGCAGTACTGATGGCTAGGGACATAATCAGTGTGGACATTGGTAATATGTCAGAAATAGAGTTCAGAATGATAATTATCAAGGTGCTAGCTGGGCTCAAAAAAGGCATGGAAGATATTAGAGAATCCCTTTCTGGAGAAATAAAAACCCTTTCTAGAGAAATAAAAGAACTAAAATCTAACAAAGCTGAAATCAAAAAAGCTATTAATGAGGTGCAATCAAAAATGGCTTTCACCTCTAGGATAAATGAGGCAGAAGAGAGAATTAGTGATACAAAACACTAAATGATTGAGAATAAAGAAGCTGAGCAAAAGAGACAAACAATTACTGGACCATGAGGGGAGATCAGTGACAGCATAAGATGAAGCAATATTAGAATAATTGGGATCCCAGAAGAAGAAGAAAGAGAGAGGGGGGCAGAAGGTATATTGGAACAAATTATAGTATAGAATTTCCCAAATTAGGCAAAGGAAACAGGCATCAAAATCAAGGAGGCACAGGGAACCCCCTCAAAATCATTAAAAATAGGTCCACACCCCGTCATCTAATAGTAAAGCTAACAAGTCTTATAAACAAAGAGAAAAGCCTGAAAGCAACTAGGGACAAGAGGTTTGTAAGATAAAAAGGTAGAAATATTAGATTAGCAGCAGACTTAATCACAGAGACCTGGCAGGCCAAAAAGGACTGGCATGATATATTCAGAGCACTAAATGAGAAATATATGCAGCCAAGAATACTATATCCAGCTAGGCTGTCAGTGAAAATAGGAGAGATTTAAAACAAACAAACAAACAAACAAACAAACTTCTAGGACAAACAAAAATAAAAAGTATTTGCAAACAGCAAACCAGCCCTACAGGAAATACTGAAAAGGGTCCTCTAAGCAAAGAGAGAGCCTAAAAGTAGTAGACCAGAAAGGAACAGAGACAATATACAGTAACAGTCACCTTGCAGGCAATATAATGACACTAAATTCATATTTCTCAATAGGTAACCTGAATGTAAATGGGTTAAATGCCATAATCAAAAGACACAGGGTATCAGAATGGATAAAAAAAAAAAAAATCAATATGCTGTCTATAAGAAACTCATTTTAGACCCAAAGACACCTCCAGATTTAAAGTGAGGAGGTGGAAAACCATTTACCATGCTAATGGACATCAAAAGAAAGCTGGGGTAGCAATCCTTCTATCAGATCAATTAGATTTTAAGCCAAAGACTATAATAAGAGATGAAGAAGGACACTATATCATACTCAAAGGGTCTGTCCAACAAGAAGATCTAACAATTTGTAATATCTATGCCCCTAACATGGGAGCAACCAAGTACTTAAACCAATTAATAACAAAATCAAAGAAATACATCCACAATAATACAATAATAGTAGGGGACTTTAACACTCCCCTCACTGAAATGGACAGATCATCCAAGCAAAAGATCAACAAGGAAATAAAGGCCTTAAATGACACACTGGACCAGTTGGACATCACAGATATATTCAGAACATTCCATCCCAAAGCAACAGAATACACAGTCTTCTCGAGTGCACATGGAACATTCTCCAGAATAGATCACACCCTGGGTCACAAATCAGGTCTCAACCAGTACCAAAAGACTGACATCATTCCCTGCATATTTTCAGACCACAATGCTCTGAAGCTAGAACTCAATCATGAGAGGAAAGTGGGAAAGAACCCAAATATATGGAGACTAAAGAGCATCCTACTAAAGAACGAATGGGCCAACCAGGAAATTCAAGAAGAATTGAAAACATTCATGGAAACCTATGAAAATGAAAACACAACTGTTCAAAATCTGAGGGACACAGCAAAGGCAGTCCTGAGAGGAAAGTATATAGCGATACAAGCCTTTCTCAAGAAACAAGAAAGTACACAAACTAACCCTACACGTAAAAGAGCTAGAGAAAGAACAGCAAAGAAAGCCTGAACCCAGCAGGAAAAGAGAAATCATAAAGATCAGAGAAGAAATCAATGAATTAGAAACCAAAAGAATAGTAGAACAAATCAATGAAACTAGGAGCTGGTTCTTTGAAAGAATTAATAAGATGGATAATCCCCTGGCCAGACCTATCAAAAAGAAAAGAGAAAGGACCTGAATTAATGAAATCATGAATGAAAGAGGAGAGATCACAACCTACACAATAGAAATACAATTATAAGAACATATTATGAGCAACTATATGCCAGGAATTTGACAATCTGGAAGAAATGGATGCATTTCTAGAGACATATAAACTACCAAAACTGAACCGGAAAGAAATAGAAAACCTGAACAGACCCATAACCAGTAAGGAGATGGAAGCAGTCATCAAAAATCTCCCAACAAACAAGAGCCCAGGGCTAAGAGGCTTCCAGGGGAATTCTACCAAACATCTAAAGAAAAATTAATACCTATTCTTCTGAAATTGTTCCAAAAAATAGAAATGGAAGGAAAACCTCCAGACTCATTTTATGGGGCCAGCATTACCTTGATTCCAAAACCAGACAAAGACCCCATGAAAAAGGAGAATTACAGACCAATATTCTTGATGAACACAGATGCAAAAATTCTCACCAAAATACTAGCCAATAGGATCCAACAATACATTAAAAGGATTATTCACCATGACCAAGTGGGATTTATTACTGGGCTGCAAGTTTGTTTCAGCATCCACAAATCAATCAATGTGATAAAATACATTAATAAAGGAAAGAACGAGAACCATATGATACTCTCAATAGATGCTAAAAAAGCACTTGACAAAGTACAGTATCCTTTCTTGATCAAAACTCTTCACAGTGTAGGGATAGAGGATACATACCTTAATATCATCAAAGCCATCTATGAAAAACACACAGCAAATATCATTCTCAATGGGGAAAAACAGCTTTTTCCCTAAGGTCAGGAACACGGCAGGGATGTCCACTATCACCACTGCCATTCAACATACTACTAGAAGTCCTAGCCTCGGCAATCAGATAACAAAAAGAAATTAAAGGCATCTGAATCAGTAAAGAAGTCCAACTCTCACTCTTTGCAGATGATATACTTTTTGTGGAAAACCCAAAAGACTCCATTCCAAATCCTCTAGAACTCATACAGAAATTCAATAAAGTATCAGGATATAAAATCAATGCACAGAAATCAGTTACATTTCTATACACCAACAGCAAGACAAAAGAAAAAGAAATTAAGGAGCCGATCCCATTTACAATTACACCCAAAACCATAAGATACCTAGGAATAAACCTAACCAAAGAGGCAAAGAATCTGTACTCAGAAAACTATAAAGTACTCATGAGAGAAATTGAGGAATACACACAGAAATGGAAAAACGTTCCATGCTCATGGATTGGAAGAACAAATATTGTGAAAATGTCTATGCTACCTGAAGCAATCTACACATTTAATGCAATCCTTTTCAAAATACCATCAATTTTTTTTCAAAGAAATGGAACAAATTATCCTAAAATTTATATGGAACCAGAAAAGACCCTGAATAGTCAGAGGAATGTTGAAAATGAAAACTGTAGTTGGTGGCATCACAATTCCAGATTTCAAGCTCAATTACAAAGCTGTCATCATCAAGACAGTATGGTACTGGCGCAAAAACAGACACGTAGATCAATGGAACAGACTAGGGAGCCCAAAAATAGACCCTCAACTCTATGGTCAACTAATCTTTGACAAAGCAGGAAAGAATGTCCAATGGAAAAAAGACAGTCTCTTTAACAAATGCTGTTGGGAAAATTGGACAGCCAATGCAGAAGAATGAAACTGGACTATTTCCTTACACCACACACAAAAATAGACTCCAAATGGATGAAAGACCTCAATGTGAGAGAGGAATCCATTAAAATCCTTGAGGAGAACACAGGCCGCAACCTCTTCAACCTCAGCCACAGCAACTTCTTTCTAGAAACATCACCAAAGGCAGAGAAGCGAGGGCAAAAATGAACTATTGGGACTTCATCAAGATCAAAAGCTTTTGCACATCAAAGGAAACAGTCAACAAAACCAAAAGACAACTGACAGAATAGGACAAGATATTGCAAATGACATATTAGATAAAGGGCTAGTATCCAAAATCTAGAAATAACTTATCAAACTCAACACCCAAAGAACAAATAATCCAGTCATGAAATGGGCAGAAGACATGAACAGACATTTCTGCAAAGAAGACATCCAGATGCCCAACAGACACGAAAAAGTGCTCCAAATTACTTGGCATCAGGGAAATACAAATCAAAACCACAATGAGATACCACCTCATGCCAGTCAGAATGGCTAAAATTCACAAGTCAGGAAACGACAGATGTTGGCCAGGATGTGGAGACGGGGGAACCCTCCTACACTGTTGGTGGGAATGCAAAAAAAAAGTTCCTCAAAAAGTTGAAAATAGAGCTACCCTATGACCCAGCAATTGCACTACTGGGTATTTACCCTAAAGATAAAAATGTAATGATCCGAAGGGTCACGTGTACCCAAATATTTATAACAGCAATGTCCAAAATAGCCAAACCATGGAAAGAACCTAGATGTCCATCAACAAATGAAAGGATAAAGAAGATGTGGTATATATATATATATATATACAATGGAATACTCTGCAGCCATCACAAGAAATGAAATCTTGTCATTTGCAACAACGTGGATGGAACTAGAGGGTATTACGCTGAACGAAATAAGTCAATCAGAGAAAGACAATTATCATATGATCTCCCTGATATGAGGAATTTGAGAGGCAGGGCAGGGGTTTGGGGGTAGGGAAGGAATAAAATGAAACAAGATGGGATTGGGTGGGAGACAAACCATAAGAGACTCTTAATCTCACAAAACAAACAGTAGGTTGCTGGCAGGTGGTGTGGTAGGGATAGGGTGGTTGGGTTATGGACATGGGTAAGGATATGTGCTATGGTGAATTGCTGTGAAATGTGTAAGCCTGATAATTCACATACCTGTACTCCTGAAACAATTATACATTATATGTCAACAAAAATAATTTTTTAGAAAAGTGCATTTTACCATAGAAACCATCTATTAGATAGTAGCTACCAGCCACAAAAGCCTATGCAATTTATATTGTAATTGAAATGGATTAAAATTCCCCTTTACGTTGATTCATGCCTAAAATTCTAGAGGGTTATTCTCATCATAATGTGCAGAAAGAATTTTGAGCTAAAAGTTTGAAGCCTGGATCTAATCATCCAACTATCAAGTAACTACCATGTGTCAGGCACTATGCTAAGCCATGGAAACACATTCTGGTCAAGAAAGCCAGATTATAAATAAGGGAAAAAAAAAGTTAAAGATAGTTTGTCATTTGCATTAATAGGGAAAAAAATAAGGCAACAGAGGAGGGGTATAGTAATCAGGGTTCAAGCAGGAAATTGATTTTATACTCAGTGGAGTAATTGAGGAAAGTTTAATAAAAGTACTGTTTAAAAGGTGTGGGCAGGGGTGCTTGGGTGACTCAGTCAATTAAGCATCTGATTCCTGATTTCAGTTCAGGTCATGATCTCAGGGTCATGGGATCAAACCCCACGTCAGGCTAAATGCTCAGCCCTGAGTCTCCGTGTCCCTCTCCCTCTGCTCTTCTCTCTCTTGAATAAATAAATAAATAAATAAAACCTTTTAAAATTTTAAAAATAAACAATGCCTGGAGCTCTGTATAACATATCAGAATTCAGTGGTTGAAAGGTAAACATTTGTCAGCTCAAACTTTATGCATTCATTCACTTAACCATTCAGTCAGGGTTGACTTACTAAATGCTGGGCACCAACGTTGATATGTTTAATAGTAAAGAAGAGCCAGTACCAGTCTTCATGGAGCTAATTCATTGAGTGGGAACTGCCACCACCAGGTGTCACTAACTCCAGCCCTCACCACTTACAGCATTGGTGAGTATGAGAACATCTAACACTGAAAAGCTTCATATTCACTCGTATTTATTCAAAAATAGATATATATTTTATATCTTAATTGAAAAAATAGGGGCACCTTGGTGGCTCAGTTGATTAAGCCTCTAACTATTGATTTCAGCTCAGATCACAATCTCAAGGTCATGAGTGGAACCCTACCTCGATATCCATGCACAGCCCGAGTCTGCTTAAGATTTTTTCCCTCTCCCTCTGCCCCTTCCTACCCCCTCATTTACACACTCTCTCTCTCTCTCAAAAAAATTTAAAAACAAAAAATAAAATATATTTTAAAATTTTTAAAAATGTATTGATGCAAGTTACTATGAATTCAGTAATTCTTTCAATAAATTTGTATTTACTTATTATAATGGTTTCTACATACATTTGAAAGGAAGTACAGCATCCATTTGGGAGACATACTAGCTTGCTCATCAACAGTAAATCACACGCACACTGGAATTGTGGTCCCCCTGCCACAGAGCTTAACCCTTCCCCCAGAAACCTACAGACTTGATGAGCAAAGATTCTCTGCCGAAGCCTGTGATGAACTGATCAGAGTGACTGTGATCTCCGCAGTCATCTCCTGAGTGATGCCCTGAGACTAATACCAGGTGCACAAAGTGTTAACTCTGTATGTCAGTCTCTAGCAACGCTGCTTTCTTGCCCCAGACATCTCACAGCCAATTTGTATGAAAACAGTTTCAGACCTTCTGACTCAGACACAACCAATGGGGGCAGGAGGAAAGCTGGAATCACAAAGGAAACCCATCTTCTTACCATAAAGATGATATGTTTTGGATGAAGCATGTGTTTCTGATTCTGTTTTCCCAACCTTATCCCCGACATCCAAAGAGACTTCTCCCACCCTCAGTTAGGTGGACTACTAACAGGTCCACCTTGCTAGTATGGCAGACATGCCCAGAGACATTTAAATCCTAAAGGAGGGACGCCTGGGTGGCTCAGTTGGTTAAGCAGCTGCCTTCGGCTCAGGTCATGATCCCAGCGTCCTGGGATTGAGTCCCACATCGGGCTCCTTGCTTGGCAGGGAGCCTGCTTCTCCCTCTGCCTCTGCCTGCCATTCTGTCTGCCTGTGCTCGCTCTCTCTCCTTCTCTCTCTCTGATAAACAAAATCTTAAAAAAAAAAAAAAAATCCTAAAGGAAAACACAGCTTGACCTGCATCAGGATACTCCACTGGGCTAGACAGTAGGGAAAAAGTACCAACAAGATATATGACCAGTGTGCTATCAGAAAAAGAGAGGAGGTAGTACCAATTGCCATGGGGAAGGGTTGCCAGAAAGTGAATGTGATTTGGACCTGAAAAGGATAACTTCAACATTCAGTGGGGAGAGAAGGAAGATCATCCAGGTGGGAGGAAGATAGGAAGAGAGCTAGGAGATAGTACATGACCTAGGAGTTAGGGTTTTTTAGTATGCAACAATTACAGGCTCAAGCAGGTTGCAAAGTCACTGTTGGCCATTGCTTATAGAAAAAGAGGGCATGCCATTGGAGAAAATGGCATCCCCAATAAAGCAGATGAAAGAAGTAGAGAGAAAAATGCATCATGAGGACAGAACTTCAGGCAGAAGTGATCTCATTCAAACCCTCTGGTATGTTTCATTCTGCTCAGATAATACTTAGCACAGACTACCTTGCCATCAATCTTTTACATTCTTTTCTCTTCTCCTCTGTTGGATTGTGTTTAAATTCATATAGGAGCAGCAATGGGACAGAGGGGAAATAGCAAAGGATGTGTAGCGAAACAGTTACATTCAAATCCTAGCACTTCCATGTATGTGACTTCAAACAAGTTTCTCAGCCTCTCTTAGCCTACATTCTTCATAAAATATGGATGGCAATGCTTACATCTAAGGGTTGTGTTAAAAATGAAATGAAGTAAGTAATAAGGCATACGAAGGTCTTGCATACATTAGACAAATAAGAAATATGTTTCTTCCCCACTTCCATGTTATGTCCTAATGCTTACCCTCATGTCTTTCACAGGTCTTTCACTTTCTTAGTATGGGTGGAGTACAAAGCAGTCACACTGCTTTCCAGATCATCCCAGATTATATTGCTTTGAATAATTTTGTTGGGTTTATAGTCTACATACAATTTACTCCAAGAATCATTTATTAATCACCTTCAATGTCTAGCACTGCTAGAGCCTGGGACCATAACCATATGTTCAACATGGGCCCTGTTCTCAAGGAGTTCAGGATCAGTGAGTTGTTCCTTTGATGACTCATCCCTATAGAAAGACTTTTAAGGAAATAAGCCAATGGAACACTAAATGATGCCATTAAACATGAGTAATCCAAGGACATATTTTTAGAGCCAGGTAACTCCTTCATGAGAATGTTTTATTAGCATTATGAGGGTTTTAGACAAAAATAATACCACAGTTAAAAATCAAGATTCTTTACAGAAGAAAACTCTGAGGAGAAAAGGTTTTATTTCTATGCTCACCAAATCATGTTTGATCTTATTAACGAATTGGTCCCTTAGGTAGAATATTCATGAACAGATTTAAAACTGGTTCAAAGACATAGCAAATTCTTGTTAACATACTTTTGTATAACTTCAGCTGCTAAGAAATGGCAGCCCCAGGTCGTGATCCAAGATGAGGTACCTTTGTTTAAGGTAGTGCCAAGCAAGGTAGAAGCTTAGAGGAAAGAGGCCCAGTGACAGCTCATTCAGTGGCCACAGTCATCTCTCAAGGACAGAATTTTCCACTATCCTACAGAGAGCAGTACTAAGTGAGGGGTGATTAGGGACAAACACTACAACCTAAAGGTGCAGGATATCAGGAAAAGATACGAAAACACAAGCATGCTTTAGATAATCAAGACTAAGAGACTATCCCATCAGAATTAAACTAGAGGGGCTCAAAGATCAATTGGAAATGAAATTAGGGAGAAATCCTCTCCCTCACGCTGTCACTAAGCCCCATTCTCTCTCCTTGGCTTCACTCTTCAGGATCCCAACCTGTGTTTATCCTGCTCTATATCTGCATGGAGAGATTATTCATAGAATCCCTACTATCGGGGTGCCTGGGTGGCTCAGTTGGTTAAGCGTCAGACTCCTGATTTCAGCTCAGGTCATCATCTCAGAGTTGTGAGATCGAGCCCCGTGTCAGGCTCTGTACTCAGCACAAAGTCTGTGTGAGATTCTCTCTCTCTCTCTTTCCTTCTCCCCCTCCACCTCCCATTTTTTCGCATGCACTTAAAACACACACATCCTCTCTCTCTAAAATAAACAGATAAAATCTTTTTAAAAAAAAATCCTTCATACAGGCCAGGTACTATGCAAGATGTTTCATATACAATATCTATTTCATTCCCTAATTACTCTAGGAATTAAGTGCCATTGTTACCTCCACTTTACAGATGAGGAAATCTAGGCTTAGACAGTCTTCAGGTCCACACACAACTCAATGTGAGAGCTGGGATATGAACCCAGGTCTAGCTGATTGACAAAGTCTATGCTCCTTAGGTTGTTCATGTTTACAGTTTTTTACAAATTTTATAAATTCACCCATGTTTCTTCAACTTTCATTCATTCGATGCTCTAGATAATGAAAATTCCTTTTAGACCCAAAGGAATTGCATTTCCAATGCTGAGATTTCAGCTCAGGTCGAATGATAACCAGAGGCCAGAGAGGGAAGGTGCACAGTAAGAAAACCATCCTAGTCGAACATAAATCATGCCCCATAGGAGGCTGACTCAGCCAAGACATGGGACTACTTGGGAGTAAGAAAGGAAACGTTTATGAACATGCAACAGAGCCTCAGAGCACTGTGGTCGAAGGAGAATGATAGGGTCAGACAAAAACTGTCTCCAGCTTAACCCCAGGTAAGAGAAAAAAGATGGGGATACACTCTTGAATGGAGATGAGAACTGGTTGTACTGGGGCCGAGTTTTCCTCCTCCCTGAAATACATCCTGTGACCGTACTATTCATGAGTATAAATGTTGTCTAGGTTATTCCCAGTTTAAAAAAAAAAAAGCAATTGACCATATCCTTTTCACCCTTTTAATGTTGAGCTATTATAATCTCACATTCCAGTGGCCTTCTAACTGCATGGTTATAGTCTCCTTACACTTACTCTGAAATTGTTTTTCCATTGTTATCTTACATTATAGTCGCATCATAATGTCATGTTTAAAGGTTCCCCATACACTTGTAAGGAAATCGTTTTGCAGTTCAGAATGGCATCATATTGGCACTTTAAGCAGGGTATCCATCACCCTGTATTGATAGTTTTCCCAACAAAACACCCTATTTTAGTGGCTATGAAAGTAAATAGCTGTTGCCGGTGATCTGTTCTTCCATTTCAAACTTAAATGGTCTCATCTGTTTTATTTTACCTTGCAATTTTCACACCCACAGTGGTATGGGCCAAATTTGTACTGTTTGCTTTCAAATGAGGACTGTCATTCCATTGGCTCATAAACGTGTGTATGACAAGCCACTTGTCTGTTTTGGTTTGGCCTTTGTGCCGTAGAGAATTCCTTACCGTCTGATGGTCAATATGGTTTGGCCACTCCATTTGCAAGGCTAATGTATGTAAGTCTTCTGCTAATTGAAATCTGGAAGCAAATTATTAGGTAAATGCTTTTGAATCAAACTAACCGAATTTCCAAAAGTTATGTTGGTAATTACTTCATTACACAATCACACCAGAAAAGAGCCCTATTTCCAAATAGCCATGCATGAAAAATTTGCGTAGTGTTTTAAGGCCAAGGCGCAAAGGCAGGGCAGTCAAGACAAATGCATGTTGTGTTATTATAATCATTACCCAGAACTGGGCATTTTTAGGTAATTTTTTTAAAGGGCCATCATCACCTGTGGGTGGTTAAACTTGGAGAGGTTAACAATTTGATTTAAATCTCCACTCCAGAAATTAAATGTTACCCAGCCCAAGTCTAATCCAAACTAACTCTCCATTGGAAGTCAGCCAGGGAGGGCGCAAGTCTCCTGACAATAGGTTTCACTTCTGAGATCTTTCTATTCCCTACTGTTAAAAGAGCCATTACTGCCTCTGACAGAACTCGGCTGTGGCTGTTTTGACATTTTTTCACATGTCCAGCCAGAAGTCGGAGGAGCAGAAGGAATAAAACTGATACGTTTTTTCCAAGAAAAGATTTCTGCTAGCGTTTTCATACTCCAAGAAATCTGGCATTCAGTTGGAGCTGGGAGCAAAGCTTCAGATAAGCCTTCATTTTATACAAAACTACTTCTCTGTCTTTAGGAGTTAACACGGATAATGAGGATGACGCAGGCTGCACATTGGTTGGGCCCAAGCGTTCAACACTATAAATCCATGTGTTTTCAGCATTTGCGCCTGAGCTAATGCTCGAATCTGTTTTCTGTCCGGAAGCAAGCAGAAACAGCCACAGCGATGATTTCGGTTCTTGGATAACACATGATGCCCAAGAAGTGATAGTAAATTCTTGACCATATCCTCCCCCTGAATTTGAATTTGCTTTTTGTAAAAAACAAAGACATGCGCTCTCATTCCAAGAGAGTATGGCATGAACTGGAAAACCAAACAAAATATGAGATAGGGCTAAGAATGACTCCACAGTGTCCTGCCCAAATGTCACCAACTCAGTGTGAAGCCCTTCCAATTCTCATTTCAGTGCATTCAGAATGAACCCAAAGAGGACCAGGCATACTCGAATGACCATGCGTGAAAAACCTGAATGCGGTTTTAAGATAGAACCTTAATTATAAGCAGCTGAGCATTGCCTGCAAAAACCTCCTATAACCTTGCAGAAGCGCATCACTATGCATTCATGGTCTCTGAGTTTCTCTGCCTTCAGGCTCTGATAAGCATTTTATCACCTTATAATCAGCTCCTTCTCCTACTCCTGAAGGGAACTGCTCATTCCAGACCTTCTCTGGCCTCCTTGGAGGCTCAGCCCTGCACCTGTCACTCAAGCAGTGGACGTTGCATCCCTCCTCGCTGGGAAAATGGAATCCACAGCCATGATCTCACCCTGCTGTCTACTCCAAGGCAGCCACCACTTTTCCTCAGTCTCTGAGAATGAGATGAAACTGCCTTTAAGACTCATCTCCCTCCTCGGACCTCATTTAATCAGTTGAACTCTCCCTCAGTTATATCTCAGGTTTTAACTCCTCTCTCCCTACTGTCTCCTCTTTTGCCTATACACTTCCTCAGGTTGCTTCCATTATTTGAAACAAAAAAAACAAAAAATATCTACCACAATTCCATATCCCCCTTGTCCCCGTATTTCCCTCAGATACTGTCCCAGCCTCTCTCCTCTCCTCACCAAATTTCCAGCTAAACTTGTCAAAACAGCAGTATCCATTCATTTCCAGTCAGAGCTCCATTGTAATGTCTTCTAACCCCTTCTTCCTTCTGGAACTGAACTTGCTTCAGGAGTCATCTTTCTGTGTTCACTGAAACACTGAATTATGTTGATAATTACTTCCTCTTTAGTGAACTCTACCCTCTCTTAACAGCAATTCTACCATCCTCGCCTGACTTTCTTTATTCCACTCTCACTACCCCTTCTCTCCTTTTAACATGACTATCCCTCTTCTGCCTACAATTGCAATGGTGTTTCTTCCCCTTCTGAATGTTCTTCCTCCTCTGTTTTCCTTAACCTCTTCCACCCTTGTGATTCCAAATACCACAGAAAAGGGATGTGTTCTCTGACCCCAGAATTGACTTCTTCCCCTGAATTTCATATTATACATATAACTGTCTTCTAAAAAAAATTCTACCTAGATGTCATGTAGACATCATAAACAGCACATCCAAAATGGCATGTACCATCATCTCCCAAATCCATCTCTTCCTCCTGTATTCTCTTTCTACATTGATATCACCACAATCCCCTGAGGTGCCCAACCTAGAAAGTTAGGAATCATCCTTGACCGCCTGCTTCTCTACATTAACTAGGTATTGCTGATTTACTGAAAATTTTATTGAATACCATATCTTCCTCCCCATTCCTACTGCTGTTTCCTTATTTAAAGTCCTGGTAATCAGAAGCTGGTCTACTTAGTAGTTTCTCCATCTGTCTCCCTTTAGTTAGTCTTGTCACCTTCAAATGATCTTCCACAAAACAACTTCTTTTTCTGCCTAAAAAAAAAAAAAATCTAATCATATCATTTCCCTTCTCAGAAATTCCTTGATGGCTCCCTCAGCTATAAGATATTTTGCAGGCTCCTTCACATTTCTTACTTTGCCTTAAGGAACTCACCCCTGCTGACCTCCCCAGCTTCATCTCTCCCTTCTCCCTGACTCACATTTTATGGTCTGGGAACACTAAATCTTTCACAATTTCTCCAAATATCACACTGCTTCACACATCCATGACTTACCTTGGACTCTAGGGAAAATACCTAGGGTCTTTTCTCTAAGCTTACTCTGATCTATACATGAAACAATGTATTTATTGGGCTTTATGGATGATACACTCAAATTACCTCAGCTAAAGGGGCTTTGGTGTACCATAACTGGGGAAGTGAGAGACAGAAAGTCCTATAAAGGCAACCCAGAACCAAGCTTGTGGGAGAACAAAAATGTCATTCTAAGTACAATAGCAACTCTAGTAGGATTACTCATAGGAGCACTAGCCTGCTACTCATAGAGTTTCTCCTCCAGAAGATGTGCCTATGACTCATGGCTCAAGTGTTCCACCATTATAGTGGCCCAGCTTTTCGTTTTACTGCTTTTGCAGCAACCTATTTGTTTATTATTACCATACCATGTTTTCTCCCTTCCCTTCTTTCTAGCTCACAGTGCTCATTGCCTTCTCTTCTCTTTGTCTTTCTGCTTTTACCACTTACTGGCCTTACTTTCTATATGACTAGAATTTGAACTTCTCAAAGAGAAGTTCAGATTGGTTGGCTAGATGCCATCTATCTAGATACCACAGATAACTTCTTTGGGCAGCATTGCTCCCCTTGACCATTTTATAGCTGTTAAGTGGTTTTTCCTGGGTGTGAGAGTCAAACAGAGAAATTATGAAGATTTCTGAAGAAGTTGTCACCAGGAAGATTGTAGATATATGTGTACCCCAAGACCTTGCATAATAAGGTAATATAACTGGCAGAACTCTCCATGACTTATAAGTTCATATTTTGAATCTTTACAATTGTATCATCATAAGAACGCCATTTGTTGAGCAACTACTATGTGACAAATACTTTACATACATTACAGGGGCCTCTGGGTGGCTCAGGCGATTAAGCAACTGCCTTCAGCTCAGGTCATGATCCTGGAGTCCCAGGATTAAGCCCTGCATTGGGCTCCTTGCTCAGTGGGGAGTCTGCTTCTCCCTTTGACCCTGCCCCCTCTCCTGCTCTCCCTTTCTCATTCTCTCTTTCTCTCTCAAATAAATAAATAAATAATCTTTAAAAAGTACTTTACATATATTGGTTTTAACTCTTACCAAAATGGTGGAAAGACAGCCACTGTTAACATTTTGTTGAGTATCAGCAGGGATGGTTAGCATGTTTGAGGTTGAGCAAATGACCTAATAAATGGTCAGACAATTCAAATCCAAAAATGTCTGGCCCCACAAGAAATGTCGTTCCCTCTGAACTTTGCTATACCTGGACTATATTCCTCTAGCTTCGTGTCTTTAATTTATTACAGACCACTCTGTAATACTAACCACTTTAAAGCATTTCTTATTCCCCAGATATGTCTTTGTACAATACAAGAATGAAGTTGCATCTTTTGACACATGAAAATCAGTCTCACTGTTAATATATGTGAGAACCTCTTCTCCAGTTTCTGTCTATACCACGCTCAGTCAAAAATTGATCAAAGTTCAAAATGGACAGTACGATCGCCTCATTAGTCCAGTTCTTCCCTCATCGAGAAGATGGCTTCAGTATAAAAATGACCCAGCAGCATTTTTTCTTTAGAATGTGGCTATACATTAAATATACAAATACACTGACATCTAAGTAATTTTAAAAAGAGAGAAATGAATGTGGAGTTTTAACTTGTGTTGGCTCTGTAAGGAGGATGGGAGAGTTCATACTTCCAACAAATGTATATAAAATAGACATGCATACTTGAACAGAGTAGCAAAAGTTGTTTGATGGTAGGAATACAAATATCGCCTTCTCTTTTTTTCCCATGTAGAGTTTTTAAAATGGAAAAACTAAACATCATGAATGACTTCACACATTGCAGCTCAGCCCAGTTCGAGCAGCACCCAGAGGTGCTGAGCTGCTGAGCCGAGAGGAATCCATCCTGAGATCGGGGTGCTCTACAACTAAATGTGATTTCCAACATTTTATTTCCCCCTTTCTTTTCAAATTGCACATACTCCCACAACTCTTCTCTTCTATTAAAGGTAAGGGCAATACCATTTCTTATTTTAAAACAGCAATGATATTACAAAAGAAAAATCGTCAAAATTTGCCAAGTTCTTTTGGAATTCTCCATGGAAATGGAAACCAATCTCTATTTAACTTGTCCTATGGCTGGCATCCCCTGAATCACTAGCTGGGAATAATAGCTTACAGATTTTAACATTAAATAAACCTAAAGCATTAGAACTGATGTAAAGCACCATTATTGTGACATCCTCTAATTTGAAAAGGGTAAATCAATTTAAGCCATTTTTGTTTAAAATCAGCTCCTTAGACTGTACACTCATAGTGGTTGCCAAGTTTCAACCCAAAGTGAATGTTAAGGTCTATGTTATTAACCCTTGAAAAATGAGCTCTATCATGAAAACAATGACAGACCTGGGGCCCACCAGGTGCAGCTGCTGAAGCTGACAGTCAGTCAAGTAAGAGTAATGCCTGGTTTCTTCATATGCAAATCACATAATATTGCTTACCTTTAAAGGGCAATGTCAGATTATTGTAAAAGTGTTTAGATATAAATACCTTTTTTTTAAGAAACCAAATTCATTTCTACTGAACTCTCTCTGGCTGACATACTGTGATAAATCACCTCATTACACAGGAAACCACAAAGATGGCTATTGAGGATGAGTGTGATTGTAAATGAGCCCGCTGGAACTCAACTGTGGCTTGCAATGACCCTCGGTGAAAAGATACCTGTAGATCATGGCAATAGTTTCCCTTGGGACTATCTGGAAATTGGGAGCCGCTAATACCCACACTTACAATGCTAGCCAAATAAGTTTTCTAGGACTTGAATTTTGATTCTTAAAAGGAAACTATGGGGATATATTTTTCTTAGCAACGTCTGTCAAACAAATAGAAGCCTTCTCTGAACCATGCTTTTGAGAGATTGAGAAATACACTTTGGGGAATTTATCTACTGGGAAGAGTCCCGTGGCAGCCTCTGGGTGCTGATGATATTCTAAATCTTTATCTAATAATCATTACAAGGAGAGAGAGAGAGTGTGTGTGTGTGTGTGTGATCACAGAGCTGCACACTTAAGAGTTGTGTACTTTATAAATTATTTTGTGACTTTTTTAAAAAGTTAAAAAGCAAAGCAAAACAGAACGTTCTGACAACACTACATCATTTTTCAAGTGACAGCTTAGGATGAGAGTGGCTACTTAAGTGTCACATCCCCACATTGGAGATCCACGCTGTGCTCTCCTCTCTGGCCCTTGGTTCCTGAGCCCTTTCATCGTCTTCCTGCAGAAAGATGTCAAGGTAGAAATCCCCCTGGTGTGAATGTACTATTCAAATCCGGAATCATGTATGCTAAAGTGAGATTTCCTAAAGACTACACTGTTTTTACAAAGAAGAAATAAGATGAGAAGTTTTCCAGACAACAGGGGGGTGGGGGGCAGAAGGGTGGGGAGATGGAGAGAGAAGGGGAAAAAAATAAAATGTTCTGAAGGATATATAGAGCCGGAGATCAAAGATCCCTGGGTTTTCTATCTTCAGGAGCCCCCACAGGCTTCTTGATCCTCAGTTCACCCTTCCCACCACTACTCAGAATCTCATAACCTGCACCTCTCACATCTACCTCCCCCCACTCATGGGCTCAGTGGCCAGGTAGAGGACAAAAGGAACTGAGCAGTCCCCAGCTGTGCTGTCTGCTCAAAACAATGGGTGCTATAACAATACCTCGGCCTTGTGTTTAACAGTCAAATCATCCATTTGATTTTCAATTTATTTTCAAGTTAGGAACTTTTCTGGTTCTTGGTAAAGAAAACTGAAAGTATATTCAATTTGTGTTTATGCTGTATGCAGACACTTGAGTATATGGTAAATGCAGTTTCAGTAGCATACACTGTTCTTTATTTAATTCATCTAGCCTGACAGAGTTGGTAAGAATGAATACAACAATAGTAATATTTCATTTAGATCCACTGGCATTTCTCATGATGTCCATTAAAAAGATGTAATACAGATTATAAATGTGAGAGCAGGTAGATACACCAGGATACATTTTACTCCAAGGTACATTAATAGAATGATAAATCCCATGGATTCAATCTACAAGAACCAAAATACTCTGAGTTAAGACATCTGTACAGAATTAGGTGCCAAATGAAATGTCACAATCAAATAAAACATCCTTTTATGAGAATCAGGAATTTTTAGAGCTAGAAAGAACCTTTGAAATCGAGTAAGATTTGCTCCGTGACAGACATCTAACCAACGTTTAAGAAAGATTAAATGATTTACGCAAGGTCACACCTCGTTAGTGGAAAAGCCATGACTAGAAACTTTCTTCTGTAAGCGAAATGTTACCTCCCCTACACCACGAGGGCAACTGCTTATGAAGCAAAAACACGCATGGGCTCACCATAACATCCTCTTGTGCTCATTTCAGTGTGTCCTTGGGTGTTCTTTGTGAGGCTTGCTTACGATGTATCACGCTGCTGTTAACTTGGCGGAAGTCTTCTCTTAAAGAGGATTCTGGAACCAAACTAGCTTCTTCAGACCTTTGAGTACACAATACAAATCCACTGGCCCTGTGAGCACTCACATGGTTAGTGATGGAGCCAAATATTGGCCGTTGATGTTCTACATGGATAGCCACACAGAGCCAACTTCTCCAAACCAACAAGATTAAAATTGTATTTATTTAATATTGTACCTCTGTCCTAACTGGACCAACATAATGTGAAAGCTAAAATTAAGAGAATTACAACTCAGAACATTTCCACACAGAGCTCAGAACCAAGGAGCATAGACGTTAGGACAGTAGGGAGGGGGAGAGAGCGACCATTTCAAGTTTCCAGGACCAGAACACATTGGGGAAACCCTTATCAACCCACATCTACGAAAAGGGCTCCAAACTGAATCACAGGTTTGAGGCAGGGTCTAATCTCCCCAAAAGAATATGGATGTTAAAGGGTGCCTGACTGACCCAGCCAGTAGCATGTGCAACCCTTGATCTCAGGTTGTGAGTTTAAGCCCCACATTAGGCATAGAGCTTACTAAAATAATAATAGTAATAATAATAATCCTTAAAAAATATGGATATCAAAACTGCAATACTTCATCAAATAAATATCTGACATGAGATTACCAAAGACTCAAGCTGAAGGCCAGAGAGAACATTCGAACACGCAGCTTTGCTCCTGCCCAGTCTGCCTTTGAAAAATTAAGTTTGAGTAACACCAACCTCAGTTGACCTTCGGTACAACAGCATAAAAGTCAGAACCTATGCCTGTATCTCAGCTGAAATGTTGCATGAACCAAGCGCATGGGATTAGATTCCAGTTTAGACAACAACAGTCTTTTCTTTTATTTTATTTTATTCTACTTTATTTTATTTATTTATTTGCCAAAGAGAAAGAACAAGCAGGGGGAGTGGCAGGCAGAGGGAGAAGCAGGTTCCCCACTGAGCAGGGAGCTCGATGCTGAACCCGATCTCAGGACCGTGGGATCATGACCTGGGCCAAGGCAGACACTTAACCAACTGAGCCATCTGGGCGTCCCTAGACAATAACATTCTTAAAACAACTCTCACCTCAAGGACAGTGGAATACCACAGTACAGCAAGTTGCTAACTAATACAAATGATTACAAGAATCAGTCTCAATAACTGAATTTGGGAAATCATCTAGGAAGCAAAAAGAAACTAAAAATCCAGGCTAACCCAAAACAGGTTGTCTTTTGTTCTTTTGTCGAACTGTGTAGCTGGAAACCACTAGCTGCACTGCCTTGGACACTAGTAAAATTCCTGTAGAGTGTTTTATAAAGGTAATGAACTTGTATGTGCCTCACTGAACAGGACTGCTATTAAATCTTCCCTAAAAAATGGAATGAGATTGCTGGGGTGTTTTGTGAGCAATGTGAGCTTTGCCTGTAGCATAGTCAGAATTTTAATCGCTGGCCCCAAAATTATGATTTTCACTAAGTAAAATAAAATTGAAAACAACCCAGAACACACTCTGTATCATCAATTTTTAATCTGCCTTCGTTTTAAGATGTCCCTTGTTAGGAGTAGATTTGGGGGGAAGGAGTGAAGAAGAAATCTCAAATGACAAATGTCCAGCCCTGACAACCCAATCACAAACAAATTAAATGTCCATCTCTGTCCCAGCTGGCAACCCCAGCCTGGCCTGGGGGAAATCTGCTATGGTGTTCAGAACAAATGTATTGGAGGCTAATCAAAATCTAATGAATCCCTCAGGAAAATAGCTTCCTTAGTCCACATCTATGAGAATTATACTCAGTTTGGGGGAGGTGTCTACCAGTTGTTTTCTGATACAGCAATTGTTTTGTGAATAACAGAATGAGACACCCCCAGAAAGACATTTCAGCTAAGTCTATTATTCAAATCTATGCTTCACTCACTGAAGTGTCAAGGTGATGCATTTGCTGATCTGTCTCACAATACATTTTATTACTGACATGTACAGAGTGAAAGACCAGAGGAGGAAAGTCGGGCAGGGCAAAAGAAAGAGAAGCAATTTTTGAGAAACAAACAAAGCCCGTCTGTAACCACTTGGTCTGACTTGCTCTGCCAGTTTCTTTTCTCTAAAAGAATGAGAAGGGGGGAAAAAAAAAGCAAAAGAGAGGGGCAGATAAGGGTGAGTTTGGAACATTAATGTAACCTGCAGAGGGCCATGAGAAGAGGGCAAAGAAACAAGAAAAAAGGCACCGGGGCACCTGGATGGCTCAGTGGGTTAAAGCGTCTGCCTTCGGCTCAGGTCACGATCCCAGGGTCCTGGGATAGAGCCCCGCATCTGGCTCTCACTCAGTAGGGATCCTCTCTTCCTCCTCCTCTCTCTCTTTCTCTCTCTCTGCCTGCCTCTCTGCCTACTTGTGATCTCTGTCTGTCAAATAAATAAATAATTTTTTAAAATCTTTAAAAAGAAAGAAAGAAAGAAAGAAAGAAAGAAAGAAAAAAGGCACCAAGAGAGTTATCATCCACATGAATCAGTTGCATTATCTCTAAATCTCACAACCACCTGGCAAAGAAGGCGTTATTATTCCCATGTTAGAGATGAGAAAATGAGCTTTGGAGACTCTGTTCAAACCTTGCTGCAAGCCAACTATAGGGCTACTAAGTGGCAGACCAAAATTCAAGCCCAGAGCCAAAGCCATCACCATAACTGAATCCTCTTGACTCTCCCTCTCCTTCTGGGCTTCTCAAAAGTTCTCTCCCAGGAAGCACCCATTGCTTATAGTTCCACATTCAAGGCAAATTGGAAGCTCCCTCAGAACAAAGCATCCCTGCTTCAAACCATGTCATCAGGAAGATAGGTAAAAATCACTTGCTTTCCTACTTGCGGATTATATAATTAGTCAAAGCAAAGTGGGGCAAAGGCACGTGGAAGCAAAGAGCAATTCAGGGTTACACTTCGATTATGTATATTCAGCCTTTGCACAAAGACTTACTGTTCTCACCTTCCTTGGCAGATGGAAAAGTGCTGGACTCCAACTTCATTTTAAGGTTTACAGTCCCTGGAAGGGCTCAGATGAAAATGAGGCAACATCCATATGGTTCTAGTTTTTGGGGTTTTTTTTTCTTTTGGTGTTTTTTTTTTTTTCAACAAAGAAACCTACTACATACCTCTAATTAAAGTATATACGTTAGCATTGGAAATGGTAATTAGAAGATTTATACACATCTAGAGTCCTCTGACAGCACACTCATTCATGTCATTATCTAAATGGTTGATTTGTTCCCATGGGAATTTACAATTTAAATACTATTTTATGGTCCATTCCAAAGACGTGTTTCTCTGAAAAAAAATCTAGAAATTTAACTTTGGGTTGGGATGATGAATTTCTTTTTTAATGGCCTATCATCTTTCTAGGCCCTGGTTTAGTAATCTTAGCTAAGAACAATTTTGGCATCCACGTAGTAGCCCCTTAGGGACAATGTGATATCACTGAGTGTGGAGTAACATAGGAGCAAGAATCTGGGAGCTGGATTCAGCAGTACAGTGGCCACAAATTCCAGCTTCTCTTCTCGCTGACTGTTGACTTAGGCTACATTATTTAAATTCCCCAAGTCTCAATGTCCTCCTGTGTAAAGTGAGATCAGTATATTTCACAGGGTGGTTTTAAGGACTGAATAAGGTAAAGTATATAAAACCCAACAGAATGCCTTGACACATAGCAGGGTCAAAAGCTGTTCCAGTCTATACCTTTTTTTTCTAGATTCTAGTAATATTCATTCTGTCAACATTCAACAAATATTTTCACATCTTTCCTAAGTAACAAGGCACAGGTCTAAGATTCTAAGCACTAAAATGAGTAAGTTACTGTCTTTTTTTATTCTTAAAGGGCTTAAGGACCAGTGGAGGACTTATTTATATACTACTTAGACATATGTGGAAATGTTTTTCTTAGACATTATGTGATAATTAAAACTAATTGCTAATATTTATTGAACAATTTCATTGTGGTGATCACTGTCATTTATACTATTTGGTTTAATGCGTACAACCTGAATATTATAGAAGATATAAATAAAATGCTATGAAACCCCAGAGAAAAAAGCTATTCATACTAAGAAAAGAAATAATGAAGGCTCTTCCAAAATATTTGTGATATTTAAATCTGGTCCTAAGAGATGAGTCGGACTTTAACAGCCTGATATGTTTAATAGCCTAAGAGGGGAAGCCTATTCCAGGTTGGGGGGTAGGGGGGCAGCAAGAACAAACCAAAAGATCATAAAAGCACTCAGAAAACCACAAGGATCCCAGAGTGGCCAATGGACAAGGAGATGAAGCTGGAAAGATAGACTGTAGAAGGCACAGAGGCCATGCTAAGGACTTCAGATCATTCCCCATAGGAGAACTTGTGAATTGCCTAATTGGATCTAACTTAAAAGAAAACCTTGGCAGTGGATAAGGCAGATTAGAGCAAAAATAACTGGATGTAGGAAGCCCCATCCTGGGCCTGAAAATGAGGGTCAAAAAAGTGCATATGTTCACTGCTATCCCTGCCAACAAGTGGGGGTGAACACAGTTCCTTCCAGTGGTATTGGTGTAGAGAGGGGGGAATAAATGATTTGAACTAAATTTGTAGCTGTCACTGTCTCCCAGAAAGATCAGATTCCTAATAGCTTATACTTTGGATTTCAAAGGCCTCCTGTGTGAAATCCAACAGGCAAAAAAAAGGCTGTTTAAGAGAACTTAGGAACCAGAGAGCAGATATGAGCCAAGTCTAGGCCTTAGGAAGATTCGTACTGGGATTTTTAAACTTATCTGAGGCTTTTTAGTACACATCCCACTAGTAAAAAGCCAATCACTGCAAAACATTACTTCCTAAAAATTTTATGACTTTTCTTCTTTCATGTTTGTGGTGGGTAGAAAGATAGTGGATACCATTTACATGTTGAATACCCCTGAGCTCCTCAAGGAAAGGTTCTGTTTTTTCCCATCCATGTTCCCCCAGCTTCTACACCGGACATGGGACATGGAGAATGCTGTGTTACTCCACTAAGTGTTTAATTATTTAATCAATCAATTCAAGATACAAGACAGTTATAAGCTCGACTGGACTTTGGCTGGATCTAGTAACGTGGGAACCACTCATTTAGCATTTCAGACAAGGGGACTCAGTAAGAGTTTCTAGGCCAGCTCTGCGTCTCTGAAAAGAGAGTTCCTAGGATAAGGCTATTATGTCCTCCCTAAGCCCTGTAATATGTATAAGATAGTACAGAAGCAATGGTACCCTTGTTCTTAAATATTAGCTATTTATTCCACTCCTCTATACCTTCTAAGAATTGGCATTTGTATAAACCGTCTCTCCTAAAGAAGTAAATGCCTGATGTACAGTAATATATATAATTTTTATATCTTTTAAGATAGACAGGTGTGTACATGAAGTCTAGAAGTTGTTTCAAAACTCATTTTTGGGGCGCTGGGTGGCTCAGTGGGTTAAAGCCTCTACCTTCAGCTTGGGTCATGATCCCAGGGTCCTGGGATCGAGTCCCATGTTGGGCTGTCTGCTCAGCAGGGAGCCTGATTCCTCCTCTCTCTCTGCCTGCCTCTCTGCCTACTTGTGATCTCCGTCTGTCAAATAAATAAATAAAAATCTTACGGGGAAAAAAAAACCTCATTTTCCTCCTTGACTCTCCTCTCATTCTGTAACTGAGTCCCTCCTCTCTGGTGTCCTTCTGTCTTCACCTTCCATTTATGCCTGACCCCCTTCTGTACAGTGTCCTGGCTTTTTCCTCTTGACTTTGGACAGGGGCTTTCAGTCAAGTGGTTCCATCCAGTTTTCTTTCTACTAGAGCTGTGTATGGCTCTTGCAGTTCCAGGATAATTGAAAAATGAAGGAAAATAATCATTCCCAGTCCAAGCTCAGAATTAAATATGTAAAAGACAAATCTTTCTCACAGTTGATTGCACTTAAAGCAGAACTCCCTTGTTACGCATATAGTCTTTCTGATTTGTTTATTTTTCCAAAGAATATCTTTTGTCATCATCAATAGGTATGTGCCAGGGCTCCACAAAGTATGAGTTGGAGGAGAAAACTTTGTCTTGATACAATAGCATAAAGATATAAAGTAGCAAAAATAATACAATGTTTTATGATTTTATGATGGGATTTCTCATATTTTAAAAATAAACATCTGGGGCGCCTGGGTGGCTCAGTGGGTTAAAGCCTCTGCCTTCAGCTCGGGTCATGATCCCAGGGTCCTGGGATCAAGCCCCGCATTGGGCTCTCTGCTCGGCAGGGAGCCGGCTTCCCGCTCTCTCTCTTTGCCTGCCTCTCTGCCTACTTGTGATCACTTTCTATCAAATAAATAAATAAAATCTTTAAAAAATAATAAAAATAAACATCTGTCTAACAAATACCACTCAGTGACTCTACCTTGAAACTCAGCTTAACCAGCTAGGACATATCATGAGCAGTTCTAACATGCTTCAGTTAAACACATGGGCTCTGACATGGCCTTAATTTCTATGAAAGGACAAAAAAACAAAACAAAACAAAACAAAAAACTGCTGGGGCCCAGAAGACTTTGGATAAAATTATATTCAATGAAACATAGCATTACTTTTAATTTTGCCCCCAATGGATGCTTTAAAGACCTTTTTTTTTTTTTAAACAAAGGAGGATTGCTGACTTATCTACATTTAAAAGAAAAAAAAAAGAAAGAAAAACAGTGGGATGCCTGTCAACTGAGGGCTACTCAGTTGGTTAAACATCTGCCTTCAGCTCAGTTCTTGATCCCAAGTTCCTGGGCTCCAGTCCCGCATTGGGCTCCTTGCTCAGCAGGGAGCCTGCTTCTCCCTCTGCCTGCCACTCCCCCTGCTTGTACTTTCAATTTCTCTCTCTCTCTCTCTCTTTCTGAAAAATAAATAAATAAAATCTTTAAAAAAGAGAGAGAAAGTAGAGCTAAATTTCAACTGAAAGATTTTGATTAAGCATAAAGCAAAGTTTCATGACTGAATTTGAGGGTTCTTTTTTAAAGTTTAAGAGAAAGAGAGGGGCTAATCACAGAGAGACAAGACTTCAAATCTTGTAAATATTCAAATCCTGTTGTAGGACACAGGAGAAGATTGATCATAAGAAACAATGTGAGGAAGGTAGTTCCTTGAGCACCCCAAGCTCTTGCACATTCCATTCCCATTGCTTAAAATGCTTTTCCCAACTGGAAAACTCCTATTCATCCCTCAAAACCCAGATCAGATGTCATCTTTAAGGAGCTGCCCTTATCCCTCACCCTGGTGATAGTTAATCACTCCTCTCTCTGTCATTTCTGTATTGTGTACATACTGCTATTACTGCACTTCTACTACGTCGTATTTGTTTGTCCATATGTTGACTTCTTTACCAGAAATATTAATTCCTTGAAAGCAGCCCAATGCATTATTGATCTTGGAGGAAGTAGAATATCTGAGACTTAACAGGTACATTTTTCATGTTCTGGAATTGAAGAGGCAAGGACTAAGCGTGCAAAACTGCTAACCAGTTGTTTTGGAACATACTCTGCTCAGCCTGAGAAGTCACACGAGATTCGGTCTTCAGCGCCCTTAGTCTCCTTTGGCAATTTCTTTCCATCGTCTGATTTCAGCTGTTTTTCTTAGGATTACCACATTACATCTCCAGCCCTGAACTTTTCTCCAAGTTCTAGACTCACATCTCCAACAGTCCACTGAACATTCATTTCCACACAAGTAGCCTATGAATACCTCGAATATTCACAAAAAGAACTTTTAATTCCTTTGCCACAAATTGACCCATCTTGCTGTGCCCTCTACTTGGGTTCATTTCCCCTGTATGACAAGGCAAACACCAAAAGTCAGCTTTTCTCTGCACTCCATTATCTACCCTCTTCATCCAATGGCCAAGTCCTTTCAATCTGCCCCTACCCCTTGCTTGGGTCCTCTTTTTGCCACTTCTACTGAATTAATTCAAGCATTCAATCTATTTCTCAGACCCAATGTGATAAACTACTAAAAGGCTTCCTGCTTCCAGTGTTTTTAACCCAACTCCCATTATGCTGCAAATTACTTTCCTAAAACAAAGATAGACTTGTTTGCATCAGTTCTCTGCTTAGAACGTCACTGATGGCTCCACACTGATACAACTCCTCAGTCTGGACCTTAAGCCCCCAGCAGTCTCTCCTATTCCTGTCCATCCATCATTTTCTCATCCTTCCCCATACTGGGCACACACCCCACACACACTTCAAACCCCCTCTATGCCCTGCCCCCAAGGTCTTTGCTCAGGTTGTTCTACCTGGAAAGTCCTCTCTCACTTTTCTCCTCTTTATCCATGTCTCTGTCAATGTATTACTCATATTCCTTTTTTTTTTTTTAAAGATTTATTTATTTATTTAAGAGAGCCCACACATGAGTGTGTGAGCAGGGGGAGGGGCAGAGGGAGAGGGAGATAAGCAGACTTCCTGCTGACCTTGTGTCCCCACCCGGGGCTTGATCCCAGGATCCAGAGATCTTGATCTGAGTTAAAATCAGGAGTCAGATACTTAACTGATTGAGCCACCCAGACACCCAAATAAGTCTTACTCATATTTCTAAGCCAGCATTTCTTAACCTATACTCTGGATCCTCAAAGGGGCCAGAGATGAAATTAAGGGGATTTATGAACTTGGATTAAAGAAAAACTACATCTTGGCTTTCACTAACTCCTAACTAAAATGTAGAGTTTGCTTCTATTATGAATTTAAGGAACAAACTACAGAAACATTAGGAGTACGTGTGACTTTGTCACATGTAGAAATCAGATATATCCATATCACATTACAGTCACAGCAAGTATCTTGGAATTATCACTTATGCTCATCACTACTTCAAAATTACAATAGTTACTAGTTCTGCAACTGGAAATTTTTATTTAATCCCTTTAGAAAGAAGTATATTTACTATGATATCATAATTTTTTGATATTTCAACAACTGTGTTTCAATAAAATTGGTTTCCATTAAAATCTTTTGTGTCTTTTTTACTAAGTTTCAAAACATTATTCTGAGAATGGGAAAATAAGCACAAGAAAAGGTTAAGGATACCCTTCTGGGTTTCTCCCAAACTCTACCTCCTTTAAGTTTTCCCTGATCCTTAAATGGAACAGCTAATTGAAACTCCCTCTGAGGCACTCATCACCCTGCCAGTTATTTATTACTATTTACTAGGTTTTTAAGGTCCTGAGGATAGGAACATTTATTTCCTGTTTTTGAGTCTCTCCTGGTGTGTGTGTTCATGGTAGGTGATGAACCTGAATTCCGCTGAACGTGTTTCTTTTTCAGGGAATATTTTAGGTTAAAGGAATTCAAATTGAGAAAATAGATATGTTGCTGATGTATTTCTGTGACTGATGTGAGCTTGCCAACGTGTAACTCGATCCGAATAGCTCTGTCCCACTACCTGATTTCTGCATCTCTGAGCAAAATGGGGGAGCATCGGCAAGGACAGAAAAGGTGACTCTAAAAATTCTCTTTTAGTAATCCAGACACATGGCAATGAATTATACATATATATACATATATATATGTGTGTATACACATATACACACATATATATAATGTTTGTGTGTGTGTGTGTGTATACACACACAATAGAAGGTTTTCTTTACAACTCTATCACACAACTAACAGTTTAAATGAGTTGGATTTGAACACCCACAAGATAACAAGAAAACATTTAGAATACTGACCATTCGGCAGCCATCTATGCTGCAGGGTCAAAAAAGTATTTTTGGAACAATGATTTTTATTGTTACTTGCTATTGCATGGCCATAAGGTCTTTGTGTGAGGATATAAAATAGTTCCTCCCCAATGAAGGCATTTTACGTGCAGTGATACCCAAATCCATAACCTTAATCGTGTGGTTTAAAGAAATAATTTACCATAACACAGGCATGGGAACCTCAGCTCTGAACAACTAAATGAGATTGATAAAAATCAACACCAGATAAACACCCTTTTAACAATAGGCTTCATTATATGACACTTGAGAGAAACCAAAGATGCAAATAATAAAGAAGCTATTTTTTTTTAAATGCTGTAAAGGATTTCAGTTTAACACAGAGATAAATATTACAACTATGAGTTTAACCAACTAATCAGGAATTTGGTCATTCTTTTAGTTTATTACTAGTACGGAGTCTAAGACATAACAAATGGCCCCAAAACCATCTGCCAGGAATACACATTTGCATGCTGATATTTTATGATTCACAGTTTGTCCTTACTTGTGCAAATTTCCTGCTCATTTTCTTCTTCCAGTTTTATCTATTTTAGTGTTCCCTGACACATTCTTGCTTCTTTTGATGACTGACAAAGGAACTGCTAATACTGGTAATGGTAATAGTAGTAGTAGTAATAGTAGTGGTAGTAGTAGTAGTAGTAAAAAATATCCCATGTTTGCATGATGTTTTATAGCTGTCAATGTCTTAGCTACTAATATTTCAGCTTAACTCTCATAAGAAAACTGTGAGGAAGACAAAATTATTACACCGAATATATAGATAAAGGGACCCAAACTCATGGAACACAAGTCATTTGCCCCTGTTCTCACAGCTTCTGAGTAACACAGTCTAAGTAACAAAGTCTTGGGCATGTATCCAGGCCTACTGAGTCCAAATTCAGTTCCCTTTCCATGTTTCCATTCTAACTTGGGGAAGCATTGAAAATCAAATAACTCTATTTGTATGATTTCTGAATTGAATTTCAGCTCTTCATCAATCATTGTGGTTAAAGGTGTGATAGACCACAGGTAAACAGCAGGCACTTAATCATTTGTTCAGCTACTTACACAGTGAACCATTCTGTAGTGCCTCATATTTGCCAAGCATATAAAATCACTTGGCAATGCGGCACCTGGGTGGCACAGTCAGTTAAGCATCTGCTCTCGGTTCAGGTCATAATCCCAGGAACCTGCGATTGAGCCCTGTGTCAGGCCCCTGCTCAGCGGGAAGTCTGCTTCTCCCTCTGCCTTGCCCCTCTGCCCTGCTTGATCTCTCTCACTCGCTCACTCAGTCTTGCTCTCTCAAAAAAACAAATAAAATCTTGGAAAAAAAAAAATCACCTGGCAGGCCCAATTGTCCTTAAGGACTCAAGGTATTTACACTATAAGACTGGTATTTTTTAACCTCTCAGGATCATTTTTAAAAGGAAGTCAGCAGGATAACAACTTTTTAGTCAGCTGCTTTGCTTCATGTTTGCTCTCAGACTGTAAGAGGTAGAGGGTCAAGAAGGGCACCACATGGAAGATGAAAGCCTGTTTTAGTGAAGACCATGTTGTGCAATGGAGATGCCACAGTCTTCCCCACACCACTCCCAAGACTGATGCACTCATTGATCCCGTTGCTAAGAGTAATGGTGACAGACAGCTTGATGCTGAATGCAGTAGTGGCTGTCTTTGGTTGACCAGGGCTGATAGTAAAAGATTCAATTATAAAACCAGATCCCCTGATAGCAGCTGGGATGATAAGACACCAAAACAATAGAGGCCAGGTGGTCAAAGATACTCATCAAAAGTAAGGTGGACACAGCAGCAAGATTGGAATGGCAGCCTGGAGGGTTTGATGACCCACAGACCCAAAATAGACATAATTATTAGAACATAATATTGCTAGGGGCAAGACAGATGGGCAACCAGGAAAGGCACTACTCGATCTGTACAGTCAAAACAACAACAACAACAACAAAAAAGAAAATCAGAGACAGGTGATTGGGAGGTTGATAGCACATAAAAAGTCCTAATCCTTTGCCCAATTTCTGAACCTGAGCCAGGTAGGGGGTATTATCAAATATTTTGAAGATTTTTGGAGCCAGCCTCCAGGTTGACATTTATACCAAGGACCCAAGACATCATTCACAGCCACCTGTTAAAGTAGGGGTGTCTGAAGATTAGATAATTTTAAAAAAGAAAAGAAAGTCCAATTCACAGAAGGTCTATTGGGTCACAGACCCATCAATAAGTCCTCTAATTGAAAGAAACTTCTGTGGTGGTTGGTACAACCCCAAGTTGTTTTCCTGACCAGCCAAAATAGTAAACCAAAAATAATATTCCATCCTGAGGGAACTGGCAGAAGTTGGTATCATGTTTAAAGACCTATAGGACTGAACGGGGGTGATCCTTACAATATCTCTATTTTTTTTTTTTTTTTTAAAGATTTTATTTATTTATTTGACAGAGAGAGATCACAAGTAGGCAGAGAAGCAGGCAGAGAGAGAGAGAGAGAAGCAGGCTCTCTGCCGAGTAGAGAGCCCGATGCGGGACTCGATCCCAGGACCCTGAGATCATGACCTGAGCCGAAGGCAGCGGCTTAACCCACTGAGCCACCCAGGCGCCCCACAATATCTCTATTTAATTTGCAAGTCTGGTTCCTGCAAAATCAGATGGATCCTGGAGGCTTACCAATAGACCACCACAAACTCAACCAAGCAGTCTCAATTGTAGTCACTCTACCATGTATGTATGTATGTATCATTGCTAGACCAGATTAGCACAGCCTTGGTTACTTGGCATGCAGCCATTGACCTGGCTTATGCATTCTTTTCCATCTCTATGAGAGGCAGTTCTCACAACAGTGAACAATTACAGTCTTGCCCCAGGGTTATGCTAACTCTCTCACCCTATGTCATAAAGTGATCTGAAGGGACCTGGATCATCTGGGCATGCCACAGAACATCACATTTGGCCTGCCATATCAGTGATAAGTAAATTGGGCTGGAATATTGAGAATTAGCAGTAAGTTGGAAGCTTTAGTAATAAACATAACCCTCGGATAGGTAAAGATTAAACCCTACAGAGATTAAGAGATCTGCAATATCAGTAAAATGTTGGAGGCCCAGTAGTCTGGAAGCATGCCAGGACATTCTCTCACGATAAAGAAGAAATAATTGCATCTCCTACCTCCTACCACAAAGAAGAAAGCAAAATGTCTGGAAGGCATTTTTGAAGGCCTGGAAAAAGCATATTCCACACTTGCACTATTGTTCTGATCCGTATACCAGGAAACATGAAAGGTTGCCAGCTTTGAGTATATCCCAGAGCTGCCAAAGGGTATACAGCAGGTCCAGGTCATGGTACAAGGAGTCTTAACACTTGGGCCAGAGGACACAGCAAACCTTGTGGGTTTACAGGTATCTGGTGGAGGGGCAGGGGGAGACACTATACAGAATTTACAATAAACTCCAATATGAGGGTCACCATGAAGAATCCTGGGATTCTGAAGCAAAGCCACACCACTAGCAGTAGATAATTAGACACCTTTCAAAAAAAACAAAAAAACGCAGCTCTGGGGCACCTGGGTGTCTCAGTGAGTTAAGCCTCTGCCTTCAGCTCAGGTCATGATCTCAGGGTTCTGGGATTGAGCCCCACATCAGGTTCTCTGCTTGGCAGGGACCCTGCTTCTCCCTCTCTCTGTCTGCCTCTTTGCCTAATTGTGATCTCCGTCAAATAAATAAATAAAATCTTAAAACACACACACACACACACACACACACACACACAGCTCTTAGTGTGCTACAGGGCCTTGGTAGAAATGGAATGCAGACTGTAGGACCATAGTAACCACACTGTCAAGACTGTCCACCATGAGATGGGCTCTATCCTCTATCCAGCTGCAACAGTGGGAGTTCTGGTTCATTCCATTAACCTCCCTCTTAAAGGGTTCCACTCATGAAAAGAGGCCCACCAAAACCCTGAAAGAGCTATCTTTAGAACTTCTGTAAGGCAAATGGACCTGAGTGCACAAGGAAGGGACTTCAGCTTGCATTTATCGACTGGTCAAAGAAGGTATGAAAGCTCAGTCCCCTTGGCTCACAGCCATTTTAGATCCAGAATTCCTGTAGGGTCAGCTGAGGTCTGGTTTTGACATCAGAGCTTTCATTTTCCCTCTTCCCCATCCTGCATTCTTCACTCCCCTACAGGTGTTAACCCAAGAATGCTTGGCTTAAGTAAACTTTCTGCATGCTAATCTCAAGAATTTTCTTCCCAGGGAATCTGACTTGGAACAGCTGTAGTTAGAGTGGCAATCTTTCCTTGATATACATCCTTTAACAAGAAAATCTTTTTTTATACTATGGTATTTAAGGAGAGTCTTGAAAATCAAAACTCACATAGCTACCCCTAATGGGTCAATCCACTGTTCAAGAATTTAACCTTTCTAGTTATCTTTATAAAACTAAAGTTAAAATTAGAAGGTCATATAGAACATATAAATACCTATACTTTATGTTTTTGTAGCTCTTTATTTAAACAGCTATTTCATTACTTTATACACGTTTTTTCTCATTGTATGAAATCAACATCATTGCTACATTTTCTTACCTTTATTCTTCCATAAAAATGTAAAACCAAAGCCTTTTATTTCATTCAGCCTCTAAATCTTTCTGCTGGGAAATAACTACAAATGCCTAAAACTCCATTACCAATATTACCAGTCCACTAGAGCTAATAATGAAGGTAGACATTACACAAATAATGACATAAATGATCATTTGAATAACAATTGTGATAAGTGATCTAAAAAAAAAAGAAAAGAAAAGCCAAGGTGTATGCACAAGCAACAGCTGACCCTAACATAGCCTGAGGTAGCTAGGTTTGTTTCCTTGAGGCTATGGTATCTAAATTGATCCAAAGAATGGATGAGATTAGCAAGATGGAAGCAAAGTACACCAGAGACAAGAGAATAAGATATAACAGAATTTCAAGATGGGGGGAGAAGATGAATATCTTCCTTGGTGCTTCTTTCTTAGCCTTTCACAGTATGTTTCAAAATACTGAACACTAAGGCTTAAGGGGCCTCATGAAACTAGTGACCGAGTATTCTTCAGTCCTTGGATCCATGTGCAAAATGATATGAGTCACCGGTTCCTTTTGAAACACAGGAAATATCCCCATCTTCTTGGGTTTTAGAATATCACTGCCACAGACCACTTTGACCATGTTATTGTTTTGCAACCACAGGCTTTAACTGCTTAATAGAAGAGCCCATTGTCTATACTCTAGTAGTTTAAATGCCAAGGAACAAAGAATGTGCATTATACAGATGTGGAGATGTTCCATCACATTTGCATTAAGCAGAATTCCATCCCACGCCCTCTATACACTTTATTTCTTAAGGACAAGAATCACACAAAAACCAGGCTTTACCCATCTCTCTATCACCAGGACTTAGCACAGTACCTAAAACATAGTAGATGTTACATCTAATGAATCATTTAAATCAAAGTTTTAATAATATTCATTTGTATTAATTCGTCCATTGAAATAATAACAGTGGTAGAACATGGCAGGAATATTTTATCAACTCCAAAATTTAAAGAATCTTTAAAACATTTTTTAAACTTAAGCTAAATTTACAATTACAAAAAAAACCTCATGTAATAATTTGTGGTTAACTATTGTTCTTGTGTTTGAGTAGTAGCCGAAACAAGAAATAGATGCTTTCTCTTGAATTCAATCTCTTGAAATGAATCTAAGCTAAGATAATCCATCCTGTTGATTCCTCAGCAGAGATTTCAGTGAAGGACTCATGGCAAATATTCAGCACCAAGTTGTGCTAGCGGAGGCCTGGAACACCTGGTTGCTATTTCAGCTCCTCACCAGCCTGTCCATCACTTGACTGTCACATGACAGGTGTGTGTCTCCCGAAGGTGCCACCACACCTTTAAACCAGCTCTTTCTCATTTTTGTTGAAGTATGGAAACAACTGCTACGTGATTTCAATCATTGTCCTGTCATCACATTCTCAGCAATTTACTTGGGGGCCCAAGTGGCCTTTTGTACTACTATATTTTGGCCAAGTGTAATTCTCCCTTTTAGTGACCGCATAATATAAAAAAGTATCACAGAAGATAGCGGTATGACATTATGATTAAAGGGGTTTTTATTTTAAGGGAAAAGAGAAAAATCACTGTGAAAGTGAATACAAACTTTCTTGAGAACAAAACGGAGAGTAGTTATGACAATGAAAGCATGTCATATTGAAGATGACTTCAGGCCAGACAATTCCACAGAGGAAAAAAATCCTATATTAAAATTAACCCTAAATGTGTGTGTCCTTCTTAACCAGTGATCTGGTAAGCAAGCAAGGTCAATTTCTTGCTATTATGGCTCTTAGAATAGACTGTGAAACATCTTTAAAGTTAAATGATGTTGTAGAGCATAGTTCCGTGAATATGTATTAGCACTAAAATCATGGATGGGAAAAACGCAAGTATAGGAATTACCGTGGGTGGTCTGTGGCCTACTTAACAAAACAACTGATAAACATTATTTCTCTCTCTCACTCAACTATAGAATTATATACATAGTAATATGTATAATGTATTGTACATACATGTGTAATATATACATACTGATTTAATAATTAATGCACAACTTGAAAACATATTGGAAATTGATTTAAGGCGTTCTGTTTCAAAACTTTAACATAACATACTTTTAAGACTGGGGCATTTACTCTCACATAGCAATACATATTGAAACACACATTTTTAACACCAGGGCAGAGCAGACAGCTTCGATTAGGAAACCTAGCGGATATTTCATTTGATTGAACCAAAGATGAAAAGGCAAGAAAGAAAAAGGATGAAACAATTTCAGATGCTTTCAATGCATTTATCAAATCAGAATGAACTGCTTTTGACTGTGGGTGTAATAAGTCAGAAGGTATTCACTAAACCAAAAGGCAAGAACTTCTGTTTCACTGTGACTAATTCAACTTAATGAAATTACTTTAAAAAAAAAAACTATACATATGAGCTATAAGAAGAAAAGGGAAGATGATAGAAGGGCAAGCAGCAGCGAGTATATTTCATGAGAAGACAATGACCACAATTTTGAACCGATTAATGTTAGAATTTCTGCCTGACCTTGAATTTGACAAAACTCAATATAAAGGCCAAGCTTATAAAAGGACTTCAATTATAAGAGGTTATCTAAAAAGTGCTTAAACTGGTTTTCAAGATGAAATACTCACTGAAGTTTGTATTTATTTCGTAAACAACCATGTTAACCTTGCTATTTGCACTGCCAATGACATCTTCCCAAGACTATAGAATCCCTACACTATAAATCTTTATAGATAAGCAGCTCATTCCTTGTTTGTCAAAGTGTGGAAGGAAGTTGTACCAAGAAAATAATATAGAAATGAATCAAATGCAATACTGTATATTACAAAAACAAAATATATTATAGCATATGCCATATACTTTGTAATAATCCCTTATTCCCTAGAGACAAAATTGACACCATCATAACCAACACTTAAACCTCTGAGATGGTCTTAAGAGCTAATAAAAGATAAGAGTATTAATAATCCCTTGCATGTGTTTATTGCTTTACAGTTTACAAATCACTTTGGCCAGTGTTCTGTGAGTTGTTCTTTACAACGGCCCTGTGAGACAGGTAAGGATCTAAGACTTAGAGAGGTGACTTGATTTGTCCAAGGTCATATGGCTAGTAAGAAGCAATCTTAGAATTCAAACACAGTCAGTTTTTTCCAAGACAACTGAACTATTTCTCTGAAGTTATTGTGTCTTTTCTGGGATAGGATATATGCAAAAAGAGAATTTTACAATGTCAACACTCAACAAGATTTTATGTGATCTATTATAAAGAAACAGAAGACCACAATTCTTTCAGGATTTAACACTTCCTCAAATTATCTTCTATAGATTTAAGGTTTCAACCAGGCAATATTGCATAGAATTTCTTATATAGTAGGAACCTTCTTATCAATCATAATTGGGGACTGTATTAAGTTGTTAATTGAAGAAATCAGTGAAAATATGAAATCATTAAAAGATAATAAATACTTTAAATATTTTATTTTGCTAAAACATATAAATGTTTTACATGTTTTATATAAAACATGATATAAAATATTTATTCACCAATTTATTAAAATGTAGAACCAAAGACTTTTGTTTGAGAATGGGCCCAGTGATTGTCATTCTACATATCTGTCTTATAACAACCCCATCTATAATTTATCATATATAATTTTCAGTTTCAATTTATTCAATTTGAAGCAAGAACTTAATTAGTTGAGGAAAAACTAGATTTGCCTGGCCTCAAAGTATCTCTCCTGAGAAAGCTATTAACTAGAAAGGGAAAGATAGAAACTTTATTGAAATCCAGCAGATACCACCTTAACCAAGTGATAACATCACCAGCAATAATATACCAACATCATGAACCCTTTGACATGATGCCCTGAGAATGGCAGAACATTGCTTTTGTGGTATTTTTACCCCAAATGCATAACCTCACTCCATCCTGAGAAAACATGAGACAAACCCAAACTGAAGGGCATTCTATGAAATAACTGATCGTTTCTTCTTAAAAGAATCAGGGTTACAAAAGACAAGGACAGATTGTGGAACAGTTATAGATTGGAGAAGATTAAGAAGAAATAACAGCTAAATACAATGTGGGATCCTGGATTGCTTGCTGGAACAGAAAAAGGAAATTAGTGGAAAAACTTAAAATTCAAATAGAGTCTGTAGTTTAGCTAGTAGTGTTGTGCCAATATTAACTTCCTGATTTTGTAGAATGTGGTATGGTTATATAAGAGTAACACAGTAGAGGAAGGTGGTAAAGTTTATACAGGAACTCTCTCTATATTGTTATAAACTTGTAAATCCAAAAACAATACACAAAAAACAACTGCAAACACTTATGATGGTGTACCAGTAAGAAGGCAGCCAAAACCCCAGGAGAAGAAGGAAGCAGAGTAGGCAAAGAAAAGGAAATGAACAGCCAACAGTAAACAGGTTCTAAAGAAAAAAGAAAAGAGGTTTTAACTCAGTAGTTAATCAAAGAAACGAAACCTAGAACAATGAGACATTAGCTTTACATATAAAATTCATGTTTCATATGTACTATTCAGTGTATAAAGATACGGTGAGAAAGGTATTCACAACCACTACAGGTGAACATTCAAAGTGGCAAAAAATTTTCTGAGAAAATTTTAAAGTTTAAATGTGTATATCCTGAGGATCAACATTCCGTTTCCTAAGATTTTATTTTGAAGAAATAAATGTCAAGAATACAAAAGATGTCCATTGCAGTGTTATTTATAATCATGAGAATTTTTAAGCAACCTAAATGCTCATCAATCAGAAGAGATTAAATTATTACAATGTACCATATAATAGAGTATTATGCAATAAATTTTAAATATCCAGACTTACATTCATTGACATAGAGATAGCCATGAATTATTATTATGTGAAATATGGTTATAAAAGGACATTTCTTATAATCATCAATTATAGTAAAATTTACAGTATAAAGCATTTATAGCATATATGACCGCATAGAAAATGTGAGCATGTATATGTATGTGTGTATATGTATACACACATGCATATATATATGTATATATACCTGATTTTTCTTATTTTTTTCTTTTGTAATTATATCTTTTATATTTTCTATAATCACATGTATTAATTTTGCTATAAAACTTTTTTAATTCATGGCCCACCCAAGCTGCAATTACTTTTTAAGGACCTCTGTGTGGGAAGCCTCACTATCTGCATTCAGGGAAGGGATGAAAAACCACCTACAGGGCGCTAGGTGATACACTGTTTCTCTAGTAGCTATTCAAGACTTTATGTTTTAAGATTTTATTTATTTTTTTTAAAGTAATCTCTACCCCCAGTGTGGGACTCAAACCTATAACCCCGAGATCAAGAGTTGCATGCCCAACCAAACGAGCCAGCCAGGTGCCCCCAAGACATTTTAATTTAAGGTTGCTATACATATGTAATGCTGTGATGTGATCCCAGAGAAAATAACCAAGTTCTAAGTTTTTTTCTTTCATTTAAAAATTATTTTACCTTCTTCTAAAAACTATTAATTTAATAGTCAATTTAATTCACTTACAGTAAGTACTCCATTGCCTTACAGTAGGAACTCAAGAATTTATTGTTGGGAAAATAAGACATAGTTAAAAATGGAAATGACAGATACATGAACAATTGAAGAGCCTCTTCGCATCATTTTGTCATCTTTCTAAAAAGGTTGAACTGGTTTCATGAAGCCTTTAAAAGGATACTCTGCATTGTGAATCCAAGGAGAGGATCAGCATTTCCCAAATGTATTTCAATTCCTTTTTTTATAAAGCATCTTTGAAGCAATGACATTCCAAGGAATACAATTAGGGAAGTCCTGCCCTCAACAGTTGTCTGTCTGGTTTAATGTAAACACCCTAGCATCAACCCAGCTGAAGTTTCAATCTTCCTGCCTCCTTGTTATGTACTTGATCTTGGCGGCATTCATATTCCCCACAGCTATCACATCCCATATTGGAATTGGTGTTATGTTGCTAGCCAGGTGCTGAAGTCTATCAAATACAAACTCTCTGTACTTAAAGCACTTCTTTCTGTCACTAGACTCCTTGCAGATGCTGATTAAGTAGATCCCTTCCCTATCCATACCTGATTTCTGGTCTAAACTAAACTCAATTTAAAAGCAAAAACATGCCTACTCCCCAGCATCTAGTTCATGTGAGATACTAAAAAATCTCATTTCTCTGGAATGCCTATGAAATAGAACTAAGTAAGTTGAGCTACCACTCATCAAGGCACATGTTGAGAATGTTCTCATTATCTAAAGAAAAGAAAAAGTCAACCAGGAAGATAAGCATCCAATATTATACAGAGTAAATGCTAGTGTTATCACTACTAAGTAATGGTTTGTGGAAGCAATTATTATTGCCTAGCTACTTGTGTGTCTCTTCCACTAGACTGTGAGCTTGTTGGGAATAGGAAATATGGGTGGCTTATCTCAATTCCCCCAATAGTTAGCATGGCATCTCGAACATTATAGGCTTTACTAGATATTTGAAGAATGAATAAAGTAATAAATGAGTAAATGAGCACATAGAGTGATGTTTGTTAATAAATTTCAAAGTAGCAACTTAGTTCTAAGAATACCAAAATTAAAAATCTATATGCTAACATTAAAATGGTTTTCTCACTCATTCATTCATTCATTCAAAAAATGCCTATTATGTTCATACTGTATTTCAGACTCTGGGCTAAGGATACAAAGATGTATAAGAATTAATCTTAGCTTCAGGAAGTACACAGTGTAGTGAATAGAAATAACTTGCATTTATCAAATGCTTTTTCAAATACTTTCATGTTTGATATTCATAACAAACCAATGAGACTATTATCTTCTATAACTGCATTTTAAATCTTTTTAAAGTCATATGTAGATACAAAACAATCCTTATAAAAATGTGTAAGGCAAAAGGCATAATGATATAAAAGCTTCTTTGTAGACACCACCCAATTTAGGAATAATAATATTTAGGTCTTCTCTGTCCCCTTGCATTTCCCCTAAGAGGAGAGACAATCCTGAATTTTCTCTTTATCCTTGTCTTATTTTTATTTATATTTAACCATGTTTGTATTATTAAGAAATGTATTATGTCGTTTTGCATGGTTTTGTACCTTGCTCAAGTGGAAACATACCGGAAACTTACTATTTCTGCTCAATATTATACATTTTGCCTTGTATATGTAAGTTTTAACCCACGTAGATTTGATTTTTTTATATGCGGTGTGAGATAGGGTTCCAATTTCATCTTTTCACATTCAGATAACCAATTGTTCCAGTGCCATATATTGAAAAGTGTATATTTTTCTGAGTAATTTACAATGTCATCTCAGTCATAAATAAAATTTCCATTTTTGTATTGGTCTGTTTCTGGGCTCTCTTTGCTGTTTCATTGGCCAGCCTACATAGCTCTACACCTAATCCCAGGCCATCTGAAGAAATAGAGTTTTATAATAAATTTCTAATTTCTGATAAGGAAGTTTTTCTACCCTGTACTTCTTTCTTCATTAGGAACGTCTTGTTTATTTGTAATCATCTGCTCTTACATACACATTTTAAGCTCAGTTTGCCATATCACTTTTTTTAAAAAGATATTATTTATTTATTTGACAGAGAGAGAGAGATCACAAGTAGGCAGAGAGAAGAGGAAGCGGGTTCCCTGCTGAGCAGAGAACCTGATGCGGGGCTTGATCCCAGGACCCTGAAATCATGGCCTGAGCTGAAGGCAGAGGCTTAACCCACTGAGCCACCCAGGCACCCCTACCATATCACTTTTAAATGTAATTAAGTTGAACCTCAAAGTAGCACACAGTGAATTGTGGTAATGCACAATTTGAACCAATTCCAGGTCTCCTCCTATGTAATACCCAGCATTTCAGAGAAAAACTACTCTTAAATATCCCTATAAAAAATAAAGTCATAAAGATACTTCAGAATGTTATCATGCAACTAACTCATCAGGAGACCCATCAAAATGCAGTATTCTTGAAAGTAAGATGTTCCGTGGCCCATTCTGAGGTTCTTTAACGGATAGTACGGCAAAACAGCTAGATGTTTATTCAAATCCATTAATTCTCCCATTGTTCCTTACGGACAGAACATTTATTTTGTTGGACAATGAGGGCAGAGTGCCCAGCTAATGAAAACTAAATTCCCCAGCCTCCATTGAAGATAGTCATAAACATGAACAGAGGTATCCATATGTCAGGGTTTCTGGCCAAGGAGATGTGAGCAGGTGTTTGAAGGCAGGAAAAAGAAAAGACCATTAAAGAAGAGGGGACAGACTCAGTTGGCCTGCCCTTTCTGCCCTTTGTGCTCTTTTTAATTTCTCCTTCACACACCCTCAAGTGCGGGCATGATGGCAAGTACCACAGCGGCCACTTGTATTTGAGCACAAAGGAAAGGTTAAGAAGAACTGCAAAAATCTTAGAGACTTGATGTACTTGAGCCTCTGTACCATCCCTACCTTCCTCTAGATCTTTTGTTTGATGAAAGAAAAATAAATCCCTGTCTCACTTAAGCCACTAAATACTTGGGTTTTCTATTATACATAGCCAAAGGTAATCCCTATTTGATGAGAGAGTAATCAAATTGTACATTTACTCAAAATTATATCGGCTTCCAGTTATCTCTTCCATAGTATATAGTGCAGAGCTTTAAGGTTTCATCCACCCATTATATCAAAGCTCTTTTCCAGAACCCAAAGGAGGCTCCACCTACCAGCCCTCCTACTACTCAGCCTTCATGCTCAGATGGGTTAGCCACCTACTGAAGTGAGAATAGCTGCTGCATGGAAACTTCCACTGCTACTCCCTTTCAATTTCTCTTATGCTGGGGTTTGACATATATGATTATTTTAGCAAGCACATATCAACACTTCAAATACTTTTCAAAAAATAGACCCTTAGAGGGAGGCAGAATGGTAGAAAGCATTTAGCCTAACTTCCCTAGCACAGATGTCTGTCACTCTATAGACACTGACCATCTGGCTGAGTGTCATGCTAAAGGATGTAAGGACTCAGATACTAAGATATAGCTCCTATTCAGAAAGACTCTGTAATAAATGTAATAAAGAAAACAGACTTACTTGAAGATTCAGGCTTCTGGGGTTAGGACTCAAATACTTGGGATAAGAGGTTGAGTGCCAAAGTTGACGGGAACATGTTCAGTTCCACCAGCTGCCCTGGGCCCAGAAAAAAAAGAACTGTGGCAACATTTTGCTCATCTCAAATGTCAGAGAGGGCCTATTCCCTTAACTTTATATACAAGTTCTCTGTATATAAAAATATTTATTTGCCTTATTTTGCATAATGAGTACCCCCCATGGAACCTGTGAGTCCTTGTGAAAAAAAGAACATAAAGGAATTTATGTGATATAGTAGAAAGACCATTTGTTTTGAATCACAAATATTGATTTCAAGACTCATGAGCTATGTGATCTTTAGCAAGTCATTTAACCTCTCTGAACTGCACGTTTTCCCCCCACAACCTGAGGTTACTGCCACTTACCATGCAGTGTTCTTATGAGGGTCAAATGATGAAAATATGAATTCAACAAAAAAACAACTCATTGTGAGTCTATCACGAACAAGCACTATTCAAAATACAGTGAACAACAACAACGAAAAGTCCCTACACACATGTAATTAGAATATAGTAGGTGCATAAACAATGAATTCTGTTACGCTGAAAATAAAAAAAAAAAGAATATAATGGGTGAAAAATGTATATATAATAGTGTCAGTAGCGAAAGTGTTTATAAGAAAAAGTAGGGTGTGTGATTATCATTATAATTGAAGATAAGGCATTAGGAGGTACCTTTTCAGTAGGCTCAACAGAGAGGAGCATCATCTGAGCAAAGTCCTGAATGAACTGAGGGAGCGAACGTGCACGTATCTGGAGGAAGGCAGTTTTAAACAGAGACCAAAAAAGGCAAAGGCCTAGAGGCTGGAATGTGTTAGGTCCGTCAAGTCCAGTAGGTATCCAGAACGTTAGCTCCTTCTCAGAAGTGATACTTTCAATGGCCAGAGCTGTACCGCCTCTCATCTCCTGAATTCTAGATTCTGTGAGCATGTCACAAACTCTCTCTTTCTTCTAGAGTCCCGTAACACACACTCTCTCCTTCCTTCTCTTACTTTTAGTCCAAGGCTAGATTCCCCCTACACATGCTTAAAGTGTCCTCTTTTTAAGTTAACATGTCCTGAGAGCTACCTGTGTGTCAAGCACCTTGCTAAATAGTTTGTGTATCTAATTTGATACTCACAGATATCCACCCATATAGTTATTATTGTGCTCCAAATGTGGAAACAGCTTTGAGAGGTTAATATGGTCAAGTTCGCATGGCTAATGAGAGGCTGAGATGGACCTGGGACCCAAGCCATGTTATATCATGGCTGACAGACTCACCACAATCCACTGCCCCTTCCTTGTTAATTGGAGAAGGACCCCACAAGCCTACTGATGAATAGGTTCAACAGAGTCTCTTCCAGGGAAAATCAATTTTCCTAAAGGATGATTCCCAACCTCATTCTTCCAGAACTTCTAGGTATTCCTATTCATTCATTCATTCATTCATTCACTCAACATTTGCTGAGCACCAATTATATGCAAGGATTATGCTAAGTTCTGGGTATACAGCAAGTTGGGGGGAAAAAAGGCCTCTAATGAGTTAAAAGTTTAAATTTAAAAAGTTAAAATGTCAAGACCCTAAAAATGAAATTTATTTGCTTTGTTTTAAGAGCAGATGTCATAATACAAATAGAATAACAAAATAATTATAAATAAACCATTACCACCAGGATATCTCAGTTGCAAAGAGAGATTGAAAATCACATCTCTGAAGAGTCAGAGTCTAATGTATTCTGCCTCTATTGTAATCAGGTACTATCTACTATCCTCCTAAGAGTTCTTTCTACAATAGATTTTCAGTTATCCCATCCTAACAATGAAGAGTCATTAGGTCCAAATGTGTTATTTAGCCAACTGAGCCACCCAGGTGCCTCCAAATGTGTTATTTATAAAGTTTCCATCTATGTGTATTTTTGCTACTTGGAGGTTGAGACGCTACAAACTAAATTCCCAAAAACATAAAAACTTAAAATGCAACTAACTTACAGAGAATTTACTCTTTCATTTCCTGCCTCCTCCACCCTTACTGGAGTTTTACTTTTCCTGTCCTCTGTGCATACTGGGCTCTGTGTGCCTATGAGTGAGTGGCTAGCAATCACCAGGACTATAGTGATATGTTTTTATGCTCCACAGACGATTAAGCCTTTCGACTATAGACTAAAGGCTGGCAAAACCAAGAAGCATTCAGAATATCACATTCTGTGAGGCCGCAATGAATTTTATGAAGTTTAAATTATCTCTAATGACTTTGGAGGAGAAAATCCCAGCTAACACAATCAGCCTTGTAGAGTAGAATTTTCTGGGATGATAGAAACATTCTACGTCTGTACTGTTCAATACAGTAGCCACTAACAATGGCAGTAGAGCGTTTGAAATGTGGCTAGAGTGACGGAGGAACTGATTTTTTAATTCCATTTAATTTTAATTAGTTTAAATGTTAAAGCCCACATTTGGCTGGTGGCTCTCATATTGGTCAGTACAGACACATCAGAGAAAGATTTTTCATTATTTTTAAATATACTTAATGGCATTAAGACTGCTAAATTCCTAAACTGATTTTTCTCATGAAACAGTAATTTCATAATCCCGTCTTGGGGCTTCTATTGCTAATAAAAATGTGGCAGTAATTTGATTTATTATAAAATTACATTTTCTTCTTGAATGGCAATTGCAGATTTTATCTCTTGTTCATTAATGCCACAGAATTAAATGCCCTACTTTGAAGTGTTTACATTTACCAGTGTAAGTTTGGCGGGGGCGGGGGGCATGCAGAATTTATTATTCAAGATGAGACTCCATCTAAAAAGCAGAAGAAAAGCATTTCAGTCCATCAATGAATGAATGGGTAAACAAAATGTAGGCTATACATACAATAGAATATTATTCACCCTTAAAAAGGAAAGACATCCTGACAGAGGCTACGATGTGGATGAATCTTGAAGACATTATGCTGAGGGAAATAAGCCAGTCATAAAAGGGCCATATGATTTCACATATAGGCTGTCTCTAGATTCATAAAGACAGAAAGTAAAATGGTGGTTGCTGAGGGCTGGATTGAAGGGGTGATAGGTAACTATTGTTCAATGAGTACAGAGTTTCTGTTAGGGAGATGAAAAACTCTGGAGATGGTTGGTGGTGATGACTGAGCAACAGTCTGAATGTAATTATTGTATACTTAAAAATGGTTAAAATGATAAATCTTATGTATATTTTATCACAATAAAACTTTTTTAACAATTCTAAAAAATAAGAAGTTATACAACTATAGCTTTCAGATTGCAAACTCTTGCAGAACTCTTGCACAATGTAGTTACCCCTCAGTCTGACTAAAGCTTGTGAGGAAAAAGAACAACTAGATTCAGCAAACACTAGACAAGCCAAGATCCCTGACAATTCAAGCATCCTGCTTGACTTGAGAGCATGTGACTGAATAATTTCTACTTTTTAACTCAGAAAAATCTTCACTAGTAGGATGACCTACACAACTATTGAGTTGCCTGTGTACAGACCACTGGCAGCACTGGTAGCATAAAGATTCTGTGCTAACTTACGAAGTTTTGATGAAAGACCACACAAAATATACAATTCACAAATTGATAATGTGAATGTGGAGGAGGAAGGAGCTCTCACCATAGTACCTGTTAGATATCATGTAAGTAAGGGTCATGTCAGAGGTGCTCACAGTTGTAACTCTAAGACCCAGAACATACCTTTATGTAGTAGACATTCAAGAAATGTATTTATTGGATAAATAAGAGAAAATAATGAATGATTGAAATGTATGACAGAATCAATAAATAGCAAAGTGTTCTAGTTTGAGCCTAAACTGGATCTTCACGTGTTTGGCCTATCAGGAAAACTTATGGGATATAACACATGAAATCTCTTTACATGTGAAACTGAGAAATAGTTCAGGGAAATAATTCTTCTAAGTGTTAAACATATGAGCTTGATTCAATAACCATGTTTCAGTCAACAGAATGGAAGAAGGATTTTGAGAACATCAAGGTTTATGTTACGCAGAATTGTCTTCCATCCCAACACTCACAATCTTTCTGTGAGTCCTAAGGAGAGAAGAAGCCATGTTGAAAAGTCAGATTGACTGATGTCTATAACGTGTTGGACATCCTCATCAGTACATCATCAAGACCAAAGAGTGGGGGTAGGAAGAGATTTAGAATGCAGTAGGATGGCTGGTAGCTTCAGTTGATGCTAATGGCTTCAGCAGTAATGGCAGGCATAAGGGTGCACCAACAGCTTAGGAGAGAAAGCTTTGAGAGTTACTAGAAATTGCATACGACACAGACTGCAGTGCCCTCAAAACAGACATGAGTGGAAATATTATTTGTAAGACACCTGCATATAATTTCATGGATTTCAAGTTCCCATTGTCATAGTCTCAAAGAATGTTCACAATTAAGAAACACATCCCAAAGAGTTTCAGAAATATTTCAGGGAATTTTTGTGTGGATTCCTAGAAGTGGATGAAGGTAAAGGTTCAATAATTATTCTCCATTATCATATTGTGCCCCACAATTGAGGTTAACAGAGAATGGCGTACTTATACTTGAACACTGACAGAGAATGTCAGTGGTCCCATTTTTGATGACACAGAGCCATCAAGGAAAAAGAAAAGGACCACACTTCCCAGTCTCCCTTGCAGCTATGAATGACCATATAACTCAATTCTAGTCAAAGAATGTAAGCAGAAGTAAAATATGCCCCCACCCAGGGAATAATTGGCAAATCTAGAGTTATTTTGGTTGTCACAGATTGGGGTAGGGGAGGGGGAAGGAAGATGCTGCTGGCATCTAGTAGGTAGAGGCCACGGATATTGCTAAACATCCTACAACACACAGGACATCCTCCCTTCCGACAAAGAATAATCTTGCTCAAAATGTCAATAGTGCCAATGTTGAGAAAGTCTGAATTAAAGGGAAGAGATGTTTCTTCCCCTTCTTTACCCCTGTCAGGTTGGCATTGGGTCATAGTAGTGATCCATGTTGGACCACAGGGATGGAAGCCACATGCTGGAGGTGACAAAACAAAGCAAGTGTCTGGGTCTTTAGCGTTTTGCAATGCAAAGTCACCACACCATCTCAGACTTTAAATGAGAGTGGAGGAAACCATCATTCTTCTTTAATATAGTGTTGAGTCCCTATTTCATACACCAAAAACTATATTCTAACCAATACAGAAGCTAAACTCTACTGAGAGTCCTTCAAGGTGGAATGTCAAAAAAGAAAGAAAAAATCAAGGGGAGCAAAAATCTCTTCTTTGCTACTTAGCATCCATTTCCCCATTCATCTAGTAGCAGAACTCTCTTTGGGGAAATCCTCTCATGCCCAATTCTCTGCCAACTCCATCGGGTGGGAGTGATCCTACTTCTCACCTCCATGGAGGATCTTGATTAACTTAAGTGAAATTTCACAACCCCAGCTCCCTGGACATAGTGATGTTCCACTGGATTTTGTAGCTGAAAATATGCAGCTCAGGAAGGCTGTCACCATCTCCTCTTAGTAAAGAAGCAACTCAAAGATGAAGCTGGCACACAAAGGAAGAAAAAGTTGAGAGGTGATAAGATAACCATCATTTGATCCCCCAGATCAAAATGCATCTATGACAAGTCCTACCTCTGGCCCTTTAAATGTATGAACCGATCAAGGTGATGGTTACATAAATTTGAGTTAGGTATTCTCTTCCCTGGCAACTGAAAGTTTTATGGTTAAAAAAAAAAGTTCTGATAAGAGAGGGTTCCCTTTTGATTTCACTCAGGGGTTAAGACATCATCTGCAAAGTTTCCTGTGGCAGGAAAACAATTACAACGGAAGCTTTGCTGCTGCCTGATATATATTTACTAGGGGATGTGTGTGTAAAGAAATTGAATCATTAATGTTTCTTGGTGTGATATACATCTCTTAAACTTAAGAAATAGCACTACTACCTTCATATGGGACAGACCGTCTTCTCTTCACCATACCTAACTACAAACATATTCAAATAATCAAAGGGACTGTTTCCCTGTGCTTTGTCATCCTTGTGATTAATCATTGGTCAAGACTGGAGATCTTTAGCAACTACTCTGATTATGTTTACTCAATCTCCCTAGGAATCATAAACTGTCAGCCCTAGGTAAATGGAAGTTTGTATGGGGTTTCTTAAACTTCCACTTCATTTGCCTTTTCCTTATTTCACAGTTCCAGGTTTCCAGCCATTGCTTAGGACCCTGTCCTAGGACAGCTCCACTAGCTGTCGACTTCAAGGGAACACTTGGAAACAACTCATACTTTCAAGTCTCAACTCCTCTAATAACAGGATTTTAGGAAAGAGCCCTGGCAGGTAATCTTGGCAATGTTTTCAGACTAGAAGACTTGATCCATCAAATGAGATGAAGAATGTGCTTTTGTCCATGATAAGAGTTTGAGTAGCCTTGTTATCCTGTATTGTTAAAGGTAGTAGTCAGCCCATGTGGTTGTTCTTGATCTTCACGTGTTCCAGTGGTCATGTTGCTCCTGATTCTAATATGTAGAGACCACTGTTATCCCAGGTCTAGCCTGTATTTGCTTTAACAGCTGCAATTTAATAGCTAGGGAACCTAGGAAAAGGTAACTAGCCTCTCTGCCACCCAGTTTCCTCCTCTTCAAAATGGGAAGAGATGGGAAGTTTTTTTATTGAGTCCTCTGACAATGGCAGGGTTTCAATTCAAAATGCCATGCCTTAAAAACCAAAAGTTTTAGTCTTAGCAATCTACTTTTCAGAGGTTGGGGAAAGAAAAAAAAAAAGACAAAGAGAGCTGCCAGGGGTAGTACAATTCAATCTAAGACTTGAGGCCAAAGGACAGCTGTAAATGGATAAATGGCACACCTTTCACACATCAGATATTCTATGGAACTAGCTACTACTCTGTTCATAAATAATTCAAATGAAGATTTCTCACCTGGCAGAACTGTTACCTTGAAATTTTTGTTGAACTAAATTGACTCTAGCCTCAGGGCCTTTGCACATCATGTTCTTCCTGCTTAGAACATTCTACTACCTCTCTTTGTCCTGCTACTACCCATACTTCCCATGACACTTAACAACATTTCCCATATTTTCTCATGAAAGCTAAAAGATCAATCTAGGAATCATTTTTATGGAAAACCTTCCCCAACCACAACCCTACTTGCCTCAACCATCCCAAAGTTCCCTTCTCAATTATAGCCTTTATCAATTTGAATTTAAGTTGTCTGTGTACTATTTATACAAGCATGTAAGTTCCATGAGGACTGGGACCACTGTAGCCATCATATGCAAACATTAAGTACTCAATAAATACTTGTTGAAAGAAGGATGTGTAAGAGAGATGGATAGTTGAATAGTGGGAAGGATGAACAGATGAGTACAATGAATCTCCTTATTCCTGCCCTTTGCAAATTTAAAAGATGACAGGCCCATCTACAATTGGAAAGCTTTTTTCATTTTCAAAGTATTTTCACACCTATTACTTTATCTTACCTTTCTTTTTTTAATTTAAATTCAATTAGCCAACATGTACATCATTAGTTTCAGATGTAGAGTTCAATAATTCATCAGTTGCCTATTAACATCCAATGCTCATCACATCATGAGCCCTCCTTAATGCCCATCTCCCAATCACCCCATCCCCACACCCACCCCTCCTCCAGCAATGAGAAAGAAAACAAGGGAAGATCTCTCTTTTAAAATGTAAGTGTATGATACCGTCCTCAGTGCCTCAGGCACCATGGCTTCTTCTTCCCTCACTGTCAAGAAGAAAGAAAAGACCCCCTAGACTTAATGCTGTCCACTTCAGGAGACCAATGGGCAAATTAATGTGCCTTCTTACTCCCGTGGACCTCTAGACTTCAAACTCTTCTTCAAAAAATGATGAAGTGTATCTCTGCTTGGTGCTGAGACTCCATCATTACGATCACTTCACTACAACAAACGATCCTATCTACTCCAGGAGGTTCATACATGGTGACCACATTAGATTCAGCTGCTTCTACCTTTTGTAACTCTCCCTCTTGTTCCCTAGCTGACCAATATTGACCCATAGGTAGAGACATCTCTACACTCCTATTCAGCAGGAATAAGTTACAGAAGAAGAGACCTCTGCCTTCCCCAACCTTAAAAAATTAAGGTCAAATTCTTCAGGGGGGAAATGATGAGGAAGCAGAAGACAAACTGAGGACAAAGCACAACCTGACACCTGGCAACTCCCCTCCCCACTCCTGGGTGGGATATGTGTGACATTCCTCTAGGAAACTTCCAAGTATCTCAATGTGAATGCTTTGCTAGAGGGAAAAACAATCTCAGCGTGATAATCACAAGGCCTCTAGTATCCTGCGGGTCTTCTTTAGTTTATGAAAGTCCCTTTTTCCTTATCTCCCTCAACCCCATAGTTTAAATCAGCCATTCCTTACAACTCCAGTGCAGCAGCTCTTTCTGTCCAGGGTCCTGTCTCTGTGCTTTAATAAAACCATCTTTTTGCACCAAAATAATAATAATAAGAAGAATAACAACAACAACAACATATAATATAATAATAATATAATAATATGTTAATAATATTAATAATAATAATAACAATAATTAATAATAATATAATATAATAATAATATAATAATATGTTAATAATATTAATAATAATAATAACAATAACATAACAATAAAATGTGAGTGTAGGGGCACCTGGCTGGCTCAGTCAGAAGAACATGTGGCTCTTGTTGGGTGTAAAGATTATTAACAATAAAATCTTAAAAAAAAAAAATAAAATAATAAAATAAAATAAGATAAAATAAAATGTGATTGTAAAGATTGTTTAAAAAGTTAAAGAATGCAGAGAGTTTAAAATGACTTAAGAAGGGTGCCTGGGTGGCTCAGTGGGTTAAGCCTCTGCCTTCAGCTTAGATCATGATCTCAGGATCCTGGGATGGAGTCCTGCATTGGGTTCTTTCCCTCTCTCTCTGCCTGCCTCTCTGCCTACTTGTGATCTCTCTCTCTCTGTTAAATAAATTTTAAAGATCTTTTAAAAATAAAATAAAATAAAACGACTTAAGAAAATATAGCTAGCTGTATATATGGAAGTCGGGTTTATGAACTCCACTCTGTATTTGTTTTGATAATCCACACTCCTCTCAAGTCTTTGAAGCTCAAGTGTTCTAGCACTAAGGAAGGCCACTGAAAAACCCGAGTAGTGTGACTCTCCATATACAACATAAAGTTATTCTACTGCCATCTTAAAATCTTCAATCATTTGCATTAGTAAAAAATGTAGATATATCCAATGATGTTATCAAGAAAATAAACTAGGTTAATTGAATTGAATATAACCTACCTGTACATGTACATGATTGTTTGGACTGCACACAACGGCCATGTGTTTTGCATATTGTTGTTTTCTAGGGGAAGATGGATTGCAGTTTTGATTAATTGTACTAATTCTCAGACTCAGACTGAGGACTATGCAATTTCTTAGGCCCCTTTCATATCCTCTATAAGCCTTCTTTGGAGATCTTGAAAATGACTTTCAAAAACTGAAATTAGTTTTCTTTCTAATCCCCTAGAGACCAATGCAATGAATTTCATCATACCATGATGATTAAAAATGCTAAAATGAGTCATGATATAATTAGGAATTTCTTTGTTCAAATCAAACCCCATGAACTACATCTAACACCAGTTCCATTTATAAAAGCAGTCCATCCTTCTTGATGCTGAAGACAAATTTTGGCAAGGGAAAAATATTATAACTTTAGGTATATTTATTAGTCAGTCAAATTTTTCTTTCTTTTTTTTTTTAAAGTAAATGGTGGTATAGTATCTCAGGTGATTTGGCAGCCTATACAAAGACACAGTAGAAGAGAACAAGAAAAATTATGAGAACTATAGGGAAGCCATTATAGCTGAAACACAGGTGACAAAAGGAAGAAACTTTTACTGCCTTAACAGCTGGTAAAACAATTTCTCTAGGAGGGTAACACCACATTTTTCAAGAAATATTTTAACAATCCACTTGGGATGAGAGATGAGACCCCACCAGACATGTCAAGCTAAAAATGATGGCACTGAGCAGGAATGGAATCTCAAAATAGAAGGATACTTTGTTTTGTTGAACCCTTGGATGGAGTTGGGAATGTACATTTATAAAGAGGATCTAGGGCAAAGCCAAATCACTCAGGATAATAAAGAGATGAGTATAAAGAGATTGGGGCAGGGGCACAGGAAGGGGGCGTGTAGATCCAAGAAGGCTGTATACCTTGGAGGAAAAGTAGAGACAAAGGAAAAAAGAAATCTTAGAGGAGTGTCAGAGCTGAGAAGGAACTTTGGAGAAGAAATGTCAAATAGTGAGTTGGGGCGTTGCTGCTATACCACACATGCTAGGAGATCCCTTTCATCTTGTCTGTGAATTCTGTGTTTCTTACGAAGACTTTTGTAGAGATGGGCTCAAGATAGAGAATGTGAAGATATGCAAAAGTTCTATGTCCATGTGGGTGTAAAATAAAAACAAAGGTTGCTTTCATAGAGGAGACAGCTGGCATCTGGGCTTATATGCAGTGTAACAACAAAGTGAGAAAGGATGAGCCTGGAAGAATAAACAGGATGATTTCATGAGAGGTCATGTGAGACATTTTAAAACATAAGCCCCTTGGAGCACTGGTGTGGCTCAGTCTTAATCTCAGGGTTGCGAATTCAGGCACCACATTGGGCTCCACACTGGGCATGGAGCCTACTTAAAAAAAAAAGTGTGCCCCTTATCGTAGGGCAAATAAAGAACAGTCACAGAGATTTCAGAAGAAAAATGATACAATCAAGGTTATAGTTTAGAAAGATGACTCTAGCAGCAATTCAGAGAATGGGTTGGAGGAAGAAATGCTAGAGGCAAAGGAAAGTTGCAAAGCTTTGCAGCAGTCAAGGCAAGACATGTTAATGACCTATGCTGGTTAGAGTAACAGTGAAGATGGGGAGAACTGGACAACCCGGACACATTAAAGTTAAAATCAGTAGGTCTTGATGATTGATTGGATAGAGGCAAAAGGATTATCAACCTTATGGTTTGCCCAGAACTAAAGAGGTTCCCAAGACATGAGACTTTTAGTTTTAAAATTAAGACAGCTCCAGACAAGCCATTCCAGTTTTTATGGAACTGTGGGGGTTCCACGGATGTGAAATTTTTCATACTAACACCAAAAAAATTCTGGGAAAACAGGGGTGAATTTGTCACTTTAATGGGGGTTGAAGTTGTGGGTGAGTGAGGTGACACCTAATTTCTGGCTGGGGAATAGAGATACCAGTCACTGAGACAGGCAAGGCAGGAAAAAAAGAAAAAAAAAACAGATTCAGGTGGGAAGAAAATGTTGAGTTTTATTTTTGGACATGTCCAGATTCAAGGACTTACAGAACACCAAAGAAGAAACATCTAGTAGACAATTAGGTCCTTTTAAGTATCTGGTACTTGGCAGGTTCTCTTATATCGACCACCTAAGAGTTGTGCTGTAAGAAGCAACAACATCCCCCCTTCCTCTCTGCCATCTGCTTGGCAGTCACAAAGCAGCAACCATGCATGAATGCATCTCCATCCATGTTGGTCAGGCTCACGTCCAGATTGTCAATGCCTGCTGGGAACTCTATTACCTAGAACATGGCATTCAACCCAATGGCCAGATTCCAAGTGACAAGACCATTAGGGGAGGAGATGACTCCCTCAACACCTTCTTCAGTGAGACAGGTGCTGGGAAGCATGTGCCCAGGGAAGTGTTTGTAGACCTGGAACCCACAGTTACTGATGGCATTCGCACTGGCACCTACCACCAGCTCTTCCACCCTGAGCAGCTCATCACAGAGAAGGAAGATGCTGCCAATAACTATGCCAGAGAGCTCTACACCATTGGTAAGGAGATCATTGACCTTGTCTTGAACTGAATTCAGAAACTGGCTGACCAGGGCAGGTCTTCAGGGCTTCTTGGTTTTCCACAGCTTTGGAGGGGGAACTGGTTCTGGGTTTACCTCTCTGCTGATGGAATGTCTCTAAGTTGATTATGGCAAGAAGTCCAAGCTGGAGTTCTCCATTTACCCAGCCCTCCAAGTTTCCACAGCTGTATCGAGCCCTACAACTCCACCTTCACTACCCACACCACCTTGGAGCAATCTGATTGTGCTTTCAGAGTAGACAATGAGGTCATCTGTGACATCCAGTGTAGAAACCTCAATATTGAATGCCAAAAAACACTAATCAAAATAGGTTGATAGGTCAAATTGTGTCCTCCATCACTGCTTCTCTCGGATTTGAGAGAGCCCTGAATGTTGATCTGAGAGAATTCCAGACCAACCTCATGCCCTATCCTCACATCTACTTCCCTCTGGCCACTATGCCCCTGTCACCTCTGCTGAGAAAGCCTACCATGAACAGCTTTCTGTAGCAGAGATCACCAAAGCATGCTTTTGAGCCAGTGGACCAGGTGGTGAAATGTGAGCCTCACCACAGTAAATATGTGTCTTGCTGCCTGTTGTACCATGAAATATGGTTCCCAAAGATGTCAATGCTGCCATTGCCACCATCAAGATCAAGTATACCATCCAGGTTGTGCACTGGTTCCTCACTGGTTTCCAAGTTGGCATTAATTACCAGCCTCCCATTGTGGTTCCTGGTGGAGACCTGGCCAAAGTACAGCGAGCTGTGTGCCTGCTGAACACAACCACAGCCATCACGGAGGCCTAGGCTCGCCTGGACTGCAAGTTTGACCTGATGTATTCCAAGTGTGCCTTTGTTCACTGGTATGTGGGGGAGGGCGTGGAGGAAGGACATTTTTTTTTTTTTGAGGCCCATGAGGACATGGCTGTCATTCAGAAGGATTATGAAGAAGCTGGTGTGGATTCTGTCAAAGGAGAAGGTGAAAAAGGAGGAGAAGACTACTAAAGTTAAAAATATCACAAAGGTGCTTCTTTTACAGGGAAGCTTGTTCTGTTTTGAACTTGAAAAGTTGTGCTCTGATGAGTTAATTTGTGTGTAGCAGTGTATAGTCTCATATACAATGCCAACCTATGCTTTAAAACACATGCTCTGTTACAGACCCAAGCTGTCCATTTCTCTGATGGGCTTGAATAAAGTATTTCCAATCTTAAATGAATAAAAGGAAAAAAGAAAGAGAAAAAATTGGATTTAAAATATAGTTTGGAAGTTATTGGCATATAGATGGCTCCTGAAGCTATGTGAATAAGTAAGAATGCCCAGGGATGGTTTATACCAGAGAAAAGGAGAGAAGAAAGAAAGAGAAGAGAATAATGGAAAATGAGGGGAGGGAAGGAAAGGGAACTAAGGATAGAGTCCTGGGAAATACCAATAGTTACAAGATATATAAAGGTGACTGAGATGGAGCAGCTATAATGTGAGATAAAAATTAAGACTACATGGTCTAGAATTCAGGGAAAGACAATGCTGGAAGGATGTGAGGTCAGCGTCAAGTGCTGCACACAGATCAGGTAAGATAAAGGCTGAAAATTATCTTTTGGATTTAACAACATGGTCATTATTGATCTTGGTGAAGGCAGCTTTAAGACAAATGGGAGAGAGGAGCTAGACTGAAGAATGAATGGCAGATAAGAAACAGAGTTAAAGGGTAAAAAAAAAAAAAAAAACAAAACTCCTTCAAAAAGTTTCCAAGGAAGGAGATGTAAATGGAATAGATGAAGGGAGATGTGGGGTTAAGGAAAATGTTTTTATAATGGGTACCTTAGCCAAAGTCTTCTAGGAAACACACCTGAAGTGAGGATTAAAACACTATTCTTCATGGAGCACCCAGATGGCACAGTCAAACAGCCAATTCTTGGTTTCAGCTCAGGTCACAGTCTCAGGGTCATGGGATCGAGCCCCACACTGGGCTCAGTACTCAGCGCCAAGTCTGCTTGAGATTTTTCTCTCCCTCTCCCTCTGTCCCTCCCACTTGTGCTCTCTCTCTAAAATAAATAAATAAACCTTAAAACAACAAACAAACAAACAAACAAACCTCTATTCTTCTTTTGTGAGATGCTAGCCCAGGGAAATGAGAATAAGGAAAGGAGAAACAAAGCAAGGAGAGATGCAAACCAATGTGATGAGTTGCACCAAGCACTGATGGCCACTTCATAATGATCTGTGAAGACACACAGTAGGATGCTCAGCAGTTGTGTCTGCAGGCCCTGTCAGAGGGCTGTACAAAGCAAGCACACCTCAGAGCAGTCTGCGTTGGGTAAGCAGGAGCATTGGGAATTCATCCTTTGCTACTCTTTAATCTAATTGGTCAATATTCATCCTACAAGAAACTTTCTCCTCCACACTTCCAGGCTATGTCATCCAATCCCCTAGCAGTCATCAAGAAGTCGAACTCCATGCCCTGAGTCTAATCATTAATCCAATCTGAATGAAACAGTCAATGCACCCTGGAACAGAGAGCTCAGTGTGTGGGCCATGGGAACAAGGCAGGCTCAAAGCTCTAACTCAGACTGCAGCAAAGATGCAGTCTGATGGCAGTGGTGACAGACAACACAGTCCAAGGTCAAGCAATATCTTTATTTTTTTTAAAGTGATCAAGAGAGTCTAAGAAGATGCCCAAAATTCGTGTTCAAATTAGTAGAAAAGATTCAACATGCTTAAATGTCACTGGAATTGAATCAATAGAGAAGAAGCTGAAGGTATAGGAGAGGAGTCTTGTTGACAGAAAGGTTTGGTACTAAGAAAGAAAATAGGTAGATATAAAAGTAATTTTATAGAAGAGGTGAAAAGAGGTTGTAAAATCCCCACATAAACTCTTAAATATCCTCAGTGCTGGAACATATTTATTTCATTCTCATGTCTTGGGCTGGGCATCATGAGAAAATCTACACTGTAGTTCACTAACCTTGATCTAGCCTTCCTCTGCCTTTAGGATTCATATGATGCAAATTAAAGCCCTGTGCTTCAGGGGGCAGAGAGAGATATAAAGTGGAATAAGCTATAATAATTAAATGGTATCAGTTGAGTCACTATATTGCACACCTGAAACTAATATAACATTGTGTGTCAACTATACTAAAAAAAAGTTTTTTTAGATAAATAAAAGCTATGGTACAGAACAAATGGAGCTCTTAGAACTTTGGCAAAAGCAAACTTGAAACTTTTCATAGGAATCTTCCTAGGATCAAGGACTCCCATGAAAAATGGCACATGGGAAAAAGCAATCCACATTGAAGGAAAAAAAACTATATTTTCATCTTTAAGAACTAGTGAAAAAGAAAATTCTGAGAGAAACTTTCAAATAAACATATTTAAAATGTTCAAAATGATAATAGAAGAATAAAATAGGGGAATAAAAGAACTAGGTTTTTAAAAACAGATAGTAGAATTTCTGGAAATGAAGAATACAATCATTAAAATTAAATGCAAAATGGATGAGTGGAATTAAGACACTGCTGAAATGAAAACTGATGAATTAAAAGAAGGAACCTAGAAAATCAGTCAAAATACAGCTTAGAGAAAAAAGAAACAGAATACATGAAAGCAGAATGAAAAGAAATCATGGATAGAAGAAGAAGTTCCAACAGTTAATAGGATTTCAAAACATCAAGAATCAGAAAGACATAATATTTGAAGACATAATGGCAGAAAATATTCTTGAATTGAAGGAAGATCCATGTATGAAGCATGGTGTTATATGATGCTGGTGTGAATCTCAGTTTTAGCTATCTGTCCTACTTATCTCTTGTTTGAGCTAGTGCTACACTCATTAACTTCATGCGGACAAAAACTTTGTTGTACCTTATCTCATGCCCATGCTGCTCACTTCTCACTTGTTGCCCTGGGGTTTCTGGATTGATATCAAGGCACAGATGCTATGGTACCCATATATGAAAACCTCATGAGTGAAAGGGAATTAACCTTCTATGGGGTGGATCTTTGACATCATTTTGCCTCCACTATCCACAAACTTTCAGTGCCAGGTGCTAAACAACACTGAGAGTGATAGATAACTGGGCATAGGTCTTCAGCCACATTATCAAGTGAGCTGGTACAGTGGGCAGAGGGATAAAGCTAGAAGCCAATTCTATGCCAGGCTAGCTTGTTGCACATAGAAGTGACTGCAAACTATATAAATATACTCAACTGATTCCCCAATTAAATTTCTTCTTAAATCCCCAAAACATTTCCAATAGCACCCAACTCAAGAAGAAGGATATTCATCAGGGTTCTCCAGAGAAACAGGTCCAAAAGGATATATATCTATATAAAAGATTTATTTTAAGAAATTGGTTCACACCATTGTGGGGGTGATCTCAAGACCCGCAGTCAGAAAACTGGAGATCAAGGAGAAGAGATGGTGTAGTTTCAGTCCAAAAGTCAAGGCTGAAGACCCAAGAGGAGCCCATGTTTCAGTTCAAATCTGAAGACAGCAAGAATGAAGTCTCAGCTCAACACTCAAGCAGGAGTTCCCCCTTACTCATGGGAGGGTAACAATCAGCCTTCAACCAATTGGATGAGGGCCATCTACATTAGAGAGGGCAATCTGTTTTACTCAATCTACCAAGTCAAATGTTAATCTCATCCAAAAACACTCTCACAGACACCCAGAAATATTTAAGCAACTATCTGAGCACTCCATCACCCAGTCAAGTCAACACAAAATTAACCATCACAGGAAGTCAAAGTAGAATGGTCTAGTGATTTTAACAAATTGCAGGTAAAGTATCCTACTTTTCCAAACTTCACAAAAGCATATGACCATATGAGCATTTTGAAAGGCCAATGCAAGTGAGGAGCCTGAGTCGAAGCTTCACTAGTTTCAACCACTGTTGAGTGAACTAGATAGTGAGTTTACATAAATATATACTCCCAATAGTGTCAAAAGAACACAACCAGAGAGCAGCTTTTCTTCTAAAAATTAGGCTTTGTCTAGTATTTTTACTTTTTTTTAAGATTTTATTTATTTATTTGACGGACAGAGATCACAAGTAGGCAGAGAGGCAGGCAGAAAGAGAGGGGGAATCAGGCTCACCACGGAGCAGAGAGCCTGATGTGGGGCTCGATTCCAGGACCCTGGAATCATGACCCAAGCTGAAGACAGAGTCTTTAACTCACTGAGCCACCCAGGCACCCCATTGTCTAGTATTTTCAATACTTGGATTAGAACATTCCAGGAATCTTTGCTCTCACCCAGAGCCTAGGGCTGCAATACCCACCTGATCATGTAAGAAAACATTTAACTATCCAAAGTTTTCTTCATTTCATTTCATTCATCACAATAATTGCTAAAACCCTTCCATTCCACTTGAAACAAATAGCACCTCTTGGGTGTTTGGACAATACTAGATTCCTGATCTTTATCAGAAAAAAAATACCCCCATTGTCATTTGAGATTGTAATTGGTTGAAGGATTTTATGCTACACTACAGGATACAATATAGTCCTTCTGGCCTTTTAGTTAAACTTGATTTTATTCTTAAAGGAAAAATCATTTATAATTTTATATTTTCTTTTTTTTTTTTTAAGATTTCATTTGACACAGAGAGAGAGAGATCACAAGTAGGCGGAGAGGCAGGCTCCCCACTGAGCAGAGAGCCCGATGCGGGGCTCGATCCCAGGACCCCAGGATCACAACCTGAGCTGAAGGCAGAGGCTTTAACCCACTGAGCCACCCAGGTGTCCCAATTTTATATTTTCTTTTTCAAGAAACAAGCTTATACTGTTTCCACAAGATCAGCTATCAAGCTAGCTCTGATAGCCAGGATACAAATTCCCATGTGAATCAGCACCACGTACAGCACTGAGCTAGGAAAGTCACTTTCTGGGTTTCCAGGGTCCTAACTTTACAAGTCCTCTTAAGGAGGAGGTAGGGAAAGGGATATGTTTACTCTTTGTGTACATTAGGGAGAACTAGAAGGAAGGTTTCTTCCTCTTGCTCTTTCTCTCCTCTTCCTCCCCACCTCCTGCCCCCACCACCAGTTCTACAAGACACAGATGTTGGTGATCTGGTAATCCCAAAGGCTCTATAAAAAAAAAAACAGACAAAAACTCTGAATTGCACCCCATTATACACCCAGTGGAAAGTGTATCCTGGAAAAAAGGGTTACAAGTCAAAATCCACTGAAAAGTTTCCAAACCAAGACACAAAACAATCCTACTTTTAGTCCTCTACAATCTCAGGAACAAGAAAGCCTCCTCCCTTTCTCAAGGATATCCCAGAAGAGGGTACTATCTAGGCTACTGAAATATTTCCATCCAGTTCTGCCCTTGTGCTAGAATCTCAGGAAAATTGAAGGAAAAAATTAATATGCGGAAGACACAAAGACATGGGTGGGAAGTTTAGTATGTTAAAGGAAGTATGATAAATCTATGTAAGGACACCAAAAAATAAAATTTGATTTTCTGGTGAAAGACTCAAAACTAAATTCTAGGGTGGTTTTGGTTTTTTGTTTTTGTTGTTGTTGTTGTTGTTGTTTGGTTTTTCTTTGCCCCTTTCCCTAAACTCTCTTAACTGGCACAGCAGATTAATCCATGTTCTCTTTCTCCATTCCAAAATATAAGCCTTATGTCCAAGTACGCCTAATATTCCTGGTTAAGACTATATTTTACCATACCTATACCTTCTCTTCTCACCAGTCAAGTTGTATGCTTATTAGAAAATCAGTTTGTGATGTGTTTTCATTATTTTAATTTCTTTATTGAGTTAAAAATTTTATAAACTGATGAGATATGTGTGAGAAAAGAGAGGTAGATTTTTCATGAAAAACTGAATGCTTTGGTAAAAACGAGATAAAGGCATTTGTTAAAAAAAACTGCTGTCAAATTAAGTGTGAGTGAGATAAAAAAAGAATGGTGAAAAAAATTAAAATCTTAAGGGACACTGCACTAAGGTTGCTTTGAAAACAAATGTCTTTAGAGTTTTGTGCAGCTTTCAAGAAACTAAAACTGAAAATCATAGACAACGAATTATGATCAAGATTAAAGCAAAAATAAAAACAACTTACAACACTGAGTGGATTCACATTTAAAAAATAAAACAAGGCATTAGCCCAATATCAAAACATTGGTGTATGTATGTACATCTTAAAGCTTAATATAAAATAGAATGTCAATTCTAAATGCATCTCATTTTGAATGAGTCCCCCACTTTGAGTCTTTAAACTGATCCCCATTCTCTAGAGCCTTCCACTGTGCAACACTTCCATGCTTATCTTCCAAATGCTGTGTGTTCATTGGTTTCCCAATGCTTGCCCTACAAACCAGACTCTGTGGTCTTAACAAATTCTACATAATTTTACTGAACTTAATTTTCTAATTTTATTATCTAGTCATATACTTTACCTGTAGCCCAACTGGACTCAAAATTCTCTGAACCTATGTTGTAATTTCACGCTCATCCTAGTCTCTTTAACTGGAAGAAAGAGAGGAAGGGAGAGAGGGAGGGAAGGAGTGGGGGAAAGCAGGAAGACAGGCAGGGAGGGAGGGAGGGAGAGATAGGAAGAATTAACTTCTTGATGAGGTTACTCCAATGACAGGTGTGAGGCAGTGATGATTTCATCCCATCACAGATGGTCCCAGAGCATTTGACCTCCCACTCAGTTCTAGCTAGCCCACTTAGTACATGGATTCACAGTGATGTGTTCAAGTGCTGTTAAATGTGGCAAGTATGGGGAACACATCAACATTCATAAATGATATCAATCATGTGAAAGAAAGCAGAATTCAAAAATTCTATAAGCAGAATGTAGGTAGCAAAACTTAAAAAGGACAGATGTAAATTTTGAGTGATGTAGAGAAATAATGTTCATTTGACTGTCTTAGTCTACAAATTTGCTTAAGTTCACAATGAAAAGAAATTTATAAACATATACAAAATGGGGGCACCTGAGTGGCTCAGTTGGTTAAGCATCTGCCTTCAGTTCAGATCATGATCCCAGGGTCCCGGGATCGACCCCAACATTGGGCTCCCTGCTTGGCAGGAAGCCTGCTTCTCCCTCTCCCACTCCCTGTGCTTGTGTTCCCTTTCTCACTGTGTCTCTCTCTGTCAAATAAATAAATAAAATCTTAAAAATATATATATATACAAAATGTTCTACAAGCAGAAGAAGTTAGTTACAAAGTGAATCAGGGGAAATTAAAGTACTCTGGGCTGGAAGGAAAAGACAGGACCATTGGTTAGCAACCAGTTAAGTCCCAACCTGGGAGTTCTTAAACAACTAACAGACTATGTGACTTCAAAATAATTTCTAAAATAACACATATTGAATCTTTTTAGTCCCTTAGTTTCTTCCTCATTCCTGAACCAAGAGGGAATTAATAATTCAATTATTTTTCTATCCTTTTACATTCCTTTTCTGGCTGTAATTTTATTTTTCATTGGTTCAATTAAGTTTTTCTAAAAAAATGACAGAATTATGAAAACTCTAAGCCAGAAAAGACCTTGAGCAATTATCTTCCATTTCCATACTTAGCTAGCATCACAGTAATGCTACCCAGGCAGATGATGTGCTGTGTTATTTTTTAAACCTCCAGAGGAGAAGATCCTACAATCTCCCAACATTAACTACTCTCACCGTCAGGAAATTCTTCCATATATAATCTCAGTCTCTCATGCTGCTGTTCAAATCAGTTTCCACTTGGCAGAGCTGAGTTGATATTGAGAACAGCTGGTCTTCAGCCTCCCTGTAGCAATTCCTCATTCGCTGCCCCTGTAATGTAATAAGATTGAATTTCTTGTATAACTTTGATTTAGTCCTTAGCTTATATCCTTCTCCAAGCTGATTAACCCCAGCTCCCAACCTACCCAGAGAATTCATTAGTACTCTTATCTGTTCTCCCACATCACTTTGTAAGTATCTCTACCAGAATATTTTCACAATTCAGTGAGATTATATGTTTGCCTGACTGTCTCCCTACACCTCCTTCTGTCTTATTTGCTTACCTAGCTCTGTGATTGACATATAATGGGTCCTCAATAAATAACTATTGAATGACTCAATGAACTGATGAAATGGCGTCTAGATAAACCACTTTCTTCTAACCATTCAGTCGTGGTTGTCTTCTGTTAGTTAAGTTCCTTTTGACAACAAGGAGCAGAGATCAACTGCAGTAGTTTGAGCAAAAACAGGGAATTTAGTGCAAGATTAGTGGGATACCTTACCAAATCTAAGGGAGAACTAAACCAAGACTCAGAAAGGGTAAGAACTAGTGCAATTTGTGTATTTCTTAAGCAGGAGGTGGTGGGTCTTCCTTCCAGAGCGACTTCGACTTCCGATAACAATGATCCTCCTTGGGCCACATTTCCAGTTGACGACAGTGACAAATTGATTGGCTTATCTTAGATCAGATGATAGGCCTGAGCCAGTAAGCCATGGCCCAGGAGACTCTTTCCTAACACTGAGATGGCAGTCAGGTAGGGGTAAGGAGAGCACATACCTGCGCACATCGCAGCTCTTTGGAGAAGGGGAACTCTGCAATGTGGCGCCATCGTACAAGGTGCCTCCTGCAAATACTCACGGATCCTTCAGGCCCGTTGTCTCTGTTGAGTTCTTGTGAGGGTGTCAGAATGCTGAATAAACGAGGTCATTCGACCTTACTTTTTTTTCTGCCTATTTTTCTTCCAGCCTCTGGTACCATGATTTAAGAAGATAAGAACCTGTCTTACTCAGTTAAAGTGTAAATTTCCTTTGAACTATGGATCAGTGCTTGAGCTAATGACAAATATTATCACAAGATTTATGGCACACAGAAAAGTCCTTCTTTCTGAAATTCAGTGCACTTTGTTTGTCCCTGAATTGGTAGCAGACTCATACGTGAGATACTGAAAAGCCACGGATAAACAGGTGGTGGCCAAGACCCCACACACCCTTCCAGTTGGCTCAGCAAGGTTTCAGCAGTTTATCTTGAGCTTCCTCATAAGAATATCTGCCCCAAAAACGATCCTGGAGAGGGAGGGAAGGAACAGTGGGCCAGCTACGTACTAATAACACCTGGCAATAATTTAGCAGTTTTCAATTGAGGTCTCTTATCTCTTATCTCCTTTTGTAATTGAGTTAAACACCTACAGTAGCTGAAAAATAACCACAAATTCTCTGTAGCTCCTCCCATGAAGAGGAGTCCATTCCTAGCCCTTGAATGGTGGCTGGCCTTGAGATCTGGTTTGACTGAAAAAGGAAGATTTGACATTGTGTGAATTCCAAGTCTAGGCCTCATGAGACCACATAAGAGGACAAAACCATGCAAGAACTTCTAAGTTTGGGGGCATTCACTGCAAAGAAATACATAATCTATACATCATCAAGACACAGCTAATTTCAAACTATAGTAGAAGAATAGGGATCCAATAAGGCATTTATAATAAATACATACTTTAAAGTAACTCTTGCCTTTTATTGGTATGACATAAATCTCTAATCTTCCTTGAAAATTTTATTATTTATATATACATACACACACCTATAAACATATTTTTATAGCCCATCAAATTTATAAGCATGTCAATCTTGATTTCCTAACATTTTTTAAATAATGTTCATACTTAGAATTTGGCCAATCCAGGATCATTCTTCTCCAGGTTTTTTTAAGACATTCAGGCAGTCTATAAAATCTCCTTCCAAATGTTAGACCATTTTCAAAATTCTCGCTACTCATTTTGCATCATTTACTGACAGAATTAAACTTATGTTTTATATGTTTCCAGTTCTGTTCTCCTGAGTGAGTTGTCTGAAAGTTAACTGGGTAGTGGGAATCTATGGACCATCTCCCTGGTTGTGGAGATTTGGCTTTGTTCCACTTCATCTTCCCTGACTTCCTGATTTGGAGATCTGTCACAAGCCCCTGCTGTGAGATCTTCTTTATTCTGTTTTCCTTTTATCTTTACCCAGAGACTTTCAAGAATTCTTCTTTGTTCTTCCTATTTCCATAGTTACTCTGGTATTTGAATATCTTCCTAGGTCTCATCCTGCTAGATAGAGAAGTTTACGGATGCTTAGTTTTGAATATGGAATGAGAGCTGGGATACTTAATAAGTAGCACAGAAGACAGACTAGAAATTCCTGCAGCTGGCCATATCATATACCCTTCTGTACTCATTATTTTACTACATTTTTAATAATATTCTGCTTCTCGAAGATGAAACAAGTCACCATTTCTTGCCTTAAAAACTGATATTCACTTTGTATGGGTCCACCTTTTATTCATTTTTAATCTAATACCTTTATTGCCCTGTGTCGGTTTCCAGTTTCTGATTTTCTTTTCTCCCATTACAATTATTTGCTTTCTATTCCCCACTCACTCTACTCCCCTTCCTCTAACACTGGTATATCCTTTTACCTCAGAAAAGAAATAGTAATCACCCTGATAAGACATAGACCAAACAAACAAACAAACAAAACCAAAAACAAACAAACAAAACCTAAACTCTATGGAACAAGCATTAGAACATTATTTTAGGAGACTTCTTCAAATCCTACCATTCCTCCAGCCATGCGTATACCACAGAACTAGCTGCCTCCATCCACATTCATAACTTGCCTTTCTAAAAAAAATAATGCTTCTCTGGAAGAGGGGATGGGAGAGTGCTCCATGAGAGGATGGAGATACTATTGACTAAAAACTTCAAAAAAGAATTCTTCTAATTCTTTTTATATGGAGTTTAGATGAGAGGAGAGAGGGGAGAGAAGGAAAGACAAGCATTTGATCTCATTCTTCAAACAGCATGATGGAGCACCTGGCTAATACACTTGACATCCACATGCCTCAGTTTCCAACATGCTTTGCATAAATTACCCCATGTAAAGAGAGTAGATAGATAATAAATGAACGTTGTACATGGAAAATGACTTTTAATACACTATACAAATATAAGGAAAATTAAATGGAAATAATTTTTACATTATTATTAAAATAATTTTTCCATTTTACAACTAAGCAAAAGGGAGTCTGGAAGTTGAGGACCTGCCTAATCTCATACTCCTGATCTCCTGACCACTGTGAACTTTTGTATCACACTTTCTTCCTGCAAGGCAAGGATTTATGGAAATCTCTGACTTGAAAGAGCTTACAAATCAGTTACGGAAAAATGTCATACACACAAAAGAGCAAATTACATCGTCATCATCATCGTCACTGCTATTATTTAGAGCTTAGATTGTGTCAAACATTGTTTTACACACAGTGATTCATTTAATCCTCTCTGTAGTCTTGCCAGACAGGCATTATTTTATCTACAATGTAGAGTAGAAGTAACTTCAGCACAGAAAGGTTTAGTGACTTGACGGAGGTCAGCAGGAAGGCAAATGGTACCACCAGGATTTGAAGTCAGTTGCCTAGTTCCGGAGTCTATGTATTGGACTACTGTATTCTCCTGCCTTTCTACTTAACAGTATACAGAATGCATTCCATATTCATGATTTAGTAAGTGTGGTAGAGTGTCAGGGAAATTCATATTGAGGGAAAGAGAGAACAAAGAAAGAAAAAAGAAAGAAAGGAAGAAAGAAAGAAAGAAAGAAAGAAAGAAAGAAAGAAAGGAAAAGAAAGATAGGCAAGTATTCATCTCACCAAAAACAAAAACAAAAATGAACTAGTATAGAACAAGAAACTGGGATAAGATTTATTTAACTGGAAGAAGCAAAGAAAAAGATCGTGGGAGAAAAGGAAAAGAAAGTCTGTGCTTGGAATTTTTGAGAACTGCCAATGGAACCATTCTGACCAAAGCTGAAGATTTGGGTAGAGGTGTAAGAACAGAGTGTTAGGTATGAATATGTTGCAGCTGATCTACAATGAAAAATTAGGTTTAAACTCAGTAATAAACAATGGGAAACCACAAAGGCTTTTTAGTAAGGAGCTAAAGTCCAAAAATTTGTTTTGCTGCAATAAACAGACTAAATTAGGGAGGCGAGGCCACAAGATCTGCAGGAAGAAGTTAAGCAACTCTTGCAATCGTCCCAGTGGCATGAGGTAACAAGGACTTAAACCAGAGTGATGTGTAGGGGGAGGGGAGGACGGAGGGGCCATAGCTGAAATTATTCACAAAAAATTCACAGGTCCTGGTGACAGGACGGGGGAAAATGCTAGATTTCCAAGATATGACCCATAGCCTCACACAACAAATACTCTTCTCTATATGGCTCCTGTAGCATTAGAATTTGCAAACTCTTAAACATGTAGCAAAGCCATTTGCCTATAGGAGATGGAAGACCAAAGAACTGTGGCCCTACCCTAGACCAACATGCTATAAGAAATAAAAAATGAAGGACATGGGTGCCTGGGTGGCTCAGTGGGTTAAAGCCTCTGCCTTTGGCTCAGGTCATGATCTCAGGGTCTGGGATCAAGCCCCGCATCAGGCTCTCTGCTCAGCAGGGACCCTGCTTCCTCCTCTCTCCCTGCCTGCCTCTCTGACTACTTGTAATCTCTGTCTATCAAATAAGTAAATAAAATCTTTAAAAAAAAAATGAAGGACATGTCCAACAACTGAGAGAGGACTTTTTCGAGAGAAAGGGGCTTTAGCCACAAACAGTGACACCTCGGACAAACAATTTATATTTTCTGAAACTCAGCTTCCTGGTTTGTAAAATGAAATGAAATTGTTGATGCCATTTAATGAGTCATGCCATATAAAACCCTTAGGACAGTGCCTTGCATTGAATTGTTATTAAGTAAATGACAATAATTATAAGTGTAGGTATTCTTTTCTGAGGCAATCACAAACTTGAGGTGCAGATGTGAGCTAGTATTTCTATATTATTTTATTCATGCATGTTTGTTGGGTACCTACTAGCTCTGTGGGAAGCATCAGAAATATATAAAGCATAAACATAGTTTATGTCCTTGAGAAATTCCTCAGTAAGAAGTAGAAGAGTTAGAGCAAAATATATTAACAGGAGAAAAGTGTTTCTGAAGTGGACAATACCATCTAAGAAGAAAATTTGTAAATCAAAGACTGGGAAGAGACAAAATTGAAGACCAGAGTAAAGAAGAGCATGTATGGGGAAAATGTCACAAAAGTGAAAGTGAAAGAATAAGTTTTAGATTATCTTGAATTTGAAATTTCTGGAAAGATACAACATTGCATGCTCCATAGAATACTAAGTATCCACAAATAATAACTGTAACAACTAACTCATGTACCACTTACTACATACCAAGCACTACTCTATGAGCTTTATACATAGTTCACTTAATTTGCAGAAAACTTTCGACTTAACTTTTATGCTTTCCCTTGTACAAATGAATAAAGGCACATAGAGGTCAATAAATTGTCTAAAGTTATTCAACTACTAAATTGTGGAACTACGACTTAAAACTCAGCACCTCCAGCTCCATAGTCCAGGCTCTTCGGGTCATCATCTACAATTAAATTCTGTAGAAAGGAAGATATTTCATGGCAGACAGGTTTCTAAGAGTAAAAGAAAATACACTCTAATATGGTCAACCCACTGTGCTATTTTCCTGGAATAAATAACTTCACGGAATCCGTCCTTCCATGTTTCTCATCAAACTTTGCTATCAGGAAAGACTAAAACAAAACCATGGTTTTGAAGTTCTGAGGAGAAAATTAAGAAACCTTGGGCATGCCTAGGAGCAAGACATGCCATCTTTGCTTTCCAGTGACTGCTGCGATTCTGGGAGACAAAGCTGAATTTGGGAAGTGAAAGACTGACCATACAAATCATATTGCAGAATGGGATACGGGCTGCCATTGCACTTAAGATATTGCAATGAAGAGACCCTCCCAGAGCAAGAAAAACTTCACTGAGTCAAGGAAGCGAGAGAGTGCCAATGATATGCCAAATGAATACCAGACTACATGACACAATTCATTTCCACACAGAATAACATCAAGAAATCCTGAATACACAAAATAAAGTCAGGAAGAATACTGGGAAAAGTTTTTTGAGTACTTATTCTGCGTCAGATATAGTTCCAAGTGCTTTCCATGCAGTATCTAATTTAATCTCACAATTCTATGTGAGGGGTAGTATGGTTTTCATTTTACAGTTGACGAGACTGAGATACAAAGGCCACACAGCTAACAAGTGCTGCTGTCAGAAATAAAACCCAAGTAGCCTGATCCAGAGTCCCTGCTAACAGGAACAATTTACTACATTCAGGTACACATGTGATCTTTATTTTTCTCATTTCTTTTATACCTAGAAATTTGTACGTCTTAATATCCTTCACTTATTGACTGGATTGATATTTTTCATACAATTCAGAGCACTTTTCAGGTCTTATTAAGGCCTGAGTCAAAAACTCATGCTCTTAACTGCTGGAGAACTAATCTCTTCATTAGCCTTTCTCTCCTATTAATCCAGGGTAGGCCTAAATTTTCTTACATTTTCAGGATGATAAATACATTTTCAGGATTAAAAATACAGTTATAGGTATAGATATCAACACTGCTGCTAGTTCCTCGACTTACTGAGGAAGAAACAATGATTTGAAATTTGAGCTGGTGAGCAAATATGTCTTCAAGTCTAGGAGATTCATTAAGTAGCGATTTTTTCTTTTTATGTGGAGTACTCTTCTGTTAACTTATGTGGGACAATAAGACAGGGAGTCTATTAATTTTTTTTTCTACCTACCAGAACAAAATTTGAATAAAATCAGCACGAAAAACTAAAAAGCTCTTCACTAAAGTCATATAACGGTTCACCACTAGATGGAGCAACTAAATTTTAAATTTTTCACTCACGGCAAAACTTTAAGCTTGTTTTGAATTTAGTCTTAATTTTAGGTCATTTATTTTTTATCTGATCCCTTTTTTTCCCATCAGATGTTTGGACATGTATTATAATCTCTGCCAGAGAACATTTAATAAAAACATCGTTGCCATTAGTGCATTTCATCTTGTAAACTTAAAGCTCTGTGTGAAAAGGTGGACCACAGGCAAATAAAAATTCAGAATTTCAAGTAAAATAAATTAGAAATTCAACTTACACATTTTAATATGCTTCACAATTACATTAGCTTCTCTCATATCTATAATCTACTAGTGAACAACGTGACCCACTCCATTGGAAGAAGCAAAAATTACCTCTGACCCACCAAAACAAGTGTCACACCATTTGTGTAGAGATGTCCTCATGTGTAGATGATTTTTTGTATGCATTAAACAATGCAGGCCTGGCTGGAAGAGCCAGGATGATATTTGATAATGTGGCATAGGAAACAAAACAGTCTAGGGTCAATAATTTTTGTACAATTGGGGGAAGTTTTTCTAGATCATGTGCATTATTCTCTTTCAGTGAAAGCCAGAGCAATCACTCATTCATTTAATAAATAATTATGAAGAGGTTATTAAGGTGGGTGCCTGGGTGGCTCAGTCATTAAGCGTCTGCCTTCAGCTCAGGTCATGATCTCAAGGTCTTGGGATTGAGCCCCACATCGGGCTCTCTGCTCAGCAGGAAGCCTGCTTCCCCGCCCCCTCTGCCTGCCTCTCTGCCTACTTGTGATCTCTCTCTCTGTCAAATAAATAAATAAAATATTTTTTTAAAAAGAGAGAGAGAGAGATTATTAAGGTCATCATAATGCCCATATCATGGGCATCATAATCTGTACGCACTTTCATCTCAGGGACAGAACTTTTCTCAGAATTAGGCTGAGGCTGACTATACACTGGCAAGTTCAGCATTACATGGGTCTATTCTGGAAAAACAAGAAAGAAGAATAGCTAGAATGAGTGAAACAAGTGTTGAGGCTTGTGATAACCAGGGTGATGTGGAGGAAGGGAATCAAAACCAAATGGGGAGAGACACTTTCCCTTTATCCACTACTGACTATGGGTGTCAACAATCCTAGACATCGAGTACTAGAGATCCATGTCAGAACCACACAGAACATTCAGGTTCGTTCTGAGCACCATTGTGGTTAATACAGCTACTTATTAGTTCTACATTCATGTTTCAGGCTAAGCCATTTTTTTTTTTCATTATAAAGACTTGAATTAAAGAATACTTTTGCTCCTCAAAAACCAAACAAACAAACAAAAAAACAGTATGAAGTTTCCTCAAAAAGTTAAAAATTGGGGCACCTGGATGGCTTAGTCAGTTAAGTGTCTGACTCTTGATTTCAGCTCAGGTCATGATCTCAGGGGGCATGAAGCCTGCTTAAGATTCTCTCTTTCCTTCTTCCTCTGCCTCCAACCCCACTCCTGCTCATGTGCTCTCTCTCTTGCTCTCAAAAAACACCACCACCAAAAAAAAAGTTAAAAAGTAGAACTACACTATGATCCAGCAATTGCACTACTGGATATTCACCCAAAGAATACAAAAATACTAATTCAAAGGGATATATGGCCCCCCATATTTATTTGCAGCATTATTTATAATAACCAAACTAGTGAAAGAACCCAAATGTCCATGGATTGATGAATGGTGTGTGTGTGTATGTATGTGTATATATACACATATATATATTCATATATATATATATAATGGAATATTATTTAGCCATAAAAAATAATGAAATCCTGCCATTTGCAATGACATGGATAAAGCTAGAAAGCATAATGCTAAGTGGAATAAGTCAGACAGAGAAAGACAAATACCACATGATTTCACTCAGATGTAGAATTTAGGAAACAAAACAAATGAGAAAGGGAAAAAAGAGAGAGAGAGTCAAACCAAGAAACAGACTCTTAATTATAGAGAACAAACTGGTCGTTACCAGAGGAGAGGTGGGTAGGTGGGTGGGTGAAAGAGGGCTGGGAATTAAGGAGGGCACTTGTGGTGATAAGTGCCTGGTGATGTGTGGAAGGGCTGAATCACTGTATTGTACACCTGAAACTAATACTACATTGCATGTTAACTGGAATTCAAATAAAAACTTAATTTTTTTAATTTTAAAAAATAAAATAATAAAGAGTATTTTTCTGTAACATTAAAATTCTCTGTCTAGACCAATAACAGGAGACAAGATTCTGTTGATTAGAAGCAAGTCAGGTGAGCAGCCATCTTCACAGAATGATGCCTTATTAAAACTTTTCCTGCCTGAACAGAACAGCTTCATTCATGCTCGAACACTTTCCACGTGGGCTAGTTGGGTAGTTATTCACCCAAAGGCCATTTAATTTTATCTTATATAGAGTTTGAATAAGCCTGATGATTATCTGATTTCTTAGTCCTTAGCAGATTTGAGATAACAAATGAGAAAGAGAATGACAATAAAAAATATTTATCAAGCACCCATTATTTTCCAGACATTGTTCTAAGCAGATTTAGTTCACCTAATCCTCACCACAACCTCATGAGCAAGGTGCTCTTATTACCCACCAGTTCACACTTGGAAAAAAACTGAAGACCAGCAAGGCTAAGTAACTTGCCCAGGGTTACATGTGATGGATCTGAGGTGTCCCCCCAAACAGCTGAGCTCCAAACTTACTTTCAAAATCACTAACTACTGTGAAGAAGGACTGGTAACTTACAGGCCTGGAATAGCAGTAAGAAATGACCATAACTAATCTAACAGCAAGAGAAGAGAGAATGTGTAAAGAGCAGTGAAACAAATTTAAAATGCACAAAATCTGGGGTCATTTAAAGCATCAGCAAACTGCTGTTTCATTACATACATTCTGAATTTTTTAGGACACTTTAGACCTTAAGCATTTATTCCCATAACCCCATAGGGGTACTCAATATTTTCATACGGTTTTCCCTAATTTTTGACTCAGAAAATAGCTACCCAAATATACCCAAAACTTACTCAGCATTAAATACAGTATAGCAATGATTATAATACAGCTCTGCAATCATGAGAGCCAACTGTGAATGTGTCTATGTCATGTTCTCTGAGTCATGTGTGCTCCAGGAATTAGAGACCACAATGTAGGGACCAGGATTTCTTCTGGAGTCTAAAGACCATATGCATATGGCCTCTGCTAAGGGGAAGCTTAGAAAGAAGCTGCCATAAATCTCATTAGAATGGCAGGACATGTGCCCAACCCCCAGGAGAACCAGAGATACTGGAAGTATGGGGGTATTAGTAAGAAGTCAGCTCTCACAGCCAGTGTTGAAGCTTTGCCAAGACCATACATATCTCTCAGATGAGAAATGGGAAGAGCTGTCATAATACACACCCTCATCCCACCTGTAAGTTAAGTGGACACAAGAGATCCCCCACGGAATGCTGCCTGTCTCCACTGGGATCAAGAGCCTGAGTCAAATTTTCAGGGTAAGTTTCCCTTTCTTCCAAAACAAACAAGCAAACAAACAAACAACAACAACAACAAAAAACTAGAAAGTCTTTGGGGGAGCTCTGTCAACTTCCTATAGGAAGACAAAAATAGTTATTTTATTTTTAAAGATTTTATTTATTTATTTGACAGAGAGACACAGCAAAAGAAGGAACTCAAACAGAAGTAGTGGGAGAGGGAGAAGCAGACTTCCCACCAAGCAGGGAGCCCAATGTGGGGCTTAATCCCAGGACCATGGGATCATGACCTGAGCTGAAGGAAGATGCTTAACAAGTGAGCCACCTAGGCACCCCCAAAACATACTTTAGGGGAGGAAAAAAGATGGCAAAGGAGTAGGAGACAGAAATAGCATTAGGTCCCAGGAGTTCAGCTAGATAGTTATCAAGCCATTCTGAACATGTACAAACTCAACAGGAGATAGAAGAGAAGAGCAACAATTCTAGGAACAGAAAATTGACCACTTTCTGGAAGGTAGGATGTGCGGAGAAGTGAATCTGAAGCAACAGGAAGATAGACCACCCGAGACAGGGCTGGCTCCCAGCAGGTGGTGGAGCAGCGGAGCACAAAATCAGAACTTTTAGAAGTCTTCTCCACTGAGGGATGTCACTCAGAAGGCTAAAACAAGGGGTGGAGCCCTCGTGGGGACAATGTGGTCTCAGGACCCGCGGGGTCACAGAAAGACCAGGGTGTCTGAGTGCAGCAGAGCTGCCAGGTATCAGAGCGGGGATGCCAGCTGCAGAGACAGAGCCGAGGAGTGGTATTTCAGCTTGGGGTTACTTTAAACCATGATCCAAGGCATGGTCAGACTCTTTGAGCAGGGACCCCACAAGTGGCAGATCTGAAGAGACCCCCTCCTTCCAACTCAGTGAGGAGTGGCGCTGGAGTGAGCAGCAGGAATCTGCTGGGCTTGGAGACTCCAAACAAGGATGTGTGCCAAAGATAGAAACACTCGGTCATGGGCCGGGTGAGCTCTGAGTGCGGCCGGAGAACAGGGAGATGAGAGGGATTGATGGCTTCTCTCTGAGGATACACTGAGGAGTGGGGCCCTGGCTTTCAGCTCCTATGTGGTTGGAGATTGGGAGACTACCATTTTCATTCCCATCCTCCAAAGCTCTACGGAAAGCATTCAGGGAAAAAAAGCTACTGAGAGTGAACCTGAGCAGATTACTTAGCCTGGCCCCTGGCAAGGGTGTGCAATTCCAGCTCTGGCAAAAACATTTGAGAATGACTGCAATAGGCCGCTGGCCCAGATCAGCAAGAACAGCCAGCCAAGATGAAGATCATTGATCAACAAGAACCGCAGAACTCCAGAACTAGGGGAAAGCAACACATAGAATTCATGGTTTTTTCCCCATGATCCTCTACTCTTGCAAAGTTAAATTATTTTCTTGTTCTATTTTTTTAACTTTTACTCTTTCCTCTTCTATTTTAACTATTTTATCTTAACAATACCTTTTTTTAAAAAATCTTTTAAAATATTCATTATTATAGTCATATTCTTATCCGTTTGTTGTATTTAACCTTATTTTTTGTATACATATAGATTTTGTTTCATTAAAATTTTGGGATACAATTTCTTCTAATAGATCAAAATATTCCCTAAATCTAGCTCCAGCCTGATCATATTCTCTTTTCTTTTCTTTTTCCAACCAATGTATCTTATCAATTCCTTTTTTAGAATTTTAAAATTTTCATCTTTACTGTCATATTTCATCCCTTCATCATGTTTACTCTTATATTTGTACATATATTAGTTTTTCGTTCTTTAAAATTTTGGGAGGCATTTTCTTCTAAGAGACCAGAATACACCCAAAATCAAGTGGGCAGCTCTATTCTATCCACCAGTCTAATATATATACATATATATAGATATATGTATGTATATTTATTTTTTTATTCTTTTTTCCCTCCTTTATTCTCTCCCTGGTTTTGGGTCTCTTCTGATTTAGTTAGCATATATTTTTCTGGGGTCTTTGCCTACCTTTTAGTATTATACTCTCTCATTCATATATTCTTATCTGGATAAAATGACAAGGTGGAAAAACTCATCACAAAAAAAATAACAAGAAGCAGTACCAATGGCTAGGGACCTAATCAATGTGGACATCAGTAACAGGTCAGAAATAGAGTTCAGAATGACGATTCTCAAGGGGCTAGCTGGGCTCTAAAAAAGCATGGAAGATATTAGAGAATCCCTTTCTGGAGAAATAAAATCCCTTTCTGGAGAAACAAAAGAACTAAAATCTAACCAAGGTGAAATCAAAACACCTATTAATGAGGTAAAATAAAAAATGGAGGCTCTTACTGCTAGGATAAATGAGGCAGAAGAGAGAGAGACTTAGTGATATAGAAGACCAAATGATGAAGAATAAAGAAGCTGAGTAAAAGAGAGACAAACAACTACTGGACCACGAGGGGAGAATTCGAGAGATAAGTGATACCATAAGATGAAACAATATTAGAATAACTGGGATCCCAGAAGAAGAAGAAAGAGAGGGGCAGAAGGTATATTTAAGCAAATTATAATAGAGAATTTCCCTATTATGGCAAAGGGAACAAGCATCAAAATCCAGGAGGTGCAGAGAATCCCCCCCCCAAAATCAATAAAACTGATCCATACCCCATCATCTACTAGTGAAATGTACAGGTCTTAGTGACAAAGAGAAAATCCTGAAAGGAGCTCAGGACAAGAGGTTTGGGACATAGAACTGTAGAAATATTAGATTGGCAGCAGACTTAATCACAGAGACCTGGCAGGTCAGAAAGGACTGGCATGACATATTCAGAGCATTAAACAAGAAAAATATACAGCCAAGAATACTATTTCCAGCTAGATTGTCAGTGAAAATAGAAGAAGAGATAAAAAAAACTTCCAGGACAAACAAAAATAAAAGTAATTTACAAACACCAAACCAGCCCTACAGGAAATATTGAAAAGGGGTCTCTAAGCAAAGAGAGAGCCTAAAAGTAATAGACCAGAGAGGAACAGAGACAATATACAGTAACAGTCACCTTACAGGCAATACAATGGCACTAAATTCATACCTCTCAATAGGTACCCTGAGTGTAAATGGGTTAAATGCCCCCAATCAAAACACACAAGGTATCAGAATGGACTAAAAAAAAAAAAAAAAAAAAACAAGACCCATCGATATGCTGTCTACAAGAAACTCATTTGAGACCCAAAGACACCTCCAGATTTAAAGTGAGGAGATGGAAAACAATTTATCACGCTAATGGACATCAAAAGAAAGCTGTGGTGGCAATCCTTCTATCAGATCAATTAGATTTTAAGCCAAAGACTATAATAAGAGATGAAGAAGGACACTATATCATACTCAAAGGGTCTGTCCAACAAGAAGATCTAACAATTTGTAATATCTATGCCCCTAACATGGGAGCAACCAAGTACTTAAACCAATTAATAACAAAATCAAAGAAATGCATCCACAATAGTACAATAATAGTAGGGGACTTTAACACTCCCCTCACTGAAATGGACAGATCATCCAAGCAAAAGATCAACAAGGAAATGAAGGCCTTAAATGACACACTGGACCAGATGGATATCACAGATATATTCAGAACATTCCATCCCAAAGCAACAGAATACACAGTCTTCTCAAATGCACATGGAACATTCTCCAGAATAGATCACATCCTGGGTCACAAAACAGGTCTCAACCAGTACCAAAAGACTGACATCGTTCCCTGCATATTTTCAGACTACAATGCTCTGAAGCTAGAACTCAATCATAAGAGGAAAGTTGGAAAGAGCCCAAATACATGGAGGCTAAAGAGCATCCTACTAAAGAATGAATGGGTCAACCATGAAATTAAAGAAGAATTGAAAACATTCATGGAAACAAATGATAATGAAAACACAACTGTTCAAAATCTTTGGGACACAGCAAAGGCAGTCCTGAGAGGAAAGTATATAGTGATACAAGCCTTTCTTAAGAAACAAGAAAGTTCTCAAATACACGACCTAACCCTACACCTAAAGGAGCTGGAGAAAGAACAGCAAAGAATGCCTAAACCCAGCAGGAGAGGAGAAATCATAAAGATCAGAGCAGAAATCAATGAAAGAGAAACCAAAAGAATAGTAGAACAAATAGTAGAAACATATCATAGAAATAAATAGTAGAACAAATCAATGAAATTAGAAGCTGGTTCTTTGGAACAATTAAGATTAATAAACCACTGGCCAGATTTATCAAAAAGAAAAGAGAAAGGACTCAAATAAAATCATGAATGAAAAAGGAGAGATCACAACCATCACCAAAGAAATACAATTATAAGAACATATTATGAGCAACTATACGCCAGGAATTTGACAATCTGGAAGAAATAGATGCATTCCTGGAGACATATAAACTACCACAACTGAACTAGGAAGAAATAGAAAACCTGAACAGACCCAAAACCAGTAAGGCGATTGAAGCAGTCATCAAAAATCTCCCAACAAACAAGAGCCCAGGTCCAGGCGGTTTCCCAGGGGAATTCTACCAAACATTTAAAGAAGAATTAATTCCTATTCTCCTGAAACTCTTCCAAAAAATAGAAATGGAAGGAAAATTTCCAAACTTATTTTATGAGCCCAGTATTACCTTGATACCAAAACCAGACAAAGACCCCATCAAAAAGAATTACAGACCAATATCCTTGATGATACAAGGATACAAAAATTCTCACCAAAATACTAGCCAATAGAATCCACCAGTACATTAAAAGGATTATTCACTATGACCAACTGGGATTTATTTCTGAGCTGCAAGGTTGGTTCAACATCCACAAATCAATCAATGTGATACAATACATTAATTAAGGAAAGAACAAGAACCATATGATACTCCCAATAGATGCTGAAAAAGCATTTGACAAAGTACAACATTCTTTCTTGATCAAAATTCTTCACAGTGCCGTCAAAGCCATCTATGAAAAACCTAAAGAGAATATCATTCTCAATGGGGAAAAACTGAGAGGTTTTCCACTAAGGTCAGGAACATGGCAGGGCTGTCCACTATCACTAGTGCTATTCAACATAGTACTAGAAGTCCTAGCCTAGCAATCAGAAAACAAAAAGAAATTAAAGGCGTCCGAATTGGCAAAGAAGAAGTCAAACTCTCTCTTTGCAGATGATATGATACTTTATGTGGAAAACCCAAAAGATTCCACTCCAAAACTGCTGGAACTCATACAGGAATTCAGTGAAGTGTCAGGATATAAAATCAATGCTCAGAAATCAGTTGCATTTCTATACACCAACAGCAAGACAAAAGAAAAAGAAATTAAGGAGTTGATCCCATTTACAATTGCACCCAAACCATAAGACACCTAAGAATAAACCTAGCCAAAGAGGCAAGGAAATTGTACTCAGAAAACTATAAAGTACTCATGAAAGAAATTGAGGAGGACACAAAGAAATGGAAAAATGTTCCATGCTCATGGATTGGAAGAACAAATATTGTGAAAATGTCTGTGCTACCTAAAGCAACCTACACATTTAATGCAATCCCTATCAAAATACCATCCATTTTTCTCAAAGAAATGGAACAAATAATCCTAAAATTTATATGGAACCAGAAAAGACCCCAAATAGCCAGAGGAATGTTGAAAAAGAAAACCAAAGTTGGTGGCATCACAATTACAAACTTCAAGCTCTATTACAAAGCTGTCATCATCAAGACAGTATGGTACTGGCACAAAAACAGACACATAGATCATTGGAAAAGAATAGAGAGCCCAGAAATAGACCCTCAACTCTATGGTCAACTAATCTTTGATAAAGCAGGAAAGAGACAATCTCTTCAACAAATTGTGTTGGGAAAATCAGACAGCCACATCCAGAAGAATGAAACTGGACCATTTCCTTACACCACTCACAAAAATAGACTCCAAATGGATAAAAGACCTCAATGTGAGAAAGGAATCCATCAAAATCCTTGAGAACACAGGCAGCAACCTCTTCGACCTCAGCCACAGCAACATCTTCCTAGAAACCTCACCAAAGCCAAGGAAAGTGAGGGCAAAAATGAACTGTTGGGATTTCATCAAGATCAAAAGCTTTTACACAGCAATGGAAATAGTCAACAAAACCAAAAGACAGCTGACAGAATGGGAGAAGATATTCGCAAATGACATACAGATAAAGGGCTAGAATCCAAAATCTAGAAGGAACTTATCAAACTTAACACCCAAAGAACAAATAATCCAATCAATAAATGGGCAGAAGACATGAACAGATATTTTTCCAAAGACTTCCAAATGGCCAAAAGATACATGAAAAATGCTCGATATCACTCAACATCAGGGAAACACAGTCAAAACCACAATGAGATACTACCTCACACCAGTCAGAATGGCTAAAATTAACAAGTCAGGAAATGACAGATGTTGGAGAAGATGTGGAGAAAGGGGAACCCTCCCACACTGTTGGTGAGAATACAAGCTGGTGCAGCCACTCTGGAAAACGGTACAGAGGTTCCTCAAAAAGTTAAAAATAGAGCTACACTATGACCCAGCAATTGCACTACTGGTTATTTATCCTAAAGATACAAATGTAGTAATCTGAAGGGGCATGTGCACCCAATGTTTATAGCAGCAATGTCCACAATGGCCAAACTATAGAAAGAACCTAGATTTCCTTCAACAGATGAATGGATAAAGAAGATATGGTGTATATATACAATGGAATACTAAGCAGCCATCAAAAAACTGCAAATCTTGCCATTTGCAGTGACGTGGATGAAACTAGAGGGTATTATGCTAAGTGAAATAAGTTTATCAGAGAAAAACAATTATCATATGATCTCTCTGATATGAGGAATTTGAGAGGCAGGGCAGGAGGTCATGGGGGAAGGGAGGGAAAGAATGAAACAAGATGGGACTGGGGAGGGAGACAAACCGTAAGAGACTCAATCTCAGGAAACAAACTGAGGGATTGCTGGGCTGTGTGTGAGGGGGGAGGGATATGGTGGCTGGGTTACGGACACTGGGAAGGGTATGTGCTTTTCTGAGTGTTGTGAATTGTGAAAGACTGATGATTCACACACCTGTACCCTTGAAGCAACAATATATTATATGTTAATTTTTAAAAATTAGGAAATAAATAAATAAAATCAACTTGGCTGATCTTACAAAATATCATAAAATGATGAGCTTCTAAGCAACAGAAATTTCTTTCTCACAGTTCTGGAGGCTGGAAGTCTGAGATGAGGGTCCAGCAGGGTTAGTTTCTGGTGGGAGTCCACCATAGACTGTAGACTGCTGATTTCCAGTTGAGGCCAAGAACAGAGAGAGGAAGGAAGCTCTGTCCTGCTCTGAGGGCATCAACCCATCCAGGAGAGCTCCATCCTTATGTCCTCATCGGATCCTGATTATCTCCTGCAGGCCCCATCTCCTAAGAGCATCACATGGGTAGGGGGGTTCAACATATGAATCTCAGGGGACACAAACATTCAGTCCATAACGAGACTCTTTAAAAAATAATAACCACCATAATACCTCTATCATACTTTTGAAATCAACAGTAATTCTGTGACATCAAGAAATATCTAATCAGACACTTCCTCTATTGATGGGGAAAAAAAACCAGAAAACTAAACAAGTTTAAAACAAGAAGCCCAATGAGCTGACAGTGAAAAAGATTATGTTTAAATCTTAGTTTTGCCCAGTTGATGACCATGACAAATTCTGGACTTTGATTTACCTCTCCTAAAATGAAGAAAATGTCCATTAACTTTCATTCTCTCATCATTGTTACAAAGAGCAAGGTACTTAACTTCTCTGAGCTTTAGTATCTCATGTATAAAATGGGAGTAATACCAACCACCTTATGAGATAGTTAAGAATATTGACGAAGACAAAACAGATGAAGTAGTTGACATAAGACCATCACTCCAGAAAATTACATTACTTCTCTTTCTCTTTTGAATCCCAAATTCAGCTTAAAATAACACTGCTCCATTTAATAGTGTACAATCCATGCTTTGATTTCTTTTCTCATGTATTCACAACAACTGGAAAAGTAAATAGCTGAGGTTGTGTGTAATCCAAGGCTCAGAGAGAAAGATAGACTTACTCCAAGTACATAGTTGTTAAATGGCAGAACCAGGATTTGATCAGAAAAAGCTTCTGACTTCCCTTTGTTCTTCTGAACCTGTGACATCAAATGAAATCTAAGCTTTATTCTGAATATTCTGTTCACAGATGTAGGAGAACATGTAACAGTCCAAAGGAAAATTTCCATCTAAAATATTACATATTTTAGGTTGTTTGAACTAATGGGGAAAATTAAGCTATCTCAATAACTCATTTCTTCAGGTGTTCAGGACACCAGAGGTTTCAGTGAAAAAGAGTCATGTGAAGGTTTTAAAAATTAACTACATTGAAGCTCAAATTTCCAATTTATTACACATTTAAAGTAAATTTCTAAACCTAATGCTGAGTGCACTTAAATAAATGATCACATTTAAAATCTATCAGTGAAAGTTCAACATGTTTTTCAATTTCTTTTTTTAAGATTTTATTTATTTTTTTATTTTAGAGAGAGGGTGAAAGAGACAGAGCATGAGCAGGGAGAGCAGCAGAAGGGGAGAGAGAGAGGGAGGACTCCAAGCTGAGCCTGGAGCCCCGAGTGGGGCTCAATCTCTCAACCCTGAGATCATGACCCGAGCTGAAACCAAAAGTCCACTCTTAACCAACTGAGCCATCCAAGACCCCTGTTTTTTTAAATTTCTAAACAAAAATGCCTGTATTTTTCTCACAAACGAAACTAGAAACCATTGCCTGCAAGAAACAAGGCAACCTGACCAAATGCTCATTTTAATTAGTGTTCCTATTGTAATTCAGGTTGCAGATGACACCATACCCTCCACGTACCCTTGATTTTGTGGATTTAAAAGTAAAAAAAAAAATCACAGTGTTGTGTCACTTCACTCACTCACCATAATACCTTCTGGGAGAATGTTAAGACCTTCTCTGCTATAAAACCTGTGCAAAAAATCATATTATAGCTCAGTAGTTTTGTATGTTGGTTTATACGAGCCTCTTATGTTTCTTCTTAAGTTGGTGTTTCATGTAGTTAATTGCTATTGTGGGTAGAACTCCCCTCTTTAGATTTTCTTACTGATAGATAAGTAAATTGTTGTGAGTCTAGTGTAAACCTGGATGGGAGGACAGAAGCTATGTTGTCAAAAATCTCAAGAAATATCAATAACCATTATCCACAAGGCTGCATCAGGATTCAAAATGACCTTGGACAACTGGAGAAGAGTTGGAAACAAAGAACACAGTATTGAGTGGGGCCAGGTACAACACAAAGAGCAAGGACAATCTAAACTATCAAAAAGGAAAGGCAGAAAGGGACTGTGGCTATACAGATATATGGCAGCAAACTGTGTAGGGTCAAAGTGAATCATTAGCTCATCATAGATGAGCAAGGAAACTGCACTTTTTTCTGGTATGAAAGGACCGTCAGGCCAGTTTCCTTGTGTGTTCGATGTTAGCGGATCCTCTACCAGAACACCGGCCAATTCCACCACTTTTTTTTTTAAGAGTTTTTAATCCATTTTATTTCCAAATAAACAGTGATTGTTGCCACTAGAATTGTAACTTAGTAACCCTCCAAATGTTTTAACCATAAAGGACAAAGCACATTTTATCCAAGTCCTGTCTCCTACTCAGTAGACAGAGGAAATACACCTAAATCTGCAAGTTTATTCAAGTCTTAGATACCCAGGGGAACAAACAAACAAACAAACAGCAGCAACAATAAATATCCTCAGGGGGACATTTGTGCCTTCTCTTCACACCTGGACCTTATTGGTGAATGACCTTCCTTTCTCACCATGATCTCTATTGTTGGAAAAACTCCCCACGCACTCTCGGTATCCTGTGTTAGCTACTGCAGTTCCGTTCCTGGCTCCCATTCAGGTTAATCCCTTGACAGTATTCTCCCTGCCACCAAAATCACCTCATACAAAATTTTCTGAAGTTTAGTAGGCATTAGTCCATACGCTGGCAAGCACTATATTTACTAGTTGACACATTAGCTATGTAAGATATATATTACTTTTTTTTCACCCGAAGACATTTTGTCAGAGAGGTTTTTTTAATATACTTTAATTCCAGCATAATTAACATACAGTTTCAGATGTACAATATGGTGATTCAACAAATCTCTACATTACTCAGGGCTCAGCATGGTAAATGCATTCTTGATCTCCTTCACCTATTCACCCTTCCCTCACCCACCGCCCCTCTGCAACCACCAGTCTGTTCTCTATAGTCTAGTCTGGTTTTTTGTGGGTTTTTTGACAGGGACCACTTTAAGAGCAAAGTAGAGATTTTGGAACCTAAGGTGACATGAGAGCTATAAAGAAGCATATAAAGTTTAAAAAAAAAAGGAAAATGGAATTACAGACAAGATAAAGGAAAGACTCTATAACAACAGCATAGTGGCCAAGAGTGGCCATGTACATTGATGACAAAACAAGATAAAATGGGTCCATCCTGTCACTTGAAGTCATGCCATAAATGGCAATGTTTTTAGACAGCAGATCTATTAATCACTAAAATGGATTACCACATGAGGTTGTCAAATTTCCTGTTCTGAAAGTATAATTTATTAAATTTTTCTGTTGTGCTGCTTGATTCTAAGAATACTGCCAACTTCTGTGACCTCAGGTTGTTTTTGAAGACACTAGTGGCTAAGCCATCCACAGCTAAGAAGTAAATAATTCACCTTACTCCTGAATGCAAACACAAGGACATTATAGTCCAGATAGTGAGCAGCTGAGAACAATGAGAATGTTTATCTTATAGTGCTTGGTAGAAGAGGGACACAGGGTGTTTATTATACCCAGCAACCATCCAGGACTAGCCTGTGGTGTCTGCTGTGTTTCATAAGGGAAGACAAGGAGAAGAAACTTGGAAGGAAAGTAGGATCTTGCTGGATCAAATTCAAACCTATCTCTTAACCAGCTCTGAGAACGGGCACAGAAGAGATACCCAGCATATGCAAAACAAGCCTTTACGATTTTCAAATTGATGCTGGTAGAGAGGACGGTTTGAGATCAGGTACATGAATTTAAGTTTAATATAACCTCTTAGAGAAAACACTAAGAAGCAGTGATGAAAGACAATAGCAGTGCTAAAGATTATAGTAGAGCCTAAAGAATTATTCCATGCTCCACTTAAAAATTAAAGAGTATAGCTTTTCTTTGATGGTGTAATCAGGATTATTTGAGCTATGGCCTCTTGAACTGCCCTTGGTCAGTGTAACATTTTTATTCTCCCCCTTCTAGATTCCCATGATGACAATTACCCAGTTTTTTGTAACACCAGTATATTTTTCCTTTCCTGTAATCCTATGTTCTTTCTTTTGTAATAGGCTTTTCTCTTACTTGAGACATTTTTTCAATTTATTACACTTATGCTAGTGACCGCTTCCTATTGTTTTAAAGTGAACTTAGTCTCGTGAAATTTGCAGACAAATCTGTAATACAAACAGACTTTTCCTAGGCTAGCTGTCTTATTCTTTTCCCGTTTCGATTCTATCATTTCTTGACCTATAAGATCACTATATGAGTGGTACAGAGCAGTAGCACTAAGGAAAGTTGGATGCAAAATTGGAAATACATGTGGGAGGGTCAGTTGAATAATTATAGAAGGAATGCCTAGAATTCTTATAGCACAAGGGCTTGAGTCCATGTGGGTTTGAGCAAAACTCATGCTTCCCTCTTGAATATAAATATTTTCTTCAATTTTTTTTTTCAAACTTTTTGGGAGATGTGCTTAGTGTATCAAGTTAATCCTGACCTGTGACAGTAGAGAAATGCTGCCACTTTTTGCATCTTGCTGAGAACAGATCTTCGCACATAGATAAATTATGGGATAAATCAACCTACCTTTTTTGTATAGATAATGGTGACACACTTGCTCATATTCACGGCGAGTCCTTGGTTTGGTTAGGCTTTAATAGTTTTTTAAACATTTTATGAAAGCCTCCAATTTTACAGTTAATAATAACAAGATATTTTTTAGGATGATTATCAAAAGATGAAAATCATGCAATATTTAATAGTTCAATGAAATCTAAAACTACTAGATTTGAATCATGGGATTTGGCAAGAAGAGCAAAAGATCATTACTCTGAAAAGTTAAGCCAGATTACAAAGGGCCTTGTATGTTATACAAAAGGTTTGGACTTTATCTGGGAGGTAATAGGGAGTGGACTTAGGAGGGCTAAAATCCGATTTGCATTTTAGAAATGTACCTCCAATGTGTGAAAGACAGATTACAAGAAAATGTGTGAAAGATTACAAGAAAAATGAGACTAGAGACAAAAGCCTCTTAGGGAGACTTTTTCAAAAGCCCCAAAGAGATGACAAGCCTCTAAGGGAGGACCCTAACTAACACAATGGTCATGAGAAGAAAACTCATCTGAGAGATGTTTGAAAAGTAAGTTCAGGGGTGCCTGAGTGGCTCAGTCGGTTAAGCATCTGCCTTCGGCTCAGGTCATGATCCTGGGGTCCTGGGATTGAGCCCCATGTCAGGCTCCTTGCTCAGAGGGGAGTCTGTTTCTCCCTCTCCCTCTACCTGCTGCTCCCCCTGCTTGTGCTCTCTCTCTCCATCAAATAAGTGAATAAATAAAATCTTTAAAAAAAAAAAAAAGAAATAAAAGTAAGTTCAATACACACTAAGTGATGAGTTAGATGGCAGATAGAACACAGAAGTGAGGACAGTTCTGAGTGTCCTGGCTTGATCAGGTAGGTGGCTTGTGATGTCATGAACTGAAGTGGATAATATAAAATGAAAAGCAGATTTGGGGAAAACAATAAAAATGAGCTTTAAGATATGTAGGGTGTTAGGAAGAAATAATTCATTGTTTTTTAGAAGTATGGTGTTGATTAGGCCAAAGGTTTGAGGAGAATAGACACACAGATGATTGCCTGACTGATGGGAGTTGGGGAGTTAGTTTGCAGACATGTGAAACACTGAGTCCTGACCATTTCCCAGCCCAGCACACCCATGAGATACATTGCAATCTCGTCAGTAACTGTGACAATATGGTGATTTTTGAGAGATGTGCTCTCAGCATTCTCCCCCACTTTTTTTTAAATGATTTTATTTATTTATTTGACAGAGAGATCACAAGCAGGCAGAGAGGCAGACAAAGACAGAGAGGGAAGCAGGCTCCCCACTGAACAGTGAGCCCAATGCAGGGCTTGACCCCAGGACCCTGAGACTGTGACCTGAGCCAAAGGTAGAGACTTAACCCACAGAGCCACCCAGGCGCCCCAGGACTCTCCCCTTGGAGTGTTGAGATACAGACTCAGTGACAGAATCCCTGAGGATTATAATATTTACGGCACTACTGTTTAAACTTCAGCATGCATAAGAACACCCAGCAAGCTTGATAGAATGAAGATGTCTGGGATGCACCCCCAGTGACCCAGATTCAGTGTGTGCTGTGGGGCTCAGGAATCTGCATGTTGCAAAACCAACAGCCAGTGGGGTGCCTGAGTGGCTCAGTCAAACAGCTCCCTTCAGTTCAGGTCATGATCTCAGGGTCCTGGGGCCGAACCCCATATGGGGCTCCCTCCTGAGCAGGGATCCTGCTTCTCCCTCTTCTCCCTGCTTGTGCTCTCTCTCTCTCCCTCTCTCAAATAAATAAATAAAATCTTAAAAAAAAAAAAAAAGCAACACCTGGTGTTTCTCATATACTCTGAAGTTTAAGAGTTTCTTTTGGAAGTTTTAATAAAAAGGAAGAAGAGAAAAGTAGTCAGAACTTTATGTATGTGAAGTTTGCCTTAAAAACAACCATGTGTTTTAGAGGACATTGGGAGGAGAAGAGAAGTGATTTGGGGGAAATCGGAGGGAGAGATGAACCATAAGAGACTGTGGACTCTGGGAAACAAACTGAGGGTTTTGGAGAGGAAGAGAGTCAGGAATTGGGTGAATCTAGTGGTGGGTATTATGGAGGGCAAGTATTGCATGGAGCACTGGGTGTGGTGCATAAACAATGAATCTTGGAACACTGAAAAAATAAAATTAAACAAAAGGAAAAAAGACTATGTGTTTAACTTGAATCAGATTATTTCATTTGGTTTTAAGTCCATGGTTTCGGCCAAAACCTAGAGATTTCATTTACCTGAAAAAGTTTATAACAAATAGATTTGCCTGCTTTGAGTCATAAGAGTCTATTTCCCTAGGCTGAGCAAGGGAAAAATATAAAGTTCAAAACAAAATAAAAAAGTGAGAAGCAACTGGTTTGAAAAATTTGAAAATGACTAATTTAAAATGGTGGATCATAATGCTTAATGGAAAGGGCCCTGGACTAAAATTCAGAAAGTCTGCATTATTTGGCATTACTATGAACTTTGAGCAAGTCCTTTGAAATTTCTAAGCCTTCCTGTTCCCATTTATCATGAGAAAAGAGTTGGGCTGGAAACATAAGATTCTGGATAAGATAAATGTGTGGTCTTTTAACTTGTATATTAGGTTGAGCCAAATGAAAATGATATTAAGCCAAAGATGGCAATTTCATATGGTCCAACATATCTAGGCCAGAGCTGACCCTTTAGGCATGACCAGTCCAGGGGCTTTATCCCATTCCATCACACAGTCAGCTTGCTTCATTTTGCCCAACTACAACTTGCCTTTCTCTAGGGCCAAAGCAGACCCACCTTCATGTCATTCAGGCTCTGTGATTTCCATGGGTGATTACCTTCTTCACCTCTACATTGAAAAATCCTGGAGCAGGACTCAGGTTGCCAGTGCTTGGGTCATAGCCTCACATCAGCCCAAAGATTCCATCAGAGTACTATTATTGAAAGAAAATGGATCATTTTCCTACCCCACTGCACAGAAGTATGGAATAGCGTGAATGGCAGCTGTCAGTTCCCTAAGGAGGTGTGGTGCTGAAGGGACAAAAACTAGATATCCCCTACACATCTGGATGTCTCTGGCTGTGTGTGACTTAAAATATACTTTATTCATTGGAAGGAGACATTATGACTAAACTAAACCAGAAGGAAGATTTGGATTCAACATCTTTGTGACTCAGGAAGTTATTTTCTTCTCTTGAATCTATTTTCTCATCCAAAAAATGTATTATAAACACCTCAAAGGGTTATTACACGATTCTACGAAATCATGTGTGTGAAATCTCTTTGAAAATTGTAAAGCACTGTGCAAGTTAAGAAATTTTTCATTCAATAAACATGTATTGAATGCCTCCTGTGGGTTGTGGACTTTATTAGGTGCTGAGAAAATTAAGATGAATACAATATGATATTGTTGCCTCTTATAACATCACATAAGATCTAGATAACATCCAGTGTATGAATAAGCTCAGGGCATCTTAACTTTTTAAATATTTAAAGTAGACAAAATACTTGGCAATTGAGTCAGAGAATACAGTAGTTTAAGAAATGCAGGGATGGGAGAGGAGTCAAGATGGTGGAGGTGTAGCAGGCTAAGATGACATCAGGTCACAGGACTTCAGTTAGATAGTTATCAAATCATTCTGAACACCTACAAACCCAACAGGAGATTGAAGAGAAGAAGAACAGCAATTCTAGAAACAGAAAAGAGCTCTACGGAAAGCGTTCAGGGAACAAAAGCTCCTGAGAGTGAACACCAGCAGATTACTTAGCCCAGCCCCTGGCAAGGGTGGTGCGATTCCACCTTGGGCAAAGATATTTGGGAATTACTACAACAGACCCCTCCTCCAGAAGATCAGCAAGAACATCCAGCCAAGACCAAGCTCACTGATCAAGGAGAACAGTGGAATTCCAGAAAAGGGAAAAGCAAAGCATGGAATTCATGGCTTTCTCCCCATGATTCTTTAGTTTTGCCAAGTTAATTAAATTTTTTTAATTTTACTTTTTCTTATTCTAATTTTTTAAAACTTTTCCTCTTTCCTCTTTTAACATTTTTAACTAGTTTATCTTAACAATACCTTTCTAAAAAAATCTTTTTAAACCTCCTTCATTATTATGGTCATATTTTATCCTTCATTGTATCTAACTTTATTTTTTGTATACATATAAGGTTTTCTTCTTCTCAAAAATTTTTGGATACAAATTCTTCTAATAGATCAAAATATACCCTAAATCTAACAGAGGGCTTTGTTTTAGTCTCCAACGTGAGAAAATTCTCTCCACTTTCTTTCTTTTTCTAACCAACTTATCTTATCATTTCCTTATTTAGAATTTTTTTTTAAATTTTCATCTTTACAGTCATATTCCATCCCTTCATCATGTTTATCCTTATTTTTGTATATATATATATATAAGTTTTTCTTTCTTTAAAATTTTGGGAAGTAGTTTCTTCTAAGAAACCAAAATACACCCAAAATGGAGTGGGTGACTCTGTCTATTCAGCAGTCTAATATATATATATATATTTTAATTTTTTAAGAATTTCTTCTTACTCTCTTTTTCTCCCCCCAATTTGGGGTCTCTTCTGATTTGGTTAGCATACATTTTTCTGGGGTCATTGCCACCCTTCTAGTATTTTATTCTCCTGTTTATATATTCTTATCTGGATAAAATGTCAAGGCAGGAAAACTCATCACAAAAAAACAAAAAGCAAAAAAAAACAAGAGGCAGTAACAAAGGTTAGGGACCTAATCGATATGAACATTGGTAATATGTCAGATCTAGAGTTCAGAATGACGATTCTCAAGGTGCAAGCTGGGCTTGAAAAAGGCAGGGAAGATATTAGAGAAACCCTTTCTGGAGAAATAAAATCCCTTTCTGGAGAAATAAAAGAACTAAAATCTAACCAAGCTGAAATCAAAAAAGCTATTAATGAGGTGCAATCAAAACTGGAGGCTCTTACAGCTAGGATAACTGAGGCAGAAGAGAGAATTAGTATTTGGTATTATAGAATACCAAATGATGGAGAATAAAGAAGCTGAGCAAAAGAGAGACAAATAACTACTGGACCACAAGAGGAGAATTTGAGAGATAAGTGATACCATAAGATGAAACAATATTAGAATAACTGGGATCCCAGAAGAAGGAGAAAGGGGGGCAGAGGTATATTGGAGCAAATTATAATAAAGAATTTCCCTATTATGGCAACGGGAACAAGCATCAAAATCCAGGAGGCACAGAGAACCACCCCTCAAAATCAATAAAAATAGGTCTACACCCCATCATCTAATAGTAAAATTTATAAGTCTTAGTGACAAGGAAAAAATCCTGAAAGCAGCTCTGGACAAGAAGCCTGTAATATACAATGGTAAAAATATTAGATTGGCATCAGACTTATCCACAGAGACCTGGCAGTCCAGAAAGAACTGGCATGATATATTCAAAGTACTAAGTGAGAAAAACATGTAGCCAAGAATACTATATCCAGCTAGGCTATCATTGAAAATAGAAGGAGAGATAAAAAGCTTCCAAGACAAACAAAAACTAAAAGAATTTGTAAACACCAAACCAGCCCTACAGGAAATATCGAATAGGGTTCTCTAAGCAAAGAGAGAGCCTAAAAGTAGTAGACCAGAAAGGAACAGAGACAATATACAGTAACAGTCACCTTACAGACAATACAATGGCACTAAATTCGTATCTCTCAATAGGTACCCTGAATGTAAATGGGTGAAATGCCCCCAATCAAAACACACAGGGTATCAGAATGGATAAAAAAACAAGACCCATCAATATGCTGTCTACAAGAAACTCATTTGAGATCCAAAGTTACCTCCAGATTTAAAGTGAGGAGGTGGAAAACAATTTACCATGCTAATGGACGTCAAAAGAAAGCTGGGGTGGCAATCCTTAGATCACATCAATTAGATTTTAAGCCAAAGACTATAATAAGAGATGAAGAAGGACACTATATCATACTCAAAGGGTCTGTCCAACAAGAAGATCTAACAATTTGTAATATCTATGCCCCTAACATGGGAGTAGCCAACCATATAAACCAATTAATAACAAAATCAAAGAAACACATCCACAATAATACAATAATAGTAGGGGACTTTAACACTCCCCTCACTGAAATGGACCGATCATCCAAGCAAAAGATCAACAAGGAAATAAAGGCCTTAAATGACACACTGGACCAGATGGACATCACAGACATATTCAGAACATTCCATCCCAAAGCTACAGAATACACATTCTTCTGTAGTGCACATGGAACATTCTCCAGAATAGATCACATCCTGGGTCACAAATCAGGTCTCAACTGGAACCAAAAGATTAGGATCATTCCCTGCATATTTTCAGACCACAATACTCTGAAGCTAGAACTCAATCACAAGAGGAAGGTTGGAAAGAACCCAAATACATGGAGGCTAAGAGCATCCTACTAAAGAATGAATGGGTCAACCATGAAATTAAAGAAGAATTGAAAACATTCATGGAAACAAATGATAATGAAAACACAACTGTTCAAAATCTTTGGGACACAGCAAAGGCAGTCCTGAGAAAGTTCTCAAATAAACAACCTAACCCTACACCTAAAAGAGCTAGAGAAAGAATAGCAAAGAAAGCCTAAAGCCAGCAGAAGAAGAGAAATATAAGAGTAGAAATCAATGAAATAGAAACCAAAAAACAAACAAACAAAAACCAGTAGAACAAATCAATGAAACTAGGATCTGGTTCTTTGAAAGAATTAATATGATTGATAACCCCCTGGCCAGACTTATCAAAAAGAAAAGAGAAAGGACTCAAATAAATAAAATCATGAATGAAAGAGGAGAGATCACATCCATCACCAAACAAATACAAACAATTATAAGAACATATTATGAGAAACTATACACCAGCAAATTTGACAATCTGGAAGAAATGGATGCATTCCTAGAGAATTTGTTCCTGGAGAATTCCTAGAAGTTGTGGTATAAACTACCAAAACTGAACCAGGAAGAAAGAGAAAACCTGAACAGACCCATAACCAGTAAGGAGATTGAAGCAGCCATCAAAAATCTCCCAACAAACAAGAGCCCAGGGCCAGGTGGTTTCCCAGAGGAATTCTACCAAACATTTAAAGAAGAATTAATACCTATTCTCCTGAAACTCTTCCAAAAAATAGAAATGGAAGGAAAACTTGCAAACTCATTCTATGAGGTCAGCATTACCGTGATCCCAAAACCAGACAAAGACCCCATCAAAAAAGAGAATTACAGACCAATATCCTTGATAAACACAGATGTGAAAATTCTCACCAAAATACTAGCCAATAGGATCCAACAGTACATTAAAAGGATTATTCACCACAACTAATTGGGATTTATTCCAGGGCTACAAGGTTGGTTCAACTTCCACAAAGCAATCAATGTGATACAATAATTAATAAAAGAAAGAACAAGAACCACATGATACTCTCAATAGATGCTGAAAAAGCATTTGACAAAGTACAGCATCCTTTCTTGATCAAAACTCTTCAAAGTGTAGGCATAGAGGGTACATACCTCAATATCGTCAGAGCCATCTATGAAAAACCTAAAGAGAATATCATTCTCAATGGAGAAAAACTGAGAGGTTTTCCACTAAGGTCAGGAACATGGCAGGGATGTCCATTATCACCACTGCCATTCAACATAGTACTAGAAGTTCTCGCCTCAGCAATCAGACAACAAAAAGAAATTAAAAGCATCTGAATTGGCAAAGAAGAAGTCAAACTCTCACTCTTTGCAGATGATATGATACTTTATGCAAAAAAACCAAAAGACCCCACTCCAAATCTACTAGAACTCATACAGAAATTCAGTAAAGTGTCAGGATATAAAATCAGTGCTCAGAAATCAGTTGCATTTTTATACAGCAACAACAATACAGAAGAAAGAGAAACTAAGGAGTCAATTCCATTTACAATTGCACCCAAAACCATAAGACACCTGTGAATAAACTTGGCCAAAGAGACAAAGAATCTGTACTCAGAAAACTATAAAGTACTCACAAAAGAAATTGAGGACACAAAGAAATGGTAAATGTTCCATGATCATGGATTGGAAGAACAAATATTGTGAAAATGTCTATGATACCTAAAGCAATCTACATGTTTAATGCAATCCCTATCAAAATACCATCCATTTTTTTCAAAGAAATGGAACAAATAATCCTAAAATTTATATGGAACCAGAAAAGACCTCAAATAGCCAGATGAATGTTGAAAAAAAAAAAAAGCCAAAGTTGGTGGCATCACAATTACAGACTTCAAGCTCTATTACAAAGCTGTTGTCATCAAGACAGTATGGTACTGGCACAAAAACAGATACACAGATCAATGGAACAGAATAGAGAGCCCAGAAATAGACCCTCAACTCTCTGGTCAACTAATCTTCAATAAAACAGGGAAGAACGTCCAATGGAAAAAAGACAGTGTCTTCGACAAATGGTGTTGGGAAAATTGGACAACTACATGCAGAAAGATGAAACTGGACCATTTCCTTACACCACACACAAAAATAGACCCCAAATGGATGAAAGACCTCAATGTGAGGAAGGAATCCATCAAAATCCTTGAGGAAAACACAGGCCACAACCTCTTTGACCTTAGCCACAGCAACTTCTTCCCAGAAACATCACCAAAGGCAAGGGAAGCAAGGGCAAAAATGAACCATTGGGACTTTATCAAGATCAAAAGTTTTTGCACAGCAAAGGAAATAGTCAACAAAACCAAAGACAGCTGACAGAATGGGAGAAGATATTTGCAAATGACATATCAGATAAAGGGCTAGTATCCAAAATCTAGAAAGAACTTATCGAACTTAACACCCAAAGAACAAATAATCTAATCAAGAAATGGGAAGAAGATATGAACAGACATTTCTGCAAAGAAGACATCCAGATGGGCAAGAAACACATGAAAAAGTGCTGCACATCACTCAGCATCAGGGAAATATAAACCAAAACCACAATGAGATACCACCTCACACCAGTCAGAATGGCTAAAATTCACAAGTCAGGAAACGACAGATGTTGGAGAAGATGTGGAGAAAGGGGAAACCTCCTACACTTTTGGTGGGAATGCAAGCTGGTGCGGCCACTCTGGAAAACAGCATGGAGGTTCCTCAAAAAGTTGAAAATAGAGCTACCCTATGACACAGCCATTGCACTACTGGGTATTTACCCTAAAAATACAAATGTAGTGATCCGAAGGAGCACGTGCACCCAACTGTTTATAGCAACAATGTCCACAATAGCCAAACTATGGAAAGAACCTAAATGTCCATCAACAGATGAATGGATAAAGAAGAAGTGGTACATATATATGATGGAATACTATGCAGCCATCAAAAGAAATGAAATCTTGCCATTTGCAAGGACGTGGATAGAACTAGAGGGTATTAGGCTGAATGAAATAAGTCAATCAGAGAAAGACAACTATCATATGACCTCCCTGATATGAGGAATTTGAGAGACAGGGTGGGGGTTTGGGGGGTAGGGAAGGACAAAAATGAAACAAGATGGGATCAGGTGGGAGATAAACCATAAGAGACTCTTAATCTCACAAAACAAACTGAGGGTTGCGGAGAGGAGGGTGTAGGGAGTGGGTGGTTGGGTTATGGACATTGGGGAGGGTGTGTGCTATGGTGAGTGCTGTGAAGTGTGTAAGCCTGATGATTCACAGACATGTACCCCTGGGGCTAATAATTATATGTTAAGAAAAAAATGCAGGGATAGCTTATATACTATAGAATAGAGATATGACTCAAAATTTGAGTATAATACTAATTTCTTTAAGGTTTTTTTGCTTTCTTTTGTTTTTTTGGGTTTTTTTTAGGAATCTCTGCCCTCAATGTGGGGCTCAAATTCACAATCCCAAGAGCAAGAGCTGCATGTTCTTCCAACTGAATCAGCCAGGTGCCACCTGATAATTTCTTTAAAGCAAACTTTTCACATGTTTTACCTCTAAACTTTCCACAGCACAAAGTCAGATTCTGCTTACCTTCTGGACAAATGATTTCTTCCTCAAGTTTAACACTGATTGCCTCAATACTAGCTTTTTTCAAAACTGATTCTGTGGCTAGCCCCCTACTGAATGTTTCCTGTCCCTATACACACTTAAACCTGAATGCAGCAATTCTTACCCCATAGTCTCCCTCACATGCTATCTTTAAACTATTTCCAAACAAGTCAGTTTTGAACTTGATTCATGTTCGTTTTTCTTTTTATCTTTTCTTGGCACAATTCTCCTATTAAATTGTGTTGTCCCATCCAAGCTCATGCTTGGAAAAGGGTTGATAAAACTGAGACTTGTCTGTGAAATGATCTCACAGTTCTGAATTTAAATTACCCGTTATCATTGGGGGCAGTCAAACTGATTTCTCATAGTGGTTTACATTCCCATCATCCTGCAATACATTTTGAAATATGAGTTTTTGAAAATCTTAACAAGATTAAACAACAAATTATGAGAGACTTTTCAGGAACTTCATATATATATATATATAAATTCTTTTTTTTTTTTTTTTTGCTTGTTATGCACACAAGTTTATATGCCAATCACATGTTCATTCAGTACGAACTGGCCACATTGCAGTAAGTTCTTGCCTTCAACATAGTTGTCTGAAATTCCCAAAACAAAGGCTGGCTTAGCAGTCATAACGTCACTACTTATCGCTGGTAGGTTATACTTATCACTCTGAGTTTTGTCATGAGTTCTTGAAATTCTTTGGCTAGCTTTGTTTATTCATTTCTTTCATCAGCAAACATTTACTGAAGGTTTACTATATGCCAAATGCTGGTTTTGGCTTGGTGGGTACAAAATTAATAAGGAGGTTTTGTCTTCAGTGCCTTTACAAAATAAAGGAGACAGAACTAAAATGATGATTATGTTACAGGAGGTGCAATGGACGATGGGAACTATAGTTTGTATTTGCTTTCTCATCGTTCCTTCAGGCAATTCCTTGCAACTCTCTCCATCTGAAAGGACCAATCAGAATGGCCCTTTTGTAACGTCCTAGACCAAAGTCTTCCTCAGAAGGTTTCTGCAGGAGTTAGAAGGGGAGGAGTATTCCTGTGTTACTTTTGGATCACAACAAGATCTAAGGGTGGGGCATGAAGCCTGCACATGATTTCACTATTCATGGTAAGTACCAAACGAGGAGTTGCTGATGCCATTTTTCCTACCATGTGGAAAGAACTAATCTAGGAGATACCAAAGCTAACATAGAGAAGCAGAGGAAAGCAAGATGGAGAAAGCCTTGCTGATACCTGACAGCCCAGGGCTTTCACTTCCTTGGACTTAGCTCTTTGCTATGTGTGGAGGTGGGCTGTCCTGCATTGGTATGGTGGCTCCATGGTCCTCAGGGATCCAGGTTCCTACTGTCTTTCTGCTCTGCAGTCCTTAACAAGAACTCCCACCCTCATGTATCAACTGAACTTTTTAGATTGGCCAAAGTACCATTTTCTAGAGTCTCCGTCATTCCTTAGTATCTCCCAGACATGTTCTGTTGCAGGCGTCGTTAATCCTCAAGCTTACAGTGTTGTTTTCCTTAAGTTCTCCCTACTTCACTCCTATACATAAACCACCTAGCCCCTGTAGGCTTTGAGAATATGATCTCTGATCAAAAGAGAGAGGTACCTCTACTTAAATACATTCCTACTCGGGTTAAGCAAGAAATCTAACCACTCTTTCCTTGTAAAACTTTTAGAGGAAAAATAATAATAACTTGACCCACTAATAGCAATGTTCTTTACTTCAAGATCATGAGACAATGGTGTATCTACCTTTTGTGAAGGATACGTGGTATATTGCAAATAATTTTTTGGATATAGAAGTGGTTTTAAAGTCTGCTAATAGTATTCTTTCTTTTTTTTTTAGAAAAGATTTAAGGTTATTGCTATGACAACATCATTCTTTCTTGCATTCTTTTATGCTTTATTGAATGAGAAGAAAAAGGGTCAGAATCACTGGTTAATTCACATAATTTGAAGCCTATTTATGAATATATATTCATAGACTTATGAATGTGCCACATATTTGAACTTCATCCTTTATGTGTAGCAGCAGGAGAATGTTGAAAGTATAACCCCAAAGCAGATAGACGTTATGGGAAAGCTCTGAATGGGACAGGGAGTAGAAATCAATTGTCATCACTAAACACGCAAATTATTTCACAATTCACATTAAGTGCCAAATGAGGTTAGTGTATTGGCCAGCTGGGGCCCCATGTGAACTTTAGTATATGTCAGTAGTCTCTTGGGGAAGAAAGTCCTTCTCTATGGTTAGGAAGAGATGATTGAAGTTGTGTTTGGAGACAAGGGGGTTGTGGGTGAGGAGAGAGAGAGAGAGAGAGAATAATCTACAGTTAAGAGCACAGCTCACTTCTCCAGTAATTCAAAAGGAGCAAGCTGTAAACCCAGGGGATCTAAGGCTAGATGAGAATCCCAAATAAGAGATGATAGTGCCAGAGATGTAGGCTCTGCTACAAGATTTAATGAATAGAAGAAACAGAAAGAATCTGGGCATTCAGGTATAGCTGTTAGCCCTAATGACGGAAAAAAGGAAAACCAACTAAGAAAAAAAGTAGACCAGAGAAAACCCAGAGAATTTTATGCAGTGTTATCAACAGTAAGCAGATCCCAGCAGAAGAAAATTGTGCAGTAGATTTTGTAGGAATAGCTAATCCAAATATCCTATGATTTAGGAGAATAGTAAATATGAGATACGAGCCTATGAGATCTACTGAGAACTTGATAAGGAAAGTGGAAGTAGAAAAAATAAGTGATGGATGTAAGAAACATTAGTGAAGTGACAAAATGGGGTGCCTGGGTGGCTCAGTGGGTTAAAGCCTCTGCCTTCGGCTCAGGTCATGATCCCAGAGTCCTGGGATCAAGCCCCACACTGGCGTCTCTGCTCAGCAGGGAGCCTGCTTCCCCCGCTCTCTCTCTGCCTGCTTCTCTGCCTACTTGTGATCTTTGTCTGTCAAATAAATAAATAAAATCTTTAAAAAAAAAAAGAAAGAAACAGACAAAACTTTGCAATGGGCAATGGGTGAGGTGGGAAGGAAGAAGAGAGGTAGGAATAAAAAAAAAATCAAATTATTTTAGGCCTGGAGAGCCAAAAGAATGAAGATAATCTTCATAGAAGAAAGAAAACCTGAAAGGGAAACTAGTTTAAGGGGAGGTGATGTTCTCAGCTCTAGATAATTTGAGTTTGAGGTGAACCTGAAATATTCAGAATATTCAGTAGGAAATAGGAGGTATGGGCTGAAGTTAAAGAGAGAGGTCAGTCTAGAATTCTAGATTGGGAGTTATCTCTCAGTGATATTAGTAGAAGCTGGAAAAGTAGATAAGATCACTGAGGGAGATGCTAAGGGCTGAAGATACAGTGCTAACCATAAGTAGGTAGGATGAAGATATTAAATTATTGGTTAGAACTGGTGATCATTTATTGCTGAGATACCAGGGATCCTTGGTTTGAATCTGAATTTCAAAATCAGGTTAATTCAGTAAAAAAAAAAAAAAAAATATATATATATATATATATATACAGAGTAAGAATATTTGACTACCAGAAACCTGCCCCCAGCTAGTGTTATAAGCTAAATCTAAAATTTAAGATTTCCAGCCAGGGACTCCTGGGTTGCTCAGTTGGTTGGGCATCTGCCTTCAGCTCAGGTCACGATCCCAGAGTCCTGGGATCAGGCCCCACACTGGGCTCCTTGCTTAGCAGGGAGCCTGTTTCTCCCTCTGTCTGCCTCTTCCTCTCTCTCTCTGGAAAATAAATAAATAAGTAAATAACCAAAAAAAAAAAAAAAGATTTCTAGCCAATACTGAATGAATAGGTGGTCTTCACATAACATTTTTACTTAAATCTATTCTCAATATGTTTTTTAAAGAAGAATTTCAAGATCATTTCTGAATTTTCTTAATTTTATAGTTTGAAGTTAGACAAATGAAATATGCCCTTTCATGAATAATATTTAAGGGTGCCTGGGTGGCTCAGTGGGTTAAAGCCTCTGCTTTAGGCTCAGGTCATGATCCCAGGGTCCTGGGATTGAGCCCCGCATGGGGTTCTCTGCTCAGCAGGGAGCCTGCTTCCCTTCCTCTCTCTCTGTCTGCCTCTCTGCCTACTTGTGATCTCTGTCTGTCAAATAAATAAATAAAATCTTTTTAAAAAAAGAATAATATTTAAAGAGTTTACTACACTGTATAATTCAAAATACCTATGCCAAGGTTTAATTGTATAAAAAACATTATGCAAATGCTTAACTAAATAAGAAAATAAGATGTCATTATTAATGACTTGTGAATATAATTAGAAATGAGTAATTAGGGAAAATACTGTAGTAATAAAGAGTATATTTTAAAAGTAGTGCATTGGGCATTGGAAAATAAGCCCTTTGTATGTCCTTTACATACCAGTGGAATGTACACTTTGTTTTCCTGCCTATGAAATGGTTTGAGATGAAAAGGTAGGGATAAAAGATCACAATGGTCTCCTAGCTCCTTTGAGTAATTTTACTATAAAATACTACATTCTATTACACAGATTTGAATAGACTAGGGATTGAATAAAATATATCCCCAGAGGAAGCATTATCCTCTGTAAAACAGGCTGTAATCTGACCCCAAGAAATCATATATATAAAGGAGTTTGCTGCATTTTATCAAAGAAGAAGATTTTATTACTACAAAGGAATATGTAGTCAATAAATATTAGGTAAGTCTTGAAAGTATGGCCTCTTCTATCTGAAACTGAGCCCTGAGACTGGACCACTGGGTCAGAGACCAGAAAGTAAGGTTCTTTACTTATTCCTTATTTGTTGTCTTTTAGCTCGCAAAGGTCCCAGGCCTTCCTAGACAATGAGTCAACAAAAAAATTTTGAATGACTACTATGAGTGGGTCTAACAGGGAAAAGAAAGTAACCTTGAGGGAGGTATTTAATGTGGTATCCACTCTAGCTGAGGGCATGACAGAAAACCTAGAATTAATAGAATGGTGTCACAAATCATATTTTCCTAAGAATTGCCTCCCTCTTCTTGTTTGGCTTCTGTACATGTGTTCTGCCTCAACCCATTAATAAATAGATTTTAATGTTCATAACTGTATCAGTCAATATTTGTGTTAAGAGAACATCTGGGGCGCCTGGGTGACTCAGTGGGTTAAAGCCTCTGCCTTCACCTCAGGTCATGATCCCAGGGTTCTGGGATCACGCCCCAAATGGGGCTCTCTGCTCAGCAAGGAGCCTGCTTCCCCTGCTCTCTGCCTGCTTTTCTGCCTACTTGTGATCTCTGTCAAATAAATAAATAAAATCTTAAAAAAAAAAAAAGAGAGAGAGAGAGAGCATTAGGCTCTGAAGCCAGACAGTCTTGGATCCATTCTGTCTCTTACAGCTTTGAAGCCTTGGGCAGTTCATTTAACCCCTCCGAGTTTGTTCCCTCACCTCTAAAACACAAGAACCAGGAGTACTTTATTGGTTTGTCGGGATGATAAAATATAAAACATTTAGAATAGTACTTGGCATAAATGTTTACTGTTATAATAATAATATTATCATTTCTGTTGACATAAAAATGTATTTGATCCATGCAAATACACACACAAACAAATCACGTGTTGTCAAATGTGATGTGAGTCCAATTAGTATCTGACCAAGGCAAACAGGTAGGCAGAAAGAGATCTTCACTTCAGTCTTGGGGAGTCTAACTTAGAGCTGCTATAGGTCCCCTGGAGGGAGGTAAAATTAAATGTGTGTTTTATTTAAATCCTAAGTTCTACTGTAGTTTCATCCTCTTTGCTTCTTTGTTTTATTCTTTGTGGCTCAAACAGGTGCCAATATGATCAGACAGAGAAGTACAAGATAGCACAACACGGTCAGGTAAATGCAGGAACAATAAATTGTAGGGGCAATTTGAACTAAAGCTAGAGCTCAAACCTTAAACTCTGCCTGTTGGAAGTGGAAAAGAACTTTCTTTCCTGTATCTTAGCTCATCATGTTGATCAGATTCAGAGTTAACTCAAATGAGGAAGCAAATGGGGCCCTAATGTAGTCCCTTGATAGGTAAGAAAATTGAACTTAGATTATATGGAAACAGATGGACTCTTGCTGAACAGAGTTGAATAAGTCATCCAATTTATCTAATTCTAATATATACATATATTAGAAAATTATTTCTCTTTTCTTCAGTTGTTAAATATAAAACTCAGATAGCTATTATATTTTTAAAGTTGAGAGTGAAGAACTAACAAATTTGAAAAAAATGTATAGATTTGAGACAAGGAAGATTTTTAAGACTAACCTAGAGGGAAAATATGGGTATTTTTCCCATTGAAAATTTTAAAATTAAGATTGTTTTCTTGGAATGGGTTAGGTAGAAACACCTTAGAATTATAGATTTTTTATAGGTATTTATATCAAGAAAATAAATCCAAACCCTGAAATGAATAGAAGCTGTAGCTGTGGGATATTACCCATATTCTACATGTCTTACTTCACCAATCCATTTCAAGTAATTTCTAACCATACGGGGTAAAGAAAAAGGTGAGTAAAGGAGGCCAGGGGGCCTATGTCAGGGGGAAAAATGATAGTATATTGAAAAACATATTTTGCCACTTAAAGATTTAAGTATTTGTCTACAAGCTATCTCCATCAAAGAGACCACATCAATATCACAGCAACTGTAGAGGGAATGAATATGTAGAAAACCCAGACTATCACACTTAAAATCTTTCCTAGGAATGTCCTACTTTCATCCATTAATGCTGCCTTAGGCAAAGGATGTCCTATATGAACTGCATACAGAAAACAAATCAAATCTTTAATGCCCTGAGTTAGCTCTGCCTTTCATACAAGTCTTTATAGCTTCTAGCCTCATTTACCTTTCAAAGGAAAACAAATGAGTTGAGTGTACCGTTATAGCTAAGGAATTTAAATTCTTAGAGCATTTAAGTGATAGGAGAAGGTCCAAATTGAAATCACCTTTCTCTTGGTAGCTAGGGCAAGTAAACAGGTGCAAATGAAAAATGACTCATTCAGAGTTGTCATTACTAGAATTGCTAGTTTATATCAGGAACCGGTGAGAGAAGAAAAAATGTGTTAGAAGGGTAATGGTTTTAGAAAGTTTAAAAAGCAGGGTGCCTGTGTGGCCCAGTCAGTTAAGCAGCTGCCTTCAGCTCAGATCATGACCCCAGAGTCCTGGCATGGAGCCCTGCCTTGGGCTCCCTACTCCTTGAGGAGCCTGCTTCTCCCTCTGCCTCTGTCTCTCATGAATAAATAAATAAATCCTTAAAAAATTTTTCAAAAGTAAAAATATGAGATAATAAAAATCTGTTAAATAATCAATAGGCCATAAGAAATTATTTGCTTTATTATCCCGTTAACTATATCCACATAATGCCAAACCAAGAAGTTGAAAATGAGAAAATCTAGCTTATCTACTTGTTATTATAAACAAATATAACTGAATTTTAACACTGTACAGTTAACATTTAAAAATTTTAACATTGTACATGATGTCTAGACAGTGAATTTTAACATTATAGTCACAGTGTAAATGATATCTTTAAAAATAACAGACAAAAAGAATTTTACTTTTGACTAAAAAAATTTTAAATGAGCATTTAATTTTCCCTTATTTTGATAATTGTTCTATACTTCTTTGTCTTTATTCACATATTGATGACAATATTATTCATAGTGAATTTCAAATTTTAATATGGTTTACTTAACATCAAATTTTATTGTATAGTTAATAAATGTAATATTTTATTAACTGTCTCAGTACAAATAATTATTTTTGAAATGTGTTTTAAATCAGGGCATGCATTTCTTAGGTGAATAATTATTTACTCCAGATACAGATTTTGTCAGCATAAGAAAACAGTAAAAAAAAAAGATGTTGGTAATACAGGCATGGCATTTACCAATATCCATGAAGAATTTATATTGGGTAAATAAAACCCAGAACAAGATTAAAAGCATGTCGTATTCTTTTGAGTAAAAGCCCTTAAAATATGCTTATACCTACAATAGGTGGAATAATGTTATTAAAACTACAGTATTAGCCTTTAATAAAAATTAAATTGTAAGGTCAGTCATTTTCATTCCTTGTTTTAACACTGTTTTTAGCTTTCCATTCTTAGCATGTAAAAATTAGGAAACATTTTTCTGTGTAGAAAATGAACTCATGAGAAAACTCTAGAATAAATCCTTTGCAGCCCCAATTTCAAGTCAATAGATTAAGTGTCCACATTGTTTGCAACTAAGTCACAGCTGTCTAAATTGCTTCAGAAATGTTTAGCAGATTGCTTTATAGCAGGATAACACAGTTTGAACCCTAGTTTCTTGAATACATCTTGCTGAGAGTTTATCTCATTCAAATGATGAAGGCAGCTGAAGCATGGCATTTGAATCATCCACATTTGGCTCTAATAATGAAGAACTTTAGGAAGCTCTTGTTGCGATAGGCAACACACTAAAGCAATTGAAATGTGGATCTTGTATTTTACACCATTCAAACTGCTTGCAAATGTGTGTGTGATGATAAGATACTTTAAAAATAAAATTTCATTTGGTGAGAGGCTTACAGTTAAACTGTAAAAGCAATACACAGATCATGTGAATTACCAGCATATAAAAATAAATATGCAAATGACTGTAATACTCTTCCAAAATAGCATCTTTAATACGAAGCCCTTCATAGGAATCATTATAAAGTGACATATTTTAAAGCCATCTTTATATTTTATAAGTACTTATAACTAGCAGTTCTTACTTTTAATTAGAAAATACATGTGTTTTCAGGCATACCTGAATAAGCTGAATACCTGAATAAAATATGAACTTGAAGAATGGGTACGTATATATATATATACATATATATATACACTTCTATAAATTTAAAAATTATTATCAATCAAATAAGTTCTCATCAAGTAGCTTCAACCTATAGTGAACTTTACATATACTAAATGCTGTGGAGATTACAAAAGCCTGATACATTTTTTAAAGATTATTTATTTATTTGACAGGAAGAGACAGTGAGAGAGGGAACACAAGCAGGGGGTGTGGAAGAAGGAGAAGCAGGCTTCCCACTGAGCAGGGAGCCCGAAGCAGGACTCGATCTGAAGACTCTGGGATCATGACCTGAGCCAAAGGCAGACACCTAATGACTGAGCCACCCAGGTGCCCCTGATGCTTTCTTTTTTTTTTCTTCACTCAAGAAGCTTCAAATCTACTTGGGAAATCTAAGAGTGAATATAACTGTGTCCTAAGGTGTGCGGTTTCCATATATAATCCCAGTAATCTGTAGGTATTCCATAAGTATTGTCAAATGAGTGAATGAATTAGAAGAGCTAAACTTTGCTTTTAATTGATTAGTTTAGAGAATTTCAATTAAATATTTCAGGAAAATCAATTAATGGCACATTTGGGAAAAGAGCTTATTTATATATCCAGCTTGAGATGCATTTTCCAATTTTCTATTAACACGTATATCTATTGCTCTCCCTTCTCCTGAAATAAACAAACGCTTTTATTATGCTCACAGATTTGATTCAGGAATTTGGAAATGGCAAAACAGGGATGGTTTGTTTCCTCCATGATGTCTATGGCCTCAAATAGGATGATTCCAACAGCTGGTGACTTGAACAGATGGGGGCTATAATGGCTGAGAACAGAAGGTCTTTTACCAAGATGGCTTCTTCACTCACCTGTCTGGTGCCTGGGCTGGGATGATTTGAAGACTGGGCTCAGCTGGGACTGTTGACCAGAACACCTCCATATGGTTCACTACGAGGCTTTGGCTTCTCAGAGAATGGTGGTTGCGTTCTAAGAAATCTTACAGAGAATATTCTGAGACAGCAATCATTTAAACATAGGAACACTTGCTTTAAGTGGTAAAAACTTTTGGTCTTTTTTTTTTTTTAAACTGACATAATGGGTGTGTTTACTCTAGGACCTAGAGAATCTGATAGTTACAGATTTAGAGCTTGCATTTTAAAGTTTGAGAAGTGGAACACTTTGCTGATTGCAAAACTCAGTGGCTAAAAAGTCTATGTGATGGGTACTGTGAATTGTCCATCAGTGTCCACCCTGCCCCTCTGGTTCAGTAAATGATTTGTGGTTGAGGCCATGACTAGTTAGAAAGCACATTTCTCAGCCTCCCTTGAAGCTAGGTGTCAAATGAAGACATTTTCACAACGGAATGGGAGCAGAAATCGTGTGTACTAATTTTGAGCCTGGACCTTAAGACATAGGACATTGGATCCCCTATGCTCTCTTTTCCTTCCATAAGGGTAGATCATGGAGTTCCTTAACCCAGCTACAACCACACAGCTGAGAATAATGCCACAGCAGATAGTAGAACAGTACCATAGAAGGAACCTGGATCCTTAGATGGCCCCATGGAGCAGAGCCAGTCTGATAACTTGGATTGCTTACCTTGTGCAATCGTCATGTGTGACAGAATAACAAATTTCAGTGTTCTCTATGTGATGTTTGGAGCCTCTTCATTACAAAAGCTTAGGTTTACACTAATTCAATAGTAGATACACATTATCAAACAATAGCAGGATGCTTAAGAAATTATGCTAGGAAAAGCCACCTCCCTGTTGTCCACCAAGGAAAAAAACCCTTTAAAATGTATGGTATGACCCATGTTAACTTCTTTGTACCTATTAATTTCTATTACTATTTTACAGTTGCAAAAGAGTTTTTTTCTAAAGGAAGCACTGGTAGTAAAACAGTCGTTTGTTACATAGATTTTTCATATTGTATTCTTTTTTCATTTTGACAAGGACAGCTGAAATTTCTCATATACCACACCACTGTTTCAAACAATAGTCCAAAAGCTTGTAATTATTTTGGTATGGTCATAGATTTTAAACTCTAGAAGCACAGAGATCACATTTGCATATTCACATGTAGAGAAATTTTACTAATCCAGAATCATCAGAGGATCAGGGGATGGGCAAAGTCAAATCCATTTTCATCATATTAAGATGTTACTTGCCTTTTTACCCTTATTCTCTCACACATATAAGGTAGGGGTTGTATGGCATGGGATGAGGTTCTCACAGTGAAATATGAGCTTGTACATTACGTATTTTAAAAATTCTTCACTTTTAATTTGTAATACAGTAAACATCAGAAGATATAAAACAAAATCTCTTTGGAGTCTGATAATTTTTTTTAAGGATTTTACTTATTTATTTATTTATTTGAGAGAGAGAGAAAGAGATCACAAGTGGGGGTGGTGTGAGGAAGGACAGAAGTAGACTCCCCACTGAGCAGAAAACCTATGCAGGGCTGGATACCAGGGCCCTGAGATCATGACCACAGCTAAAGGCAGAGGCTTAACCAACTGAGCCACCCAGGCACCCCTGGAATCTGATAATTTTTAAGAGTATAAATGGATCCTGAGGGTTAACATAAAAAGTTTAACTTCTCAGTTCTTGTTAAAACTTACTTTCTTTTTCATTACTTCAAATACATAAAACTTAAAATACTACCATTCATTTGGTGATTCGGTTTGCCAAGCTAGGAAAATGGTATTTTCTGGTATCTTTTTCAGAACAACATGTATATTTTGGGGAGAAATTTCCGAACAATCTCATTCATAATAACAGTCGAGAATCAGAAGACCCTGAAACTGTAACAGCCCAGGAAAGGAGCAGGATTTACTTGTTAATCTGTTGAGGGTGGAAAAAGAGAGGTAGACCCAGATTCAAGGTGAAAGGCATCCCATCCTAGAGTATGACCCCTCTTAAATCTTTGGTACCAGGTTCATGAATTCACAATTGCTCGATGACACTTGGTATTGGGTAACTGGTCATGGGTTGAACTTCAGGTCCATATCGAACCAAGGGACACAGGCAGTGGGGGGAGTGCTGTGGGAGTATTTTAGACGGGGAGAGAAGCAGGCAAGCATCTGTAAATAACCTGTCACAGTCCCAAAAATTGGAGAAATAGAGGCTTGACTTTAGAGGCTATGAAACAGCTTATTTAATTTTCTGAGAGACAGGGGAGTCCCTAGCTTATGGTTATCCTAGAATTTTCTGTAATACATATAGAAACACACACACACACACACACACACACACACACACTATCCATTCACAAGAGATACTATTGTAGGCCATATAAGACACATGGACTGTTTCTAGTGACTTTAAGTCTAGCAGGAGAACAAAATTGTACACAAAACTCCACAAAGAAATATAAGTGCCCAGGGTTCCCTAGGTGGCTTGGTCACTGAAGTGTCCACTTCAGCTCAGGTTATGATCCTGGGTCTTGGGATCAAGTCCTATGTTGGGCTCCCTGCTCAGCGGAGAGTCTGCTTCTCCCTTTCCGTCTACTGTGCTCCCTTTCTCTTTGTCAAATAAATAAATAAATATTTAAAAAATTATAAAAGTAGGAATATAAGTGCCCAGATAGATGTATCAGGAAAGTGTTGTGGGAAGGTTCATGTCAGGTTTAATTTATAATTTGTACATTTGCTGGTGTTGGGGTCTTTGGGGAATAATAAGTAGACCGGATAGAGAAGGAATCACTGGAAGAGGAGAGAGCACAAGTTAAACTGGCTCTACCTTCTTCTACCCTATAGCCAGAAAAGTGTCACTTTTCTCAGATGGTTCTCATCTTGGCTGAGTGGCTTAGTTAGGGCTGTTTGCTTGAGAACACACACACACACACACACACACACACAGGCCAAAAGGGAGACTTATTGGGAGAACATAGAAAACCCAAGAACAGAGAACAGAGTTAGCTGATCTTCCCAGAGGACTAGAGCCAGCAAATGGTAAGACATCAGAAACCAATTCAGCAGGGTGCCTGGATGGCTCAGAGGGTCAAAGCCTTTGCCTTCGGCTTGGGTCATGATCTCAGGGTCCTAGGATGGAGCCCCAAGTCAGGCTCTCCGCTCAGCAGGGAGTCTGTTTCCCCGCCCCCCCCAACTCCCCCCAATCTCTCTCTGCCTGCCTCTTGGCCTACTTGTGATGTCTGTCTGTCAAATAAATACATAAAAATATTAAAAAAAAAAAAAAAGAAACCAATTCAGCTATATTTCTCCCACTATCCTAGGACTACATAGTTTCTCTCACTGCAACTTCTCTTTGCATATCATTAGATCCTCTTATCTTTTAAATCTCTTGGCTTCTCTTCATTTTTAGTGCCATGATTTTATTATAAAATACTGTCTTTTTCTGCTGGAAAACTGAAACGACCCCCTAATTTTTCTCCCCAAATCCACTCTTTCCCATTTCTAAACTGTTGTTCTGACGAGAGCCAGAGTTGTTTGTTTGCTTGCTTGTTTGTTTGTTTTTTGAGAGGGGGTGGGGAGGAGCAGAGAGAGAGGGAGAAAGAATCTTAAGCAGGCTCCACACCCACCTTGGAGCCTGACCCCGGGCTCAATTTCCTGACCCTGAGATCAAGACCTGAAATCAAGAGTTGGATGCTCACCTGACCGAGCCATCCAGGCGCCCCTCAGAGAGAGGTTTTTTTTTTTAAAGATTTTATTTAGTTATTTGGCAGACAGAGATCACAAGTAGGCAGAAAGAGAGGAGGAAGCAGGCTCCCTGCCAAGCAGAGAGCCCTATGCGGGGCTCGATCCCAGGACCCTGGGATCATGACCTGAGCCGAAGGCAGAGGCTTAACCCACTGAGCCACCCAGGCGCCCCCAGAGAGAGATTTTTGATGGCAAATGTATTCAGTGGTTTTCCGTTGCTCCTAGGATAAACATCAAAATCTTAAATATGGTATGGAACTGGGTTACTACTCACCCACATCCAGTGCTGCCATTTGTTATTGTGTTTCTGTCAGAGGATTATATAGTCCTGCCCCTGTTACTTTCAGGTATGGCAAAGGTTTTGCTGAAGAGTGAAAGTGAGAGTCTACCTTCCCCTTGGGTCATGATCCCAAGGTCCTGAGATCGAGTCCCGCATCAGGCTCCCTGCTCAGCGCGGAGTCTGCTTCTCCTTCTGCCTGCTCTGCCTGCCACTCTCCCTGCTTTGTGTTTGCATTCTCTCTCTTTGACAAATAAATAAAATCTTTTTTTTCTAAGTGAAAGTGAAATGTGAGCACACACTTTAATGCCAGTAGGGATTTATTCCTTTTGTTTTCCTTCTGCAACGTTGCAGGTAGCAACCAGTCTGTCAACCTGAATTCAGAGTGAAGATGACTTGGAACAGAATCATGGTGGTATGTAGCACGAGACATAAATAAGCCTTATTGCAGGCCATCGAGATTTTCTGTATCATTTGCTATTTGGCAGAACCTAGCCTATCCTAACTGATGTACATGCTCTATGAGCACTTATTGCTCAATCTCTCTGCTGTGACCCCACTAGCCTTTCAGAGCTTACACAGGTTTCTACTTCCACCCTTAGAACTTTATCTCTGTTATTCTGTTTCCTTGGAAAGTTCTTTACACCCTTTTTTGCCCAGTTAATATTTACTCACCAGTGAGATCTTAGCTTAAGTGTGAAGTACTCAGGGAAGGACTGCCTGACCTATGTTCAAAGTACCCTGAATTCTGGGCACCTGGTTGGTTTAGTCAGAGGAGCATGCAACTCCTGGTCTCCTTGAGCCCCATGTTGGGTGTAGAGGTTACCTAAATAAAGAAAACTTTAAAAAAAAAACCCACAAAGTATCCTGAATTTACCTTCTTTGTCATTATGTTCCTTTAACTAAACTATAAGTTCCATGAAGACAAAGACGGGTATGCCATAGTAAGCATTATATTTCCAGTGACAGGAAGGAAGGACTTTTCTCTTTCCAAGAGCAGATTTTTCTGCCTCTTTTATGTATGACAGAAAATGGCCATTCTAGTACTTTTAACTCCAGGGCCACCAGATGATCAGTATTCCAATATTTTATTTCCAAATTCTTGGAGTAAGAATCTCGTTGACTAAACTTAGATATGTTCTATCATGATCCACCCATAGTTTACTGGAAGATCTATGTCAAGCAGAACCAACATGGCTACAGAGACTTCTCACAGAATTGGGGAAATTCCTAGAGAAGGAGAAAAGAGTTGAGCAGACACCTCCAGGAGTATCTGCTACAGTCACTACAGCTGACTCTACTGTGAACTTGACTTTAACAATCTTGCTCTCAAAATTATCCTCATCCATACAATGGAACAATCTCTACAGGGGACTGCTTAAGGAAGAGGATGGTGACCAAGTAATTCTGATTCTGTCTCTCTGAGTTTTGTCTCTCCTTTGGGAGTCTGTCACTTTGAATACCACTGCTACTTCACTTTGATCCTTTGGGGGGGATGGTTACTCTTCTCCTTTTCTATCAACATTAACATTGAAAAAACAGTAGCAGGGGCACCTGGGTGGCTCAATTGGTTAAGTATTTGGCTTCAGCTCAGGTCATGACCTCCGGGTCCTGGGATCAAACCCACCCCAGGCTCCCTGCTCAGTGGGGAGTTTGCTTCTCCCTCTCTCACTCTCTCTCTCCCTCTTTCTCAAATAAATAAAAAAAAAAGAAAGAAAGAAAAAAAATAACAAAACCAAACCGAAATAACAACAACAAAAACCCTTCCCTTGATTCTCCATAATGCTGTTGGGATAGATAAGCTTGAATTTTCAGAAGAATTTTAATAAATATTAAGGAAGAGCAAAAGGTAAATGAAAAATACAAGACATTAAAAACACTGTGGCTCACAAAAAAAAGGTTTCTAACTCTTTCCTTGGATATATGGTTCTTATCTCATTTCATTTAGGATCAAGGGAAAAGAGGTGCCTTATCATCTGAATATCTGAATGTTTCTCACCAACAGCACAAAAGATAACAATGACAAAAAAATAAAGTTCAGCTTTTCTAGGTTTTTTCCAATAACATTTCTTCCAACTTAAAATGGAAAACAGGGGTGCCTGGGTGGTTCAGTTAGTTAAGTGTCTGTCTCTGTTCAGCTCAGGCCCTGATCTCAGGGTCCTGGGATCAAGCCTCCAGTCAGGATCCCTGCTCAGTGAGGAGTCTGCTTTTCCTTCTCCCTCTGCCTTGCCCCCCCACCACCCCTACTTTGTTCTCTTTCTTGAATACATAAGTAAAAATCTTTAAAAAAAGGAAAACAAAATAATTATTGTTATTGAATTAATTATTGTTAATTGAAACTATTTCTATATGTTTGGTCATTTCTACCTTTCTTTCCAAAAGATTTTAAGTAATCTCTATACCCAACATCAGGCTCAAACCCACAACCTCAAGATCAAGCGTCACATGCTCTACCAACTGAGCCAGCCAGTCATCCTGTTCATTTCTATTTCTTAAAGAACTTTAAATATTTATGAAATATTTTTAAAGGCACCTGCATAACTAGTGATACAATCCAGTTATTTTTCAGTCTTTATATCTTACATGGACATTTATTTAATACAAGAAAAACAGCAACAACAAGCTTTCCTCTTTTTTATTGTTAATATAAATTAGAACGTAACTTGAGGTAACATATACTAGGATTCCCTAAAAACATTTGCAAATGGTGACTGAATACAATTCATCTGAAGCAACATGATATGAGTTTCCATTAAAACTTTTTCAAGTGTGCTTCATTCTGATAAGTATGTCCCATGTCCTATTACATTTTTTTTCCTAAACAGAGACTATGAACTGTATTGTAGTTTTCAGCTTAAACTAATTTATTGTTTAAACTGTTACATTTTCCAGAGTGTCATGCAGTTTTTATATAGTCTTGGCCTCCCTTTTGTATGCACTATTTTCCCCAGTAAATCTAATCAGAAATAATTCTCATATCTTTAAAAACTTTTTATATTTGTTACATTCACATGTGATATATCAAATTAAAACTTTTTGAGCTCTAGAAATACGTACAGTTTGAAGTCTTTTTCTTTGGTTAAAAAATGAGGGACTATAATGCTTTGAGTTCAGTGTAAATGAAGATTCTATTTTATTTTTTAATAAGTTTTTTTATTTTTATTTTTTTGATTTTATTTGTGAGAGAGAGAGAGAGAGAGAGAGAGAGAGAGAGACAAGCAGGAGGAATTGCAGGCAGAGGGAGAAGCAGTCTCCCTGCTGAGCAGGGAGCCCATGACCCTGGGATCATGACTTGAGCCAAAATCAGGTGCTTAACTGACTGAGCCACCCAGGTATCCCATGAGGATTCTATTTTAAAGTACTTATAGTATCATGGTGTAGGTTAAAACAAGGCTGGGACTAGCAATTAGATTTATGTTCATTCTACATCTGTGCCACTAAGTAATACTGTTGCCATGCTCCTTATTAATTATATTATGGTCTAGTTCCTTTTTTTATCTGTATTGAATTATGTTAGACATTTTAAGTCTCTTCTAGTTCAAAAATTCCGTGGTGCTAAAATAGGAACATTTTCTGATATCTGAATTTATTTTTTAAAAGAATGCTCTTTGACCATATTTCTAAGTTCTTACATTGGTAAATTTTTTTAAAAGATTTTTTAAAAAAGATTTTTATTTATTTATTTGACAGAAAGAGATCACAAGTAGGCAGAGACGCAGGCAGAGAGAGAGAGAGGAGGAAGCAGACTCCCTGCTGAGCAAAGAGCCCGATGCGGGGCTCAATTCCAGGACCCTGGAATCATGACCTGAACCGAAGGCAGAGGCTTTAACCCACCGAGCCAACCAGGCGCCCCTAAAAGATTTTATTTTTAAGTAATCTCTGTACCCAATATGGGGCTCAAACCTACAACCCTAAGATCAACAGTCACATGCTCTACAAACTGAGCCAGTCAGGAGCCCGTTTACATAATTTTTAATTTTTAATTCTGTCTTTAAGCACCATGTGCATGTCAGCCATGTCAAATCCATTAAGGCAATCCAGTAAGGCAAGGCAAAAATAAGTAAAATATATGTAACTTTAAATTGTTCAAATGGTAAATTTTATGTTATGCATACTTTATCACACAAACACACATTATATATGTCTATACATATCTGAATGCTTCCCTAACATTTTGTGCCTACCATTTAAAAATTCCATCGTATTTATTTGGACACAAGTCTGTTTCTCCAAAAGACTCAATCACTCCAAGGACAAGGACTCTCTTAATCGTATATGTAACTTCAGGGCTTATGCCACTGTCTGGCTCTTAGTTACTGGGAAGGGCAATTATATGCTGGCTTTCCCAAGTGTTGCTATTGCATATATTTTAATTATCATTTCAATCAAAGCAATGCATTAAACATATATGTTGCAAACATTTAAAATATAGGGCAGAAAAATTCCTTATCACATATTATGAGTTGGAGTTCAGAAACTCATAGTGGTCATAAAACTCTAGATCTTCAATAAATGTCAAATTAATGCAGGAGACTTGAGAAGTCAAAAAGATAAACACAAGTCCTAGCATCACCCCAACAGATCCAGCTCACATGGAGTGTCAGAGAAGTACAAGATATTATATTTCTTAAGAAGTATGCCAGTTAAGCCTTTCAAGTAGCTATCTAACTAAATAACCCCTAACACCTTCTCAGAGTAGCTTTTAACAAAGACATTGTATTTCAGCCTCAATCTAAAATTAATCAGCTGCCTGGAATATCCATTCACTGCTGAGACAAAACAAAACAAAACAAAACAAAACAAAACAAAACAAAACAAAACAAAAAAAGGCTACCAGTTGGTAACTTTATTGACATTCCCGAATACTAGTGTCATTTTCTTAAACCAAAACTTACACTACTTAACTATATGTCACTAATTGACAGGTTAGCTCATATGTTTACCACATAAAGGAAAGTTGGCTTCCCCCCCCCCCCCCCCCCAATGAACGGGGCTAATCCGCTCCACCTCCTTCACTTTACATTCAGTTAAAACAATCCGGGAACTAGTTAATCAGAAATCTAAACTCAGTGGAGTTCTACACCCCCCAACCATAACAGCTCAGCGCTTGGGAAAAGGCATCTTAGAAGCTGTGCGTTAGAGACCGCTAGAGATCCCAGGAGCTTTCCTTTCCTGAAAACTACAGACCACACCCCAGTTTAGACCGCTGTGCACCTTACTGGTCGGAATGGCGCGCAGCGAATGGGAGGGAGCAAAAGGCGAGATTAACAGCCTGGGTCGGTGGGGAGGTGGCCGGGGAACAATCTTATAAAATTTGAGCCCCGAAACTCTTTAGGTTATGGAGGATAGACTGGAGCTCGTTTACGTTAGGCCTAAACTTCGACAAGAAAAGTGGCGCTAGGGAAAAAAAAAACAAAAGAGTAAGCTCCCGAGTTCTAGTGTTCACGGTAGGGCCGTTAAACGCAGCAGAAAAGCGGGCGTGTGTTTTTTCTTCCTCTTCCCGCCTCCCAAGAGACGCGAGTCCAGTCCTTTCCCCTCATTTTCACCCGGGCGGGGTCCATGACTGCCCCAGTCGCGGAGCCGGGTCGAAAGCCGCCCCGCCCCCCGCGCTGCTCCCGCCCTCGGGGTCCTCTCCGCCCCACCTCCCCCTCGCTAGTGGAGGTAGCTGCCGGGGCCGTCACGTGTTCCGGCAGCCGCCAAGTGAAGCCGCTTTTGCGACGCAGTGACAGCCAAATGGTGCGACAGGAGAAGCCGCAGCTGCGGCCGCAGCGCCCCGCACGGAGAATCTTGAGGCGGCTCCTGGCGTCGCCCAGAGAGAGCAACTGAGTGAACAGAATCAGGCGCGGGCGGGCGGCGGCGGCGGCGGCGGCGGCAGAGGCGGCGGGCGGCGAGGGGGAGCCCGCTACGAATGCCCTCGCTCCCCGCCGCTCTCCATGAACCGGGCGAAATAAGCCGCACCTCCAGCAGGGGCTGCGCCTCCATGAATCCCTAGGTTTTTTTTTTTTTTTTTTTTCTTTCTTTCTTTCTTTCTCCGCTCCTCAGCCCCCGCCCGGGGTCCCGTCCCGCCTTCTCCCTTCGTCAGCGGCGGCCGCGGCCAGGTGCGGAGTCCAGAGCGGAGCGCAATGGCGTCCAACCCCGAACGGGGGGAGATTCTGCTCACGGAGTTGCAGGTAAGGGCCGCGGCCCGGACGGGAGGCGCTGGGGAAGGAATGAGGGAGAAAGTCTGGCGCGGGGTCGGGAGCCCGGGGAAACCGTAGGGCTGCCGCGCCCCTAGCCCGCTCAGTGCGGAAACTCGGGGATGTCACTCGGGAGCCGCTTCCTTCGGGAGCCGGACTCTCTTCTCCCGCCACAGCTCTGGCCTGCCACCACTTTAATTTGAGTCTACCTACCAGAGGGACCCCATGTCTGTCGGCTGCCTGCAGTCTGCCCCCCCCACGCCCGGTCCCCGGAGCGGCCAACTCAGCGCCCCCTCCCTGGTGTCAGAGCCGCCCGCGGACGCCCCTGTAGCCCTCTCCCTTAGCCAGGCCAGGCCCCGCCCCGCCTTTCCCTTGTACACCGCTCGTTAAACTCCTTTGAATGACTCCCAAGCTGTTTTCTCGTCCCTCCCCTTCCCCTCCGACTCGGCACAAAGAGCGCCCCCATAACTTCCAGCCCCCAGACAAGTTTTTTCGTTCTTTCTTTCTTCTTCTTCTTTTAAAAGCGTGTCATACCAAATGCTTGCCTCACTTCATTATCCCTCTTCAGGTGACTGAATTTCTTTCCTCTAATAGGAGGGCTACCTTTTCTGCTGTCTCTCTTTCTTTAACCAGATGATAGGTATATGGTCCCCTTCGTTGCTACTCCCTGCTCAGATCCGGAAGCTCAGATGCTGATGCTTTTCAGACTTTCATTTTCCCTCCCGTTTGAATACCAGAGAAAGAGCTACAGAAGTTGTTTACAAATGAGCTAGCAGTAGACTGAGGGAGAATGTTGGGCACCACATGCCTGCGGAAGATGAGAACAAAATAGGTTCGTTGATCAGTTGAGTATGTAGAGTAGTAGTATTATTGTTTTCCATTTACGTCTAAATATTTAATGATATAGGCATGATTTTTGTCCTTAAGTCTGTGCTATGCAAGGGTACCTACGCTACTCTTTTGAGTTTATTTTTTATTACTTTGGGGTGTTCCTGAGATAGTCACATCTGGATTAAAATTTTATGCTTGTTTTTTTACTTATATTTATTTTGGTGTGTTTTACTGTAGACGTCTTTTAACTACTCGAATATTGGAGATAGGAATTAAGAAAATATATATTTTTTGTGTGTATGCGTTAGACTGTTGATTCTTTTTTAAAAGACTGAATCTAGACCCTGAAGGGTTGATTGTTGATGATGCCAGAATTAAGTACTGCAACTGCTTCTGTTCTGCTGTTTAAGTATATTTTTTGATAGATCGCTTTATAACTTCAGTTTATTGTGCAGTTAGATGTAAGCTTGAAGGTATTGTTATATTTGATATTTAGTGAGCAAAAGTAGAGATTTCAACAAGGTATACCAATGCAGGGTTGCTAACTTGGAATCCTTTGAATCAGCTTTGAACTTCATGTCATTGAACATGTTGCCATATAGTAGTTTAATTAGTCTTAGCCTTTTATAAGGTCTTACAGCATACCGCATTTGCTAAATGAATGAAATTTATTGTTTTATTAATTTACATGAGCTTTTAAAATAAGGTTTGTTTGAGGCACGTTGGAAATGGTTTCCACTGCCTAGTCTTGAAATATGAAAAGCATCATTTTGGTTCTGAGAAAAAAATTGCAAAACTGGGCAGGAGCATTTTTCTTTGAATAGAGTGGCTTCAGAATTAGAAAGTACTTGGCATCCTTATTTGTGTTTTACAGAATTGTCATAAAAGACACTCATTTTGGCGCTGGACCTGCAAATATATTTTCATATGTGTTAAAACACTTAGGGAATTTTAATAAGATCAATTTTGACAGTATGAAGGAAGCAAGCCGAAGAGATAAGAAATTTTAAATATGACTTTAAAAAATGGGATCAAAGTAGGGGAACACCTAATCTAAAGTTAGATTTTTTTTTTTTTTTTTTTTAGAAAGTCTAACACCTTCCAGAAAAAGAACGATTTTTATTAAGTATTACCTTATAAGTTGACAAGTATATCCAGGTCATTTTTCTTGGTGTATTTGACTCCTGGTTTTAATAAAAGTTACTGCATTTGGACTTTATAAATATAAATATAATATGTATTAAATTCATTGAGAACATTATATCAGCACTGAAGGTAAATTGTGATAAAATTTGCTTCACCAAGTATATCCATCTATTTCTTTACTATTTCATTTGGTCGTGAAACTAGTATATCATAACCAAATGTTTCTCAAACTTGTTCGGAGAACCAGTTTTTAAAAAGCGTGTAAGTGGTTTGAATTTGTTTAAATTGAGAAATTAATATGTAATTCTTAATGCTTCTCTGACATACTGATTTTAAGTATTTAAATAATTATGTAGCAAGTTTCAAAACTGGTGTTTAGTAGTTAAAAACTGTTACTTTGCCCTGTCTTGTTTCGGGAATACTTGTGTCACTCTGAAAGTTACATGTTACAACCTACTTTTAATGAAATTGATACTTATTTTTAGAAACATTGTATATCCAACATTTTTTTAAAAGATTTTTTTTATTTATTTGAGAGGGAGAAAGAGAGAGTGAGCAAGAGCACAAGAGCAGGAAGAGGGAAAGGCAGACCCCCCCCTGCCAAGTATGGGGCCCCACACTAGGCTTGATCCCAGGACCCTGGGATCATGACCTGAGTCAAAAGCAGACACTTAACTGACTGAGCCACTCAGGCACCACTGTAATATCCAACATTTTAAAACTGGTTTTCAAATTATATTGCAGAATTTGAAATACTTTACTACTTGAGTTGGAATTGGCTTATTAATAACCTTCAGTTGTGGAAAGACAAAACAAAATCTGAACCCATGGTGTTCTGCCTTGTTAAATTACTATAATATTTCTATGGAGTAATGTTTCTAACTCTTGCTAGTAATTTAGGAGGCTAATTTGACAAGGAATCATTAATAAAGTACACATAAACTTTAATGGTTAGAGGCCTCAATGTATAAGGAAGAATATTTGCTGTAGAAAATAAAAATAGGCTGTTAAAAATATAAACAATTTGCAATTTTTAATTTTTATCTCTTATAACTAACTTGTTTTATCAACTGTTCTCTTTATCTTTTATTTGAAGTGGAAACTTAGATATTTTTTTGTAGGGCCAAAGAAATTAAATTTTATTTTTAAGGAAACTGGATTAATAAAAACTAAAGAATATCAAAATGGAAATATTGGTTACAACAGTAATTTGGTAGACTGCAGATTCAGATATTGAATACCATACTAATAAAGTTACCATGTTGATTATTAGTGATTTATTGTCATCAAAATGCCTAATAAAAAGTAGTAGGCCAAGAATCTCAAATTCTTTTCTTAGCAGAATTTTTTTAAGTAGAGGTAACTTGCTCAAGTGGAAGGTTGAGGTAGTTAGCCTTAAGTTACAGGGATTCATTTCAAGAAACATTTATTGAATATCTACAAAATCTATCACATATTGGAGGATATAAAGTTGAGAAGATATGACTTCACTTTCTAGAAGAGAGTACAAATAACAGTAATTGAACATTTGCTGTCAGTTATTGTGCTTGATACTCTTACCTCCCTTTTTTAATCTTTACTATAGTCCAATAAGGTTGTTATTTCCATTTGACAGATCAGGAAACTGTTTAGGACTGTTAGGTCGATCATTCATGGTTACACTGTCAATCTGAGTTTGAAATCAGATCTGTGCGTTTTCTACTATACCATATTTTGAGCTGCCACAGTTCTATGGATCTGTAAATATTTTGCATTGCAGTGTTATGGATGTGTGAACTTTAAAAAAAATTACCAAAAATGTAATTAACCAGAGTTAACTTTAATATAAATTTTATACTGTTTGTAAGGTGCCTCTATAACAAAAATGATTTCTGTGTTCTGTTGGTAGTCTATAATTTAGCAGTTCTTTGTCATTGGGAATAAGGTGTAATATTCTACAAAGACTAAGAGTGCAAAAAGAACCTTTTTGCAGGTTTTCATTATTTAATAATTACTGTTTCTGGTGAAAGTTGTCAAATGTTTGCTGAAATTCTTCCAAATGATTTTCCATTTTTCTGTAGTCTATCCATAAAATAAATTTAGCTTTAAAATTTTAAGCTCCTGTGTAATCAAGCTTTGTGTTTGGCACTTAGTAGGCACTCAGTACATTGATGAAAAGATGCCCTCCATTTGTCACCTACAATGAGAAATGTCTTGACGTTTCCAGCAGAAGTTGATTATAGGAGCTCCTGAGTTGTCTCAATTGGTTAAGCATCTGCTTTCGTGAGACTCAGGTCATGGTCCATGGGTTCTGAGATTGAGCCCAGCATTGAGTTCCTTGGTTAGCGGGATGTCTGCTTCTTCCTCTCCTCCCCGTTTGTGCTCTCTTATTCTCTCTGTCTCAAATCAAATCTTAAAAAAAAAAAAAGAAAAAAAAAGAAAAAGAAAGAAAAAAGAAATTGATTATAATCATTGCCTAAGAAATTAACATTTTGAATCCCTTGTCCCAAAAATATTCCCTTGAAAAGTTTAAAAGGGATTTCTGCACTAGTTATGTTACACCTACACACAACACAGTTATTTTACCCATTTGTGCACAATTAGGTGACATCTAATTTTGCATTGATGCCAGAAAGTAGAATGTCTCTGTTGGGATGATTAAGATTTTATGGTGGGTTGGAGGAATGTAGTATGAGAAAGTAAGCAGGATAGGCAAGGTGGAATTTATAGTTCTTTTCATTTCTCTTCTTTTCTTCCTTAAAGAGAGAGACAGAGCACGAGTGGGAAGGGCAGAGGGAGAAGGAGAGACAATCTTTAGCAGGCTCCACACTCAGCATGGAGCCTGACGTGGGACTTGAACCTACAATCCTGAGATCATGACCTGAGCTGAAATCGATTTGGTTGCTTAACTGGCACTTAACTAAGTGCCAGCTGACCCATCCAGGCACCCCTACAGTTCTTTTAAAATTTAAACATAATACATGTTCACTGTAGAAAATCTATAAATATAGGAAAGCACAAAGAAAATAAAACGTGCTCATAGTTCTGTTACTCAGAGATAACTGATGAAATTTTCCAACTTATAAGTCCCAAGGCATTTTAATCCATTTTCTCTCTGTCCCCCCACTTTTAATTGAGATATATTTGACATACAATATTGTGTAATTGAAGGTATACAATGTAGTGATTTAATATTTTTCTTCCCTTTATCCCACTTATTAGAATTTAAAGAAAAATGAGGTTCATAGCCTTTTAAGATAGAAGTAGCTATAGGTTAAGAAAATTTCTTTCCACTAGTTATAGATATTTGGATCTAACTGGCTTTACTGACTTTATATAAAAATAGTTTGATTTTAAGTCAGTACTTTGAGATATAGTTGAGAAGAAAAGTGAAGAGTACAGTGCAGACTTAGTAATGGACAATGATACATAGCATCAACTCTGAATAATAAATTGATACAGTGTGGTTTTTCAGCTTAGATTTGATTATTGCTACTTTTACAGAAATGCTGCATACTTTATTAATAAGGCCTATCTTTAAATGACTTGCCAAATACCTTTTATCTAGGTAAAAACTGTGCTGAAACTAGTGTTACAAAATGATGGCGCTAAATAGATTGTTTTTCTGGCTTTACTGACTTTATATAAAAATAGTTTGATTTTAAGTCAGTACTTTGAGATACAGTTGAGAAGAAAAGTGAAGAGTACAGTGCAGACTTAGTAATGGACAATGATACATAGCATCAACTCTGAATAATAAATTGATACAGTGTGGTTTTTCAGCTTAGATTTGATTATTGCTACTTTTAAAGAAATGCTGCATACTTTATTAATAAGGCCTATCTTTAAATGACTTGCCAAATACCTTTTATCTAGGTAAAAACTGTGCTGAAACTAGTGTTACAAAATGATGGCGCTAAATAGATTGTTTTTCTGTTATCTCTAATATAATACAGATTTTTCTAGTCTTGTACAACTTCATTCACAAATGATTGGTAGTGGGGCATCTTCTAGGCATTGTCTGTTTACCCCAGGGCTTTGCATTTGATTCCTTGGGCTCTTCTCTTTTTGCTTTTCAAATTTGGCAACAGAAGATTTTTATGCCTTTTATCAGGTTATTCCTATGTGCCGCCTTTTATTTATTTTTACTTTTTTTCAAAGATTTTATTTATTTGACAGACAGAGATCACAGGCAGGCAGAGAGAGAGGAGGAAGCAGGCTCCCTGCTGAGCAGAGAGCCTGATGGGGGCTTGATCCCAGGACCTTGGGATCATGACCTGAGCTGAAGGCAGAGGCTTTATTTAACCCACTGAGCTACCCAGGCACCCCTATGTGCCACCTTTTAAACAAAAAAAAAGAGGAGTAGTAGTTTGTAGAGATAAATATCACTTAAAACTTGCAGATGTATATATATTTAAATAGAATAGTTACTTCTCAGGGTGCCTGGGTGGCTCAGTGGGTTAACCATCAAACTCTTGATTTCAGCTTAGGTCACTGTCTCAAGGTAGTTGGATCAAACCCTGCATCAGTCTCTGTGCTCAGTACAGTCTGCTTGTCCCTCTCCTCCCTCTCCTCCCTCTCCTGCTTTTCTCTCGTGTGTGCTCTCTTCTCTCAAATAAATAAATAAAATCTTAAAAAAAACAATAGTTACTTCTGCATCATTTCCTTGTAAGATGTACTGCATTGAACAATTATCAAATGTCTGTTGTATTTCAAATACCAGTTTTACTTTGTGAGAAGATCATATAACATTTAATATGATTAACTTTAGGTATACAGCAGTGTTCAAAGTTGGCAGCAAAGTTGGAAAATTGAAAAGTATTTAAAAGCTTTAAAAAGATATTTTATATTTCGAATGGGAAAACATTAGTCAAAAAGCCTCTAATATCTTAGAAAAGCAGAAGTAAAAAAACATTTATTTTGATACATTCTGGTTTCTCTTAATTTTATCTAGTAAAACTTTATTTGAAATTAGCTCAATTGTCATGTTTCATTTTTCACAATCTAACAACAATTGTATAATATTATGTGTATAAATATTGTCTGTTTAAAATGAACAGGAAAGCATGGGAGGAATGTATTTGATAATAAATACCTTAGATTTGGGGGTAAATGTTGGTGTCACATTATAAAGATGAACTGATACATAAGAATTACATAAGATATACTGTTATTAACATCTATCTATTCTAGAAACTCGGTAGTGATTTGCTTTTTCTAATTAGTTAAAGCTTTGCTTCCCAGGCTCAAATATACCTTGATTTATTGGAAAGCTGTTATGACAGAATTTGGAATTTGTTTTAGATTATAGAAGACATACTTACATATTTAAATATCATACATACATATGTTAAATATCATATGTTTTACACATTAATCATACTGTTTCCCCTTTCCTGTAGTCGCCACCATAGTGATTCTCTAAGGAGGTTCTTGTTTTGCCTGTTTCAGAATTTTCATTGAACTAATTTCATTATATATATATATTTTTTAAGATTTTATTTATTTACTTGACAGACAGAGATCACAAGTAGGCTGAGAGGCAGGCAGAGAGAGATGAGGAAGCAGGCCCCCTGCCAAGCAGAGAACCCGATGTGGGGCTCAATCCCAGGACCCTGGGACCATGACCCGAGCCGAAGGCAGAGGCTTTAACCCACTGAGCCACCCAGGTGGCCCTATATTTGTTTTTTCTTTCTTCTTTCTTTTTTCTTTTTCTTTTTCTTTTTTTTTTTTTTACTTTTACTAAACCTTAGGTACAGTGCATTGGATTAATTATCCATCCATGTATCAGTCACTATAATAGGCACCCATGGACCACTATTCACTCCCCACCTCCCCAAAAAGCTAGGAACTTAACCTACGGTTATCTCCACCTTCTTGACAACTAAGGTCATGAGGCCTGTTTTCATTCTCTTGCTTTATTTGTATATAGCTTTGCTGGATATGTCATTCAAAAAGACGTGTCTTTTATTTTAGTTGTTTTTGCATAATTATGTTGAATATAATCTTTCTGAACTTGATTTTTTTATTCATATCATTGGATGTTGCTGTAGTTATTTTAATTTCTGTATAATATTTCATGAGTAAACTATCATCAGCTCCTCCCTTGTTGGATATTTGGTTATTGATTCACTCACTCTCCCTTGTTGAGCATTTAGTTGCTCTTTGGTTTTTGTAATGGTGAAAAATGCTACTGTGGACATTCTATGCATTTTTCCTGTTGTATACATATAAGAATTTTTATTATATACCCAAAGGTAAAATTGCTGTCTCAACAGGGTAGGTGAATGCCCAACTCCAGAAGATTATGCCCGACTTCCAGTATGATTGTAGCAATTTGTATTCATATCAGCAATATATGAGATGAAAGATCCTTTGATTATCCATGTTCTCTAACAATTGATATTGTCTTTAAGTTTTACAAATCAGAAGAGTGTAGAATGTGTGTTACCACATTGTAGTCTTGATTTGCATTTTCCAGATCATCACTGATGTAGAACAATTCTTTTTATGTTTATTGGCCTTTTATAACTCCTTATCAGTGAAATTCCTCTTCATGTTAATTCTTTGTGTATACTGTGAATGTCTTCTCTCAGTTTGTAACTTGTCTTTTCACTTTATTTTAGGGAGTTTGTGGGAGCGACGGTTTTAAATGTTTTACCTTTTGGCAAATATTTAGAATAATTTATATCATTGTGATCAGCAAGCGCGCACTTAATATCTATTCTAGATTTGTTACAGAAAGGGTAAAGTTACACAGTTTTGACCTCTGGATTCACAAACTGTCCAAATGAACAACCATAGAAAGTCTGAAAATATTCTATCACTTAACATGTACCAGACACTCAAACGTTAGTTGATTCAATTAAAGAATTAGAATAGAATAGAATAGAATAGAATAAAGAATAGAATTAGGGGCGCCTGGGTGGCTCAGTGGGTTAAAGCCTTTGCCTTCGGCTCAGGTCATGATCTCAGGGTCCTGGGATCGAGCCCTGCATCGGGCTCTGTGCTCAGCAGGGAGCCTGCTTCCTCCTCTCTCTCTCTGCCTCTCTGCCTACTTGTGATCTCTGTCAAATAAATAAATAAAATATTTTAAAAAAATTGTTAAAAAAATGAATTTACAAGCAAAAAGTAGTGAAAATTTTATATGTAGTTCATGAACTGCTGATTTTTCCCATTCATTAACTCTTCAGTGCAAACTATTATTATTAATTATTATTTCTTTAAAGAACAAATTGGATCAGTTATTTAGTTATGTGCATAGTTTGTTAGTAAAGTGCTGGAGTTGATTAGATTTAATGCTGGTTATAAAACAAAATATTATTGTGGAATTTCCTGGTGTTTATAAACCTGAGCTCTTATTCTTGTCACTGCTTGGGTATCTTTTGGTGAAAGAAATACAAACAAAATTTTAATTTTAGTTGAATTTATCAATCTTTTCTTGTAATTGCATTTTGTATAAGAAATTTTCCCTTACTTTGGGTCTAATAGATATTTAACTATATTTTCTTATAAGTTTTTGGAGTTTTATTTTTTATATGTAAGTCAATACATCCACAGTTGATTTTTGAATACAGAGTAAGATAAAGGTCTGAGTTATTTAATTTTTTTAAAAGATTTTATTTATTTATTTGACAAAGAGAGACAGCAAGAGAGGGAACACAAGCAGGGGGAGTGGAAGAGGGAGAAGCAGGCTTCCTGCTGAGCAGAGAACCTGATGCGGGACCTGATCCCAGCACTCTGGGATCATGACCTGAGCCGAAGGCAGGCACTTAACCACTGAGCCACCCAGGCACCTCTGAGTTATTTAATTTTTAAAATATTATGAAATATATATCACTATTTCTTAAATTTAAATTTAAAATAGAACATTTTTCAGTTTTTAAGGCAGAAACATTTCTGAATAGCCTTATTTAATTTTTGTGAGTTAGAAGTTAAGGGTATATCATACTAGGTTATATAATGAATTATACTTGAAGTTATCCTTACCTAAATTGTTAGTAACTCACTTTTTCCTTACAGTACCAGTTTGTGGTTTTTCTCTTTTTTGTTATATCCTCTGAAGCCTTTGGTCAATAAGATCCTTGATCTACTTCTTAACTTCTCATCATATTCCCCATTTGTGGCTCAAACCTGTATTTTCCTAAGCCCAATCTACTCCTATTCCTTTGTTCTCAGCATCACTCACCTAGTCACTGCTTCTACTGAGTGATGCACAATATTTAATAAAGTGAGTTTCCTCAGCTTTTCTTCTTTCTTTTTTTTTTTTTTTTTAAAGATTTTATTTATTTATTTATTTATTTGACAGAGACAGACAAGCAAAACACAGAGGGAACACAAGCAGGAGGAGTGAGAGAGGGAGAAGCAGAATGCAGGGCTTGATCCCAGGACCCTGGAATCACGACCAGAGCTGAAGGCAGATGCTTAATGACTGAACTACCCACGCGCCACAACTTTTCTTCCGTTGACTTTAAGATTTCTTGGAATTTTAGCCATTGGTTTTTGTTGCTATTAATCAATCTTAAGGAAAAGTTGTTTGATCTCATTGAGGCTATAATTTCCTAGATTTCTGCTTCCTTTGGAATATCATTCCATTCTTTTGCAGTTGGGGCTTTCATTTTCCCCTGACTCTTTGCTTAAAAAAAGTTTACATCTCTCTATCTCTTTTTTTTTTTTAATTTTTATTCATTTGACAGAGAGAGAGAGAGAGATCACAAGTAGGCAGAGAGGCAGGCAGAGAGAGAGGGAAGCAGGCTCACCGCTGAGCAGAGAGCCCAATGCGGGGCTCGATCCCAGGACCCTGAGATCATGACCTGAGCCGAAGGCAGAGGCTTAACCCACTGAGCCACCCAGGCACCCCTCTCTTTTTTTTTAAATACTTTTTTAAAATACTGTTGCCCCCCAAACTTCTTTCAATCATCACATTCCTTAAAAGAAATTTCTTTTTTTTTTTTAGGACTTTATTTATTTGTCAGGGGGAGAGAAAGAGAGCTGTGTGAGAGTGCACAAGCAGTGAGAGTGGCAGGCAGAAGTAGAATCAGGCTCCCTGCTGAGCAAGGACCCTGGTGCAGGACTCAATCCCAGGACCCTGGGATCGTGACCTGGAAGGCAGAGACTTAACCAACTGAGCCACCCAGGCATCCTTTTAAAAGAAATTTCTTAGTAGTGTTTGTTTTCTACCACTTATTTCTTAACTTTTTAAAATATTATTTCTGTCCCAATTATTTTGTTGAAATTATTCTCATAAAAGCATCACTGACCTGCTTCTTCTAGTCTCTTGAGACAATTGATACTGTTTCAACTTCCTGAAACTCTGTTGTTTAAATTAAGCTTCGTGGACCTGCACAATATTGTCTACTTTTCTTTCATCATAATCTGCCTATATTTGCTACTGTGGCTTTCTTTTGAGAATTTACCTAGTTTAAATGTTCTACCTGTTTCTAGCCAGTTTGTCCTCTAATTTATTCTTTAGATTAACTGCCAGCATTAATCAGTTTGTTTTGTCAGGATTGCATGGAATAGAAACCCATTTCAATTAGCTTAAACAAAAATTAGATTTATTGGAAGGGTAGAGGGACATCTCACTTTATCCAAAGGTGAGATATATAGTCATGACTCCTGAACAGGAAACTAGAGGCTTGCTTTCTTTCTAGGGCTACATCTCCTATTTCTTCTTTATGTATGTATACTTTTTTATATCTTCTATATACTGATTCTCTTTTATATGGCCCCCAAATGATACTCCCAACTTCTTAATTTCCATGAACTCTTTAAGTCTAATATCTACAGTTAACTGACTCACTTATTCTGTGCCACAGTTATAAATTCTTAATGAGAAAACTTGATTGGCCCTGTATGGAACATGTACTCCTGGTCTGGTCAATTATAGCAATAGAAGTATGGAGTTCTCAGTGTACTGATAAGTACCAATATGACTGCAAAGACTCATAGTGAGTTTGGGTTAGGGACTGTTCTCTAAGAAGGGAGTATAGGTTATAAAGAACTTCTCTAAGACCTTTTTAATAACTTCCCATTAATTTTACAATAAAATATATCAGACCTTCCATTATCCAGCCCTTCTCAATCTTTTCAGATTTTTCTCCCTGTGTATTATTCTATCATATTAAAGTATTTGCCGTTCTTGGAACTACTGCTTTTATACCTCTCTATCTTTGCCTTTGCTCTTTCTAACTTTAAGAATAGTGATATTGATCATCTGCCTGAAAAGCTTTTGGCAAACTGGACACTCTTTAAAATTCTACTAAGAAAAGCATATATGTTGATTGAATATATGATTATATTCATATTCTATAATCAGAAATCTTAAGATACATTTTTGATAAGTAATTTTAGTGATTGATCATGTAGCATTTGATCTGTTGGCAAATTAGCTTACATGCCATTTCGTGGCTCGTGTTACTGAATATGTATATATATATATATATATATATATATATATATATCACCCAATATAGGAACTAATTGTTGTTATATTTGTGTCTGTTGATTTTAGTGCAGGAACTAGGTCTTACTCATCTTTATGTACCTAGTGCCTGGCCTGTGCTTATGCTTGATAAATGCTTGAATAAATAAGTGACTGATTTCTGTGACTGATTCTGTTATTCTTTTGCAACATCTTACTTCTCTCTCTCTTTTTTAAAGATTTTATTTATTTATTTGACAGACAGAGATCACAAGTAGGCAGAGAGGCAGGAAGGGAAGCAGGCTCCCCGCTGAGCAGAGAGCCTGATGCGGGGCTTGATCCCAGGACCTTGGGATCATGACCCGAGCTGAAGGCAGAGGCTTTAACCCATTGAGCCACCCAGGCACCCCTGACTTCTCTCTATTTTTAAAGGTTATCATTCTTCCCCTTCTTGACCATGCTAGAAGTCTGCTGGTCATTTTTATTTGACTACTGTCTAAGCTGCTTTAGTTAATTTTTTTTTTTAATTTTGTAACTTGAATTCATTATTTTGTTACTATCCATGCTTGGGCCTACATTATCATTTGGACAATACAGTATCTTGATAGGTCTCAAATTCCTCTCTCAGATAGCATAGCCAAATTTCTCAAATGTTCATCTAACGAAAGGAACTTTTATATAGGATAAATTCTTAAAAAGGAGAGATACCTTTAAATAGCAAAACTTACTTCTTAGTATATCAGTAAAAGTTATCTAATCTTTTGGAAGCTTTGAGGAGGAAGAGGGATTCTTTTATCTGGTAATGAGCCTATTATGAGTTAGAAGTACTTGTTACAATAAAGGTACTTGAGCCTAACCTTGATGCATTATCAGTTTGGTTCCTGAAGAAAGGGAAACCTCATTGAGCTTTAAAGAAAAAACAAAACATATGCATTTTTTGAAGATACTCAAGCATGTTAACAACCACTGGGTCATGGACCAGTGCTGGTCATGATGATATTTTCACATTAAGGACAATATATGAATATGTATTCTGAATATGATATAAAATTGTGAATTTGTAAGTAAAGGGGTGGACTGTCCTCTGTTCTGAGATTTTTGCCATTTCTACTTCTCTTTACTTTCTTTCTTGATGTCAAAATGTACTCTTAAAGACATGATGAAGATAATTGATAGTAATATCTTAACTGGCAATAAAATAAATCAGTAACCTTATATATACCTGCCCAATTTCTTCTGGGAATTTACTAATCAGTAATTTCAAGGCCTAGTTAAAATCACTGACTAGTCTAGTCGGTAATTCAAGTATTGGAATCCTACAGACCTAGGTTTAAATCTCATTTTTAGCACATATTATCTGCCTGGCTTTGGTATGTGTTATTTAGCAACATGAGGGAAGTTTTCTTACAAAGATGGGGATAATTTCTGGCTCAGAAGGTTATTGTAGGGTTTTTTTGTTGTTGTTGTTTTTTTTTTTTCCATGATACATAGAGTGCCTGGGATATAGTAGATAGTAACTCTTCCTTCTCTCAGGTTTACATTTTAAGATTACTTCATTTTGATTTTTTAAAAATAAGTTGTGTGGCTGACAGACTGTTTAAAGTTAGGTACGTTAAGAGAGGGAGAGAGCTGATCATGCTTTATAGACTAATTGTTTTCCCCTTTTCTCTTTATTTTTTGGCGCCAGAGAAGGTATAATGAGGATAGCTATCAGAAAGTATATTTCCATGGTGTCTTCATTTAAGATAACAGTATGCTGAGATTATGTGTGTAAGAAAAAAGAAATCATAGGTTGATATATGACGAACTACTAGGATTGAGCTTTCATTGAAGACTGTGGTGTGAGAAGTACCTGACTGGCTCAGTCTATAGAGCATGTATGTGACTCTTAATTTCAGGGTCGTGAGTCTAAGCCCATGTTGGGCATGGAGCCCACTTAAAATTAAAAACAAAACAGGGGCGCCTGGGTGGCTCAGTGGCTTAAGCCTCCTCTGCCTTCGGCTCAGGTCATGATCCCAGGGTCCTGGGATCCAGCCCCGCATGGGGCTTTCTGCTCAGCAGGGAGCCTGCTTCCTCTTCTCTGCTTGCCTCTGTGCCTACTTGTGATCTCTGTCAAATAAATAAATAAAATCTTTAAAAAAAATTAACCAAACAAAAAACTGGTTTGTTATTTGTCATGCAGAAATTATTTATTGCAGATATGGAGCTATAGAAGAATTAAGTGATTCCATGCAACTGTTTAAATAAGTTCAGATCTGTATTATGTTCTTTCCCAGAGGCTTGGGACTTTTTATAAAATTTGAGCTAAGATTACATATTTGCAAAGTCCACAATGGTCTTGCACATTTCAGCACAGAGAGATAGATTTATGGTAATATACTTCTGAATATTAATAAATAATATCAGCTCTGTAGTTGAATGTGCTTGAATTTTGTGTAAATTAAAGTAAATGTCCAATTGTTTGTTGCTTATTGGTTAGCATTACTGATTTCCCATTTTGTTTCTATGGAAGCCTTATCTTTGAACTCCAGCATCAGGAAGGTGTTCATTTTACTATAAATTTTTGTTCTGGTGCATGCTTTTATTGTGTTAAAACCTCACTAAACTCTACACAGAATCCTACAGTTAGTTTTGATGTGTCCTTTTAAGGATGGTTGAATAACCAACAGCAACCTTAAATATCAGATCTAAAGCAAAATTCTTCCTTTATCAAGTCCCTAAAAGCACTATACTAAATTTCTAATAGGGGTTGGGATACCTTTCCTTTTGCTCTCCTTGAGTTTGGCGAGATAGTGGATAATCCTTTATTTTAGTATATTTTAATGGTAATTATAGAGAAGGAACTAGGGTTGGTTATAAGATACCTCATAAAAAATAAAGAGAACTATGTTGAAAAAATATGAGAATATTGCTAATAGTAATTTCACCTTATGTGATATGAAGCATTTTCACTTGTATTATTTCTTTGGCTCTTAAAATGACCCTCTGAGTTAGGGATGGGGAGGGATTATTATATCCAGTTTTCAGGTGTTCATGTTCACTTAGCCAATGTCTGCTTTAACCTGAACACTTTTGACTCCTATTCTTTGTTTTAGTACTCCACACAATTCTAATTTTATCAACTTTAAAGCTGTTTTTTTCTTCAGTATACCTAAAAAATTGTTAACATTTTCAAAGCTATGTTGAAAGTGAATGTGAACAGTATCTTTTTTTCCCCAAAGATAACAGAAAATTTTTTCTTTAGTATACCTAAAAAATGGTTAACATTTTCAAAGCTATGTTGAATGTGAATGTGAACAGTATCTTTTTTTCCCCAAAGATAACAGATAATAACTATAAAAGGGAATATGTAATTTGCCACCTAGTTTGAGTATTCATGGGAGTATCAAAGTTCTTTGTAGTATTTTTGTACTACAAAATATTGTGTAGAGGTGTAGTGATTCCAGCTGAAGTAGTGTATAGCTTCTGGAGAGTTTATCGTGGTTTAAAAGTATTAAAATGTTAAAAAATATCACTTAAAGAAAAATCACTTAAAAAATCACTTAAAATTGGGGTGCCTGGGTGGCTCAGTGGGTTAAGCCTCTGCCTTTGGCTCAGGTCATGATCCCAGGGTCCTGGGATAGAGCCTTGCATTGGGCTCTCTGCTCAGCAGGGAGCCTACTCCCCCCCCACCCCCCATCTGCCTCTCTCTACTTGTGATCTCTGTCAAATAAATAAAATCTTTTAAAAAATAAATAAATAAATAAAATCACTTAAAATCACTTAAAGATTTAAAAACATCAACTTCCTGATGAAGTTGAATGATGTTTTCTGTATTTATAAACTGGAGGCCAGTCATGTTACCCACAAAATAGACTTGGGAAGTGAGTGTTTTATATGCATGAGATATTTTAATGAACTGGAAAAATACACATGTTTTATATCTTTTTAAAGGAATAATATATTTCTTTGTTAAAATTTAGCCTGGGCGCTTGGGTGGCTCAGTGGGTTAAGCCTCTGCCTTCAGCTCAGGTCATGATCTCAGGGTCCTGGGATCGAGCCCCCGCATCGGGCTCTCTGCTCGGCAGGGAGCCTGCTTCCTCCTCTCTCTCTGCCTGCCTCTCTGTCTACTTGTGATCTCTCTCTGTCAAATAATTAAATAAAATCTTTAAAAAAAAATTTATCTGCACTTATTTATCCTTTATGTCTGTTTGTGTGGGAGTAAAGATCTTAAAAATAAAAAAGTTTCTTGAAAAGCTTAATATTAAACTTCATTTTATATGTCCTTTCCACTTGAGCATCTAGCAGCTTTCCTAAAATATTTTGGTGTAATATGTTAACATTTAGTGATCATAACATTTAGGCATAAATACATCGGATAAATTTATATGAAAAAGGATCTCTTTTGTTTTTGTGCTCTACATTAATTTTATCCTTCTTTCTTGTGTATGGGTTATTTCTTGTTAATGGTGATACTGTCATTGCTACCTGAGGTTTTGCTTGCTATGCTCTTTGTGACCAGAGAGTTGTACTTTTATTATGCCTTTTCACGAAAATAGTCTTCTAAAGAAGTTAAAAATAACTGGACACAATTAGCAAATAATACATTCCTGGGTTTGGTTTTTCTTGTTGCTCAGTGTGTGACTTGCTCAAGGCCAGCTGTGTTGACAGTCACTAAAACTAAATCAAACCAAACAACAAACACCAAACACTACAATTCAGCTTTGGCTTTACTTTATTTAGGTGACTTCTTTACTTTATTTAGGTGACTACTTTATTTAGGTGACTTAAAAGAACTCCAATATGTTCTGTCCAGCTAATGTTTCCTTCTCTGAGAAAAAGGTTCTTCCTGTATTGGTGACTTTATATTTCTGTTTAGCTGTTCTGTCAGAAGTATTTATTCGGTCAAATCATGATGCTTTAAATTTTTTTTTTTTGGTTGTGATAAAATACATGTAACATTTACCATCTTAACCATTTGAAGTGTGCAGTTCTGTGGCATTAAGTACATGCATCATATTGTGCAACTGTCACCACCATCTATCTCTTAAGAATTCTGTTTATCTTAGCTGAAACTCTGGTCCCATTAAACATTAATATTCCCCAGGTCCTGGCAAACACTATTCTACTTTTTGTTGCCATGTATTTGACATGCACGTGGAATCAATCAGTAAATGTCCTTTTGTGACTTGCCCATTTCACTTAGCATAATGTCTTCTAAGTTCAGCCATGTTGTAAAGTGTCAGAATTTCCTTCCTTTTTTAAGCCTGAATAATATTCCATTGTTTGGGTATACCACATTTGTTTATCCACCCATCCATCAGTGGATACTTGGGTTGCTTCCTTGTGATGCTTTTTTTTTTTAATAAGTATAGCATTGTTGGAGGTTATTATACCTAGTCATGATCATTTGATAGTCTGTAGCTGTGTCATGTACCACTGTAGCCACTAGCCACATGTAGCTGTTAAAATTTAAGTTAATTAAATATAGGGGCACCAGGTGGCTCAGTGGGTTAAACCTCTGCCTTCAGCTCAGGTCATGATCCCAAGCGGGCAGGGAGCCCGCTTCCCTCCTCTCTCTGCCTGCCTCTCTGCCTACTTGTGATCTCTCTCTGTCTCTCTGTCAAATAAATAAAATCTTTTTTTTTTTTAAAGATTTTATTCATTTATTTGACAGGCAGAGATCACAAGTAGGCAGAGAGGCAGGCAGAGAGAGAGAGGAAGGGAAGCAGGCTCCCCGCTGAGCAGAGAGCCTGATGCGGGGCTCGATCTTATCTCTAATATAATACAGATTTTTCTAGTCTTGTACAACTTCATTCACAAATGATTGGTAGTGGGGCATCTTCTAGGCATTGTCTGTTTACCCCAGGGCTTTGCATTTGATTCCTTGGGCTCTTCTCTTTTTGCTTTTCAAATTTGGCAACAGAAGATTTTTATGCCTTTTATCAGGTTATTCCTATGTGCCGCCTTTTATTTATTTTTACTTTTTTTCAAAGATTTTATTTATTTGACAGACAGAGATCACAGGCAGGCAGAGAGAGAGGAGGAAGCAGGCTCCCTGCTGAGCAGAGAGCCTGATGGGGGCTTGATCCCAGGACCTTGGGATCATGACCTGAGCTGAAGGCAGAGGCTTTATTTAACCCACTGAGCTACCCAGGCACCCCTATGTGCCACCTTTTAAACAAAAAAAAAGAGGAGTAGTAGTTTGTAGAGATAAATATCACTTAAAACTTGCAGATGTATATATATTTAAATAGAATAGTTACTTCTCAGGGTGCCTGGGTGGCTCAGTGGGTTAACCATCAAACTCTTGATTTCAGCTTAGGTCACTGTCTCAAGGTAGTTGGATCAAACCCTGCATCAGTCTCTGTGCTCAGTACAGTCTGCTTGTCCCTCTCCTCCCTCTCCTCCCTCTCCTGCTTTTCTCTCGTGTGTGCTCTCTTCTCTCAAATAAATAAATAAAATCTTAAAAAAAACAATAGTTACTTCTGCATCATTTCCTTGTAAGATGTACTGCATTGAACAATTATCAAATGTCTGTTGTATTTCAAATACCAGTTTTACTTTGTGAGAAGATCATATAACATTTAATATGATTAACTTTAGGTATACAGCAGTGTTCAAAGTTGGCAGCAAAGTTGGAAAATTGAAAAGTATTTAAAAGCTTTAAAAAGATATTTTATATTTCGAATGGGAAAACATTAGTCAAAAAGCCTCTAATATCTTAGAAAAGCAGAAGTAAAAAAACATTTATTTTGATACATTCTGGTTTCTCTTAATTTTATCTAGTAAAACTTTATTTGAAATTAGCTCAATTGTCATGTTTCATTTTTCACAATCTAACAACAATTGTATAATATTATGTGTATAAATATTGTCTGTTTAAAATGAACAGGAAAGCATGGGAGGAATGTATTTGATAATAAATACCTTAGATTTGGGGGTAAATGTTGGTGTCACATTATAAAGATGAACTGATACATAAGAATTACATAAGATATACTGTTATTAACATCTATCTATTCTAGAAACTCGGTAGTGATTTGCTTTTTCTAATTAGTTAAAGCTTTGCTTCCCAGGCTCAAATATACCTTGATTTATTGGAAAGCTGTTATGACAGAATTTGGAATTTGTTTTAGATTATAGAAGACATACTTACATATTTAAATATCATACATACATATGTTAAATATCATATGTTTTACACATTAATCATACTGTTTCCCCTTTCCTGTAGTCGCCACCATAGTGATTCTCTAAGGAGGTTCTTGTTTTGCCTGTTTCAGAATTTTCATTGAACTAATTTCATTATATATATATATTTTTTAAGATTTTATTTATTTACTTGACAGACAGAGATCACAAGTAGGCTGAGAGGCAGGCAGAGAGAGATGAGGAAGCAGGCCCCCTGCCAAGCAGAGAACCCGATGTGGGGCTCAATCCCAGGACCCTGGGACCATGACCCGAGCCGAAGGCAGAGGCTTTAACCCACTGAGCCACCCAGGTGGCCCTATATTTGTTTTTTCTTTCTTCTTTCTTTTTTCTTTTTCTTTTTCTTTTTTTTTTTTTTACTTTTACTAAACCTTAGGTACAGTGCATTGGATTAATTATCCATCCATGTATCAGTCACTATAATAGGCACCCATGGACCACTATTCACTCCCCACCTCCCCAAAAAGCTAGGAACTTAACCTACGGTTATCTCCACCTTCTTGACAACTAAGGTCATGAGGCCTGTTTTCATTCTCTTGCTTTATTTGTATATAGCTTTGCTGGATATGTCATTCAAAAAGACGTGTCTTTTATTTTAGTTGTTTTTGCATAATTATGTTGAATATAATCTTTCTGAACTTGATTTTTTTATTCATATCATTGGATGTTGCTGTAGTTATTTTAATTTCTGTATAATATTTCATGAGTAAACTATCATCAGCTCCTCCCTTGTTGGATATTTGGTTATTGATTCACTCACTCTCCCTTGTTGAGCATTTAGTTGCTCTTTGGTTTTTGTAATGGTGAAAAATGCTACTGTGGACATTCTATGCATTTTTCCTGTTGTATACATATAAGAATTTTTATTATATACCCAAAGGTAAAATTGCTGTCTCAACAGGGTAGGTGAATGCCCAACTCCAGAAGATTATGCCCGACTTCCAGTATGATTGTAGCAATTTGTATTCATATCAGCAATATATGAGATGAAAGATCCTTTGATTATCCATGTTCTCTAACAATTGATATTGTCTTTAAGTTTTACAAATCAGAAGAGTGTAGAATGTGTGTTACCACATTGTAGTCTTGATTTGCATTTTCCAGATCATCACTGATGTAGAACAATTCTTTTTATGTTTATTGGCCTTTTATAACTCCTTATCAGTGAAATTCCTCTTCATGTTAATTCTTTGTGTATACTGTGAATGTCTTCTCTCAGTTTGTAACTTGTCTTTTCACTTTATTTTAGGGAGTTTGTGGGAGCGACGGTTTTAAATGTTTTACCTTTTGGCAAATATTTAGAATAATTTATATCATTGTGATCAGCAAGCGCGCACTTAATATCTATTCTAGATTTGTTACAGAAAGGGTAAAGTTACACAGTTTTGACCTCTGGATTCACAAACTGTCCAAATGAACAACCATAGAAAGTCTGAAAATATTCTATCACTTAACATGTACCAGACACTCAAACGTTAGTTGATTCAATTAAAGAATTAGAATAGAATAGAATAGAATAGAATAAAGAATAGAATTAGGGGCGCCTGGGTGGCTCAGTGGGTTAAAGCCTTTGCCTTCGGCTCAGGTCATGATCTCAGGGTCCTGGGATCGAGCCCTGCATCGGGCTCTGTGCTCAGCAGGGAGCCTGCTTCCTCCTCTCTCTCTCTGCCTCTCTGCCTACTTGTGATCTCTGTCAAATAAATAAATAAAATATTTTAAAAAAATTGTTAAAAAAATGAATTTACAAGCAAAAAGTAGTGAAAATTTTATATGTAGTTCATGAACTGCTGATTTTTCCCATTCATTAACTCTTCAGTGCAAACTATTATTATTAATTATTATTTCTTTAAAGAACAAATTGGATCAGTTATTTAGTTATGTGCATAGTTTGTTAGTAAAGTGCTGGAGTTGATTAGATTTAATGCTGGTTATAAAACAAAATATTATTGTGGAATTTCCTGGTGTTTATAAACCTGAGCTCTTATTCTTGTCACTGCTTGGGTATCTTTTGGTGAAAGAAATACAAACAAAATTTTAATTTTAGTTGAATTTATCAATCTTTTCTTGTAATTGCATTTTGTATAAGAAATTTTCCCTTACTTTGGGTCTAATAGATATTTAACTATATTTTCTTATAAGTTTTTGGAGTTTTATTTTTTATATGTAAGTCAATACATCCACAGTTGATTTTTGAATACAGAGTAAGATAAAGGTCTGAGTTATTTAATTTTTTTAAAAGATTTTATTTATTTATTTGACAAAGAGAGACAGCAAGAGAGGGAACACAAGCAGGGGGAGTGGAAGAGGGAGAAGCAGGCTTCCTGCTGAGCAGAGAACCTGATGCGGGACCTGATCCCAGCACTCTGGGATCATGACCTGAGCCGAAGGCAGGCACTTAACCACTGAGCCACCCAGGCACCTCTGAGTTATTTAATTTTTAAAATATTATGAAATATATATCACTATTTCTTAAATTTAAATTTAAAATAGAACATTTTTCAGTTTTTAAGGCAGAAACATTTCTGAATAGCCTTATTTAATTTTTGTGAGTTAGAAGTTAAGGGTATATCATACTAGGTTATATAATGAATTATACTTGAAGTTATCCTTACCTAAATTGTTAGTAACTCACTTTTTCCTTACAGTACCAGTTTGTGGTTTTTCTCTTTTTTGTTATATCCTCTGAAGCCTTTGGTCAATAAGATCCTTGATCTACTTCTTAACTTCTCATCATATTCCCCATTTGTGGCTCAAACCTGTATTTTCCTAAGCCCAATCTACTCCTATTCCTTTGTTCTCAGCATCACTCACCTAGTCACTGCTTCTACTGAGTGATGCACAATATTTAATAAAGTGAGTTTCCTCAGCTTTTCTTCTTTCTTTTTTTTTTTTTTTTTAAAGATTTTATTTATTTATTTATTTATTTGACAGAGACAGACAAGCAAAACACAGAGGGAACACAAGCAGGAGGAGTGAGAGAGGGAGAAGCAGAATGCAGGGCTTGATCCCAGGACCCTGGAATCACGACCAGAGCTGAAGGCAGATGCTTAATGACTGAACTACCCACGCGCCACAACTTTTCTTCCGTTGACTTTAAGATTTCTTGGAATTTTAGCCATTGGTTTTTGTTGCTATTAATCAATCTTAAGGAAAAGTTGTTTGATCTCATTGAGGCTATAATTTCCTAGATTTCTGCTTCCTTTGGAATATCATTCCATTCTTTTGCAGTTGGGGCTTTCATTTTCCCCTGACTCTTTGCTTAAAAAAAGTTTACATCTCTCTATCTCTTTTTTTTTTTTAATTTTTATTCATTTGACAGAGAGAGAGAGAGAGATCACAAGTAGGCAGAGAGGCAGGCAGAGAGAGAGGGAAGCAGGCTCACCGCTGAGCAGAGAGCCCAATGCGGGGCTCGATCCCAGGACCCTGAGATCATGACCTGAGCCGAAGGCAGAGGCTTAACCCACTGAGCCACCCAGGCACCCCTCTCTTTTTTTTTAAATACTTTTTTAAAATACTGTTGCCCCCCAAACTTCTTTCAATCATCACATTCCTTAAAAGAAATTTCTTTTTTTTTTTTAGGACTTTATTTATTTGTCAGGGGGAGAGAAAGAGAGCTGTGTGAGAGTGCACAAGCAGTGAGAGTGGCAGGCAGAAGTAGAATCAGGCTCCCTGCTGAGCAAGGACCCTGGTGCAGGACTCAATCCCAGGACCCTGGGATCGTGACCTGGAAGGCAGAGACTTAACCAACTGAGCCACCCAGGCATCCTTTTAAAAGAAATTTCTTAGTAGTGTTTGTTTTCTACCACTTATTTCTTAACTTTTTAAAATATTATTTCTGTCCCAATTATTTTGTTGAAATTATTCTCATAAAAGCATCACTGACCTGCTTCTTCTAGTCTCTTGAGACAATTGATACTGTTTCAACTTCCTGAAACTCTGTTGTTTAAATTAAGCTTCGTGGACCTGCACAATATTGTCTACTTTTCTTTCATCATAATCTGCCTATATTTGCTACTGTGGCTTTCTTTTGAGAATTTACCTAGTTTAAATGTTCTACCTGTTTCTAGCCAGTTTGTCCTCTAATTTATTCTTTAGATTAACTGCCAGCATTAATCAGTTTGTTTTGTCAGGATTGCATGGAATAGAAACCCATTTCAATTAGCTTAAACAAAAATTAGATTTATTGGAAGGGTAGAGGGACATCTCACTTTATCCAAAGGTGAGATATATAGTCATGACTCCTGAACAGGAAACTAGAGGCTTGCTTTCTTTCTAGGGCTACATCTCCTATTTCTTCTTTATGTATGTATACTTTTTTATATCTTCTATATACTGATTCTCTTTTATATGGCCCCCAAATGATACTCCCAACTTCTTAATTTCCATGAACTCTTTAAGTCTAATATCTACAGTTAACTGACTCACTTATTCTGTGCCACAGTTATAAATTCTTAATGAGAAAACTTGATTGGCCCTGTATGGAACATGTACTCCTGGTCTGGTCAATTATAGCAATAGAAGTATGGAGTTCTCAGTGTACTGATAAGTACCAATATGACTGCAAAGACTCATAGTGAGTTTGGGTTAGGGACTGTTCTCTAAGAAGGGAGTATAGGTTATAAAGAACTTCTCTAAGACCTTTTTAATAACTTCCCATTAATTTTACAATAAAATATATCAGACCTTCCATTATCCAGCCCTTCTCAATCTTTTCAGATTTTTCTCCCTGTGTATTATTCTATCATATTAAAGTATTTGCCGTTCTTGGAACTACTGCTTTTATACCTCTCTATCTTTGCCTTTGCTCTTTCTAACTTTAAGAATAGTGATATTGATCATCTGCCTGAAAAGCTTTTGGCAAACTGGACACTCTTTAAAATTCTACTAAGAAAAGCATATATGTTGATTGAATATATGATTATATTCATATTCTATAATCAGAAATCTTAAGATACATTTTTGATAAGTAATTTTAGTGATTGATCATGTAGCATTTGATCTGTTGGCAAATTAGCTTACATGCCATTTCGTGGCTCGTGTTACTGAATATGTATATATATATATATATATATATATATATATATATCACCCAATATAGGAACTAATTGTTGTTATATTTGTGTCTGTTGATTTTAGTGCAGGAACTAGGTCTTACTCATCTTTATGTACCTAGTGCCTGGCCTGTGCTTATGCTTGATAAATGCTTGAATAAATAAGTGACTGATTTCTGTGACTGATTCTGTTATTCTTTTGCAACATCTTACTTCTCTCTCTCTTTTTTAAAGATTTTATTTATTTATTTGACAGACAGAGATCACAAGTAGGCAGAGAGGCAGGAAGGGAAGCAGGCTCCCCGCTGAGCAGAGAGCCTGATGCGGGGCTTGATCCCAGGACCTTGGGATCATGACCCGAGCTGAAGGCAGAGGCTTTAACCCATTGAGCCACCCAGGCACCCCTGACTTCTCTCTATTTTTAAAGGTTATCATTCTTCCCCTTCTTGACCATGCTAGAAGTCTGCTGGTCATTTTTATTTGACTACTGTCTAAGCTGCTTTAGTTAATTTTTTTTTTTAATTTTGTAACTTGAATTCATTATTTTGTTACTATCCATGCTTGGGCCTACATTATCATTTGGACAATACAGTATCTTGATAGGTCTCAAATTCCTCTCTCAGATAGCATAGCCAAATTTCTCAAATGTTCATCTAACGAAAGGAACTTTTATATAGGATAAATTCTTAAAAAGGAGAGATACCTTTAAATAGCAAAACTTACTTCTTAGTATATCAGTAAAAGTTATCTAATCTTTTGGAAGCTTTGAGGAGGAAGAGGGATTCTTTTATCTGGTAATGAGCCTATTATGAGTTAGAAGTACTTGTTACAATAAAGGTACTTGAGCCTAACCTTGATGCATTATCAGTTTGGTTCCTGAAGAAAGGGAAACCTCATTGAGCTTTAAAGAAAAAACAAAACATATGCATTTTTTGAAGATACTCAAGCATGTTAACAACCACTGGGTCATGGACCAGTGCTGGTCATGATGATATTTTCACATTAAGGACAATATATGAATATGTATTCTGAATATGATATAAAATTGTGAATTTGTAAGTAAAGGGGTGGACTGTCCTCTGTTCTGAGATTTTTGCCATTTCTACTTCTCTTTACTTTCTTTCTTGATGTCAAAATGTACTCTTAAAGACATGATGAAGATAATTGATAGTAATATCTTAACTGGCAATAAAATAAATCAGTAACCTTATATATACCTGCCCAATTTCTTCTGGGAATTTACTAATCAGTAATTTCAAGGCCTAGTTAAAATCACTGACTAGTCTAGTCGGTAATTCAAGTATTGGAATCCTACAGACCTAGGTTTAAATCTCATTTTTAGCACATATTATCTGCCTGGCTTTGGTATGTGTTATTTAGCAACATGAGGGAAGTTTTCTTACAAAGATGGGGATAATTTCTGGCTCAGAAGGTTATTGTAGGGTTTTTTTGTTGTTGTTGTTTTTTTTTTTTCCATGATACATAGAGTGCCTGGGATATAGTAGATAGTAACTCTTCCTTCTCTCAGGTTTACATTTTAAGATTACTTCATTTTGATTTTTTAAAAATAAGTTGTGTGGCTGACAGACTGTTTAAAGTTAGGTACGTTAAGAGAGGGAGAGAGCTGATCATGCTTTATAGACTAATTGTTTTCCCCTTTTCTCTTTATTTTTTGGCGCCAGAGAAGGTATAATGAGGATAGCTATCAGAAAGTATATTTCCATGGTGTCTTCATTTAAGATAACAGTATGCTGAGATTATGTGTGTAAGAAAAAAGAAATCATAGGTTGATATATGACGAACTACTAGGATTGAGCTTTCATTGAAGACTGTGGTGTGAGAAGTACCTGACTGGCTCAGTCTATAGAGCATGTATGTGACTCTTAATTTCAGGGTCGTGAGTCTAAGCCCATGTTGGGCATGGAGCCCACTTAAAATTAAAAACAAAACAGGGGCGCCTGGGTGGCTCAGTGGCTTAAGCCTCCTCTGCCTTCGGCTCAGGTCATGATCCCAGGGTCCTGGGATCCAGCCCCGCATGGGGCTTTCTGCTCAGCAGGGAGCCTGCTTCCTCTTCTCTGCTTGCCTCTGTGCCTACTTGTGATCTCTGTCAAATAAATAAATAAAATCTTTAAAAAAAATTAACCAAACAAAAAACTGGTTTGTTATTTGTCATGCAGAAATTATTTATTGCAGATATGGAGCTATAGAAGAATTAAGTGATTCCATGCAACTGTTTAAATAAGTTCAGATCTGTATTATGTTCTTTCCCAGAGGCTTGGGACTTTTTATAAAATTTGAGCTAAGATTACATATTTGCAAAGTCCACAATGGTCTTGCACATTTCAGCACAGAGAGATAGATTTATGGTAATATACTTCTGAATATTAATAAATAATATCAGCTCTGTAGTTGAATGTGCTTGAATTTTGTGTAAATTAAAGTAAATGTCCAATTGTTTGTTGCTTATTGGTTAGCATTACTGATTTCCCATTTTGTTTCTATGGAAGCCTTATCTTTGAACTCCAGCATCAGGAAGGTGTTCATTTTACTATAAATTTTTGTTCTGGTGCATGCTTTTATTGTGTTAAAACCTCACTAAACTCTACACAGAATCCTACAGTTAGTTTTGATGTGTCCTTTTAAGGATGGTTGAATAACCAACAGCAACCTTAAATATCAGATCTAAAGCAAAATTCTTCCTTTATCAAGTCCCTAAAAGCACTATACTAAATTTCTAATAGGGGTTGGGATACCTTTCCTTTTGCTCTCCTTGAGTTTGGCGAGATAGTGGATAATCCTTTATTTTAGTATATTTTAATGGTAATTATAGAGAAGGAACTAGGGTTGGTTATAAGATACCTCATAAAAAATAAAGAGAACTATGTTGAAAAAATATGAGAATATTGCTAATAGTAATTTCACCTTATGTGATATGAAGCATTTTCACTTGTATTATTTCTTTGGCTCTTAAAATGACCCTCTGAGTTAGGGATGGGGAGGGATTATTATATCCAGTTTTCAGGTGTTCATGTTCACTTAGCCAATGTCTGCTTTAACCTGAACACTTTTGACTCCTATTCTTTGTTTTAGTACTCCACACAATTCTAATTTTATCAACTTTAAAGCTGTTTTTTTCTTCAGTATACCTAAAAAATTGTTAACATTTTCAAAGCTATGTTGAAAGTGAATGTGAACAGTATCTTTTTTTCCCCAAAGATAACAGAAAATTTTTTCTTTAGTATACCTAAAAAATGGTTAACATTTTCAAAGCTATGTTGAATGTGAATGTGAACAGTATCTTTTTTTCCCCAAAGATAACAGATAATAACTATAAAAGGGAATATGTAATTTGCCACCTAGTTTGAGTATTCATGGGAGTATCAAAGTTCTTTGTAGTATTTTTGTACTACAAAATATTGTGTAGAGGTGTAGTGATTCCAGCTGAAGTAGTGTATAGCTTCTGGAGAGTTTATCGTGGTTTAAAAGTATTAAAATGTTAAAAAATATCACTTAAAGAAAAATCACTTAAAAAATCACTTAAAATTGGGGTGCCTGGGTGGCTCAGTGGGTTAAGCCTCTGCCTTTGGCTCAGGTCATGATCCCAGGGTCCTGGGATAGAGCCTTGCATTGGGCTCTCTGCTCAGCAGGGAGCCTACTCCCCCCCCACCCCCCATCTGCCTCTCTCTACTTGTGATCTCTGTCAAATAAATAAAATCTTTTAAAAAATAAATAAATAAATAAAATCACTTAAAATCACTTAAAGATTTAAAAACATCAACTTCCTGATGAAGTTGAATGATGTTTTCTGTATTTATAAACTGGAGGCCAGTCATGTTACCCACAAAATAGACTTGGGAAGTGAGTGTTTTATATGCATGAGATATTTTAATGAACTGGAAAAATACACATGTTTTATATCTTTTTAAAGGAATAATATATTTCTTTGTTAAAATTTAGCCTGGGCGCTTGGGTGGCTCAGTGGGTTAAGCCTCTGCCTTCAGCTCAGGTCATGATCTCAGGGTCCTGGGATCGAGCCCCCGCATCGGGCTCTCTGCTCGGCAGGGAGCCTGCTTCCTCCTCTCTCTCTGCCTGCCTCTCTGTCTACTTGTGATCTCTCTCTGTCAAATAATTAAATAAAATCTTTAAAAAAAAATTTATCTGCACTTATTTATCCTTTATGTCTGTTTGTGTGGGAGTAAAGATCTTAAAAATAAAAAAGTTTCTTGAAAAGCTTAATATTAAACTTCATTTTATATGTCCTTTCCACTTGAGCATCTAGCAGCTTTCCTAAAATATTTTGGTGTAATATGTTAACATTTAGTGATCATAACATTTAGGCATAAATACATCGGATAAATTTATATGAAAAAGGATCTCTTTTGTTTTTGTGCTCTACATTAATTTTATCCTTCTTTCTTGTGTATGGGTTATTTCTTGTTAATGGTGATACTGTCATTGCTACCTGAGGTTTTGCTTGCTATGCTCTTTGTGACCAGAGAGTTGTACTTTTATTATGCCTTTTCACGAAAATAGTCTTCTAAAGAAGTTAAAAATAACTGGACACAATTAGCAAATAATACATTCCTGGGTTTGGTTTTTCTTGTTGCTCAGTGTGTGACTTGCTCAAGGCCAGCTGTGTTGACAGTCACTAAAACTAAATCAAACCAAACAACAAACACCAAACACTACAATTCAGCTTTGGCTTTACTTTATTTAGGTGACTTCTTTACTTTATTTAGGTGACTACTTTATTTAGGTGACTTAAAAGAACTCCAATATGTTCTGTCCAGCTAATGTTTCCTTCTCTGAGAAAAAGGTTCTTCCTGTATTGGTGACTTTATATTTCTGTTTAGCTGTTCTGTCAGAAGTATTTATTCGGTCAAATCATGATGCTTTAAATTTTTTTTTTTTGGTTGTGATAAAATACATGTAACATTTACCATCTTAACCATTTGAAGTGTGCAGTTCTGTGGCATTAAGTACATGCATCATATTGTGCAACTGTCACCACCATCTATCTCTTAAGAATTCTGTTTATCTTAGCTGAAACTCTGGTCCCATTAAACATTAATATTCCCCAGGTCCTGGCAAACACTATTCTACTTTTTGTTGCCATGTATTTGACATGCACGTGGAATCAATCAGTAAATGTCCTTTTGTGACTTGCCCATTTCACTTAGCATAATGTCTTCTAAGTTCAGCCATGTTGTAAAGTGTCAGAATTTCCTTCCTTTTTTAAGCCTGAATAATATTCCATTGTTTGGGTATACCACATTTGTTTATCCACCCATCCATCAGTGGATACTTGGGTTGCTTCCTTGTGATGCTTTTTTTTTTTAATAAGTATAGCATTGTTGGAGGTTATTATACCTAGTCATGATCATTTGATAGTCTGTAGCTGTGTCATGTACCACTGTAGCCACTAGCCACATGTAGCTGTTAAAATTTAAGTTAATTAAATATAGGGGCACCAGGTGGCTCAGTGGGTTAAACCTCTGCCTTCAGCTCAGGTCATGATCCCAAGCGGGCAGGGAGCCCGCTTCCCTCCTCTCTCTGCCTGCCTCTCTGCCTACTTGTGATCTCTCTCTGTCTCTCTGTCAAATAAATAAAATCTTTTTTTTTTTTAAAGATTTTATTCATTTATTTGACAGGCAGAGATCACAAGTAGGCAGAGAGGCAGGCAGAGAGAGAGAGGAAGGGAAGCAGGCTCCCCGCTGAGCAGAGAGCCTGATGCGGGGCTCGATCCCAGGATCCTGGGATCATGACCCGAGCCGAAGGCAGCGGCTTTAACCCACTGAGCCACCCAGGCGCCCCAATAAATAAAATCTTTTTAAAATTTTAAATTAAATATAAATAGAATTTAAAATTTAATTCTTCAGTCACACTGGCCACATTTTAAGTGTTTAATAGCTACATGTGGCTAACGGCTGCCATATTGGACAGCATTGATATATAGAGTATTTTGACCATTGCAAAAGTTCTATTAAACAGCCATGGGTAATAAATATAAAGGTCTATTTTAATACCTTGAATTTAGAGAAGACAGAGAAGTCCCTTGTGGATTATAGAATTATTATTTGAATTATATATTTGAATAAGGAAATTTTTCTGTTTAGCAAATAATTATGTCTGTTTAAAGACATTTTTGCAGTGAGTTCAGAGGTTTTGTTCATACTGTGACTGGAATGTTGTTAAAAATACTTTGCACTGGATAAACTTTAAATAAGTTGGTTTTTTTCAAGCAATGTTAATTGGTAATCGCTGTCTTAGAAGTTTATATTAAAAATATGCAAATGGTCATATGTATGTGTATATATCAAAGATTTACAGAAAAATAATTTGAGTTTAAAGTTCTATTTTGTATCCATCATTCTCTCAGGGGGATGTATGTTAAATTACATTCTTTTTCTAGGAGTTGAAGTTTAATTGGTTGCAGGTGTAGAAAACAGTAAATGATTAGTAATGATTTGTCCAGTTTCTGCCTATTGAAATCTTAAAATAGCTTATCCTGGAAATTCTGTTTTCTCTTTTTTAATTTTAGTTTTAATTTTTTTGTTGAGATACAATTGACAGAGAACATTGTATTAGTTTTAGATATAAAACATAATGATTTGATATGTGCAAATATTGAGACATGATTACCACAGTAAGTTTAGTTAACACCATCAACACATAGTTACAGATCTGATTTTCATGTGATGAGAACTTTTAAGATCTATTCTTTTAGCTACTTTAAAATATTTCAAATATATATAGTACTATTAACTGGAATTTTTTTTTTTTTTAATCTGACACAGAGAGAGAGAGAGAGAGCGAGCGAGAGCACAAGCAGGGGGAGTGGCAGAGGGAGAGGGAACAGGGAGCCGGATGCGGGGCTCCATCCCAGGACCCCAGGATCATGACCTGAGCCAAAGCCGGACGCTTAACCAACTGAGCCACCTAGGTGCCCTGGAAGTTCTGTGTTCTTAAGCATTTTTACTGTCACTGTGATTAGATGAAGTTTGGGGGGTGTGTTTGTTTTGTTTTGTTTTTGCCAGCGATCTCAAATGCCATCTTTTTTTTTTTTTGAAGATTTTATTTATTTATTTGACAGAGAGAGAGATCACAAGTAAGCAGAGAGTCAGGCAGAGAGAGGAGGAAGCAGGCTCTCCGCTGAGCAGAGAGCCCGATGCGGGGCTCGATCCCAGGACACTGAGATCATGACCTGAGCTGAAGGCAGCGGCTTAATCCACTGAGCCACCCAGGCGACCCTCAAATGCCATCTTTAGGGAACTGGAGGAGCATGTTGTATGTGTGTGTGTGTAACATTCCCTTTATCACTCTGGATTATATGTTTTTATTAATACCAGTTTGTGTATCTGTCTTTTAAAAATTACTTTTAAAAAGATAAAAGAAGATATTTTTTAGATGTTTGAAACCATTTTTGAACTTGCTGGCTGTTTGGAATTATTTTAACTTGGTAAAAATTGCTTGAGTTTGAGAATGCATTTAAATCTAGCATTTTTTAGGTAATTAAAAACTATTAAATCCTTGAGTATATTATTTGAAAAAGGTTAGGCCGGGGTGCCTGGGTGGCTCAGTGGGTTAAAGCCTCTGCCTTCTGCTTAGGTCATGATCCCAGGCTCCTGGGATCAAGCCCAGCATCAAGCTCTCTGCTCCGCAGGGAGCCTGCTTCCCCTTCTTTCTCTCTGCCTACCTCTCTGCCTACTTGTGATCTCTGTCAAATAAATAAATAAAATCCTTTAAAAAAAAAAAAAAGAGGTTAAGCCAAAAGAATAAAATTATTTATTTCTAAGAGTAATGGTTTATGTGTTTCTTATAAAAAGTAAATAGGAAACTGATTTAATCTCATTTTTGAAAATCTAATGAATTTTTCTATATCAAAACTTCAGACTATTATTGCATGAATTTAAAAACAATTTTCAGTTAGATCTAATATTAAGGAATAAAAATTAGATTGTTCTGATCTTGTGGAAAGAAAGGAGTGGTACTGATAATAAACAACTCCGAAATAAGTATCTTTTTAGGCTTAATTACTGGAGATGAGCTAAGGAAGGATACCAGTTCATACTCCAGGTCTTTAGAAAACAGAAACTTTTGTTATTTTGTTATTTGTTTTACAACAGTTACAGTTAATGAGCTGGTATATAAAGTGGCTGAAACTGAGGAAGTAGATAATTTTTTAAATCTAGTATAAGTAGATACTATGAAAAAAAAAAAAAACAAAAACTTCAGTAACCAAGAGAGTAAGATAGATTTAAGTGAAGGGGAAATTGTCTCACTGTAGATATTCTTCTATACAAATAGCAGAAGCGTATAACAAACAATGAGTTCAGGAAAAGTTACCAAACCAGAATTTCACAGTTCACTATTTGAATGCTAACATTTTGCTTTTATCTGATGACTCTTGGAGCAAGTTTTTTTAATATCTAGGAAAGGATATAATTTATTAATTTAGTCAATTGGAATGCCTATTGTTTACCTGCTGTTGTAATCAAATACGCGTAAATGAATTGTGGTAGTATTGTGAAGTTAAAACAAACACATTTTTTTTCATTTCAGTAGTTCCCAGAGAAATTTTTTTTATTAATTAGGAAAGTTGCATTATTAAGATGTGTCTTTGAGCGTGCCTGGGTGGCTCAGTCCTTTAAGCGTCTGCCTTTGGCTCAGGTCATGATCTTGGAGCTCATTGGAGAGCCTGCATCTCCCTCTGCCCCTTACCCAACTTGTGCTCTCTCCTTCTCAAATAAATTTATATTTATAATAAATTAAATCTTTTAAAAATGTGTATTTGAGAAAGTCTTCCTGAATATGATCAGTTCTTATGATCTAGGCAATCTTATGAGTGCCGATTAGACACCAGATGAAAATTTCTTGTTCAAAAATTTTCATTTGCATAAAGAATAGTTAAGGGCTTGCATTGTTAAAAGGATTATATATAAAAATGGAGCCATACAATTTTAAGTAACACTATCTACAGCTTTAGAAAATTGATCAAAATTAATCTTTATTATTACTTAGAAAAAATAATTTTTAAATGTCCATAAACTGTATAAAGCAGAGATTACAACGAATATGCCTTCAGGGTCTAGGCGAGTAACATAAATTAGTGAAGAGTAAGGGACATACATACATAGTGGGATTGGCAGTGACTCTGTGAACAGGTAAGCCATTATGGAAGCAGCTGCTGTTAACCGCTTCTCTGCTATGGTGATTCGGTTCTGCTCGGGCTCTTACTGCCTTTTTTAGAGACAAGTTTTAAGTTTTAAAATATTTGTTCCAATTCTTAAAAAACTATTAACCAAACAAGACATGTTTGTAGGATCATTTCTGCCACTGTAGTGATTTGTCTCTGTTAAATCAAATATTGAGGGGGCACCTGGATGGCTCAGTGGGTTAAGCCTCTGCCTTCCGCTCAGGTCATGATCTCAGGGTCCTGGGATCGAACCCTGCATTGGGCTTTCTGCTCAGTGGAGAACCTGCTTCCCCCCACTCTCTCTGCCTGCTGCTTTGCCTACTTGTGATCTCTCTTTCTGTGTCAAATAAATAAATAAAATCTTTTAAAAAAATCAAATATTGAAGTGTCTACCATATTCAGGTACTGTATTAAGAGCTATAGTATATACAGAACAACATTGGACCTGGCTTCAATTAGAACACATTGTTCATTAAAAGATCCTAGGATGATAAAAATCACATATGTGTGTGTATATATGTATATTTACAAATATCATTGTAGACTTATGGTGGTGATCATTTCTTAATGTGTAAACATTGAATCACTTGTTGTACACCTGAAATTAATATTATATGTCAACAACACTTCAATTTTAAAAAGAGAAATGTTATATATCCTTTTGGAAACTGTTTAATATGGTAGGCACTAGCCACATGAAATTGTGGCTCATACAGCTGAGGAATTGACTTTTTAGTTTAATTAAATATACATAGCCACATGTGGTTAGTGGCTACTGAACTGACAGTGGAGCTCTAGATACAAGTTCAGTTGCTAAGATAATCCTTATTGTCTATCTGAATTCTTTTGTGTTAGTCCTATTTTTCTAATCAAAATATTGAGGGAAAGCAACTCTAGTATTCAACATTTCCTTATCCCAGAGTGTTCTAGATAATGGCAGAAATAATCCATGTGTAATTCATATTTGAATTAGTAGGGCTCCTAGGTCTATAATTTTTCATATATTTTCTTTCTTTCTTTTTTTTTTTTTAAGTAGGCTCCACACCCAGCATGGAGCTTAGTGGGGCTTGAACTCATGACCCTGAGATCAAGACCTGAGCTGAGATCAAGAATAGGATGGTTAACTGACTGAGCCACCCAGGCATCCCATGAAATTTTCCTTTTGATGCATTTTTACTTGTTTTGTGTATTTGAAGGAAGGCCAGTTTATTAGTATTAAGTAGTATATAGGAACAAAACTGATTGTCATTTGGTTATATTCATTCAGTAGAATGATTAACACTAATGCTGATTGCCATTCTGGGGGTGGAGGGGCCCAAATTATTCATTATTAAGTGTTTCCTTGATATATAATGCCTTAGTGACATCCCATAGATCTGCAGTGGTAGCCTACCTGTTATCCTCTAACTATGGTTTTTGTGGTTCAACCTGTCTAACCCGTAGTTCTTTTGTTAATGTGAACAGAAATAAGGAAACTAGTTAGGGGTATTAGTGCTTCTCTGTAGGTTTTTGTTACCTAACCTCACCCATAATGGGGTAAGTCATTTTATAAACTTTGTTTCACTTGGTAATAAAGAGTAAGATAGTTTGAAGTCTTATATGGCTGTTTATCTTCCTTTGCAGTATTGTTTCTATCAGTGAAGAAGTTGGTTCTTCATTTGGAGTATATGACCTGATATATTAGGATACAATAATAAGTCATACTTCAAAATTACCAATTTTAAATTGTGATTAACATGTGGTTTTATTAAATATTGATTCATATTATAATGCCTCATTAATGGGGAATGAAGTATGTTTTCCAAATAAATTAATCTCAGTCCTTTAAATCCAAAACTTTGATTTTTTAATGCTGTTTTCAGAAATTATATTTATATGATAGATGTCACATTTTGCTCCCTGATTTAACATAATGTACATAAAAAAATTGGACTCTTTCTTGAGTTATGTAGTACTTCTTATTCCTGTACCTAAGGGCCGTTGTGGGTAGTATGATTTCTTTTTTCCTTCTTTTTCTTTTTCTTTTTTTTTTTTTTAAAGATTTTATTTATTTATTTGACAGACAGAGATCACAAGTAGGCAGAGAGGCAGGCAGAGAGAGAGAGGAGGAAGCAGGCTCCTTGCTGAGCAGAGAGCCTGATGTGGGGCTCAATCCCAGGATCCTGGGATCATGACCTGAGCTGAAGGCAGAGGCTTTAACCCACTAAGCCACCCAGGCGCCCCATTTTTTTCCTTCTTTTTCAATCAGGTATTAACTTCTCACTCAGTATGTCAGCTTTGAGCAGCCATTTTTCCATTCATTCAGCAAATACTTACTGACTACCTTCTATATTCAAAGCATTATTCTGAGGCTTGGTAATACAATAATCAAAATATTTAAAAGTGACCAAATATACTTTCCTCTCTTATAGAACTTAACAAAATATGGAGAAGAAGATAGACATTAAATAATAATACAAGAATATTGGGGCTTCTAAGAGCCCATGGATATTGAGAACTGCTGAGGCAGGATAAAGAAGGGAAAAAAGGAAGCCTACAATCCCAGATCATCATTAAAACAAAAGTTGTTTATAGGATTCAGAATGGACATCATGTAAACTTTGAATTAAAATTAGAACCAGTTACTGTTTTGGAAAAGAAACAATTGAAACAGAGTTTAAGAATTTGCTGTGGGTCTTACAGCAAACCAATGACAGAACCATGATTAGCATTTAGTACTTCTTGGTCATAATCTTTCTTTCTCACTTTCTCTGTTGTCTTTAATATCCCACCTTTGTTTGATTACTTTAGGTATTTTTGGTTGTGAAACATTTTTCTGTATTGGAAGCATGTGAGAACCTGAGATTTGTACATGCTGTCTTTTAAAATAGAGATTTTCAGTCTACTTTTGATAGACTGAAAATTTTTACCAACAGTAATAGCAAATGTGAGCTATGATTGGGCTGAAAAAGTGATTTTCATATGATGAAGTAATTAAACCTTAGGTATTTAAGTTACTGTTTTAGATGTACAATGCATTTTAATAAAAAGAATATATATTTGGGATGCTTTTAGAATGCTTGAAAGATACTTTACAATTGCAGGTAGAAATGTGATCATTTATAATTGCTGGGTAAGTAGAGGGTTGAATCTCCACAAGTTTTAAAGCTATAGGAGTAAAATGAGGTTTGAATTTTGTTAGAATTTGAGGAGGAAGAAACTGTACTTTATGTAATTTTCTTTCATTGCCCTCTAAAGTTCTAATATAAACATATGTAAAAGTTTGCTGGTTTTTAAAATTATTATACTTAGTATTTTTTGTATATGTGTAGTCTTGGTAAGAGAAATGGAAACAATGTGGAGAAATAATTTTTAACTTTTTCATTTATGAATACTTATCTTCATAATTTTATTAAGATGAATAAACTTGTGACACATTGGCTTAAAAATTATTTCTGTTTTACAGATATATTTTAGTGATTTTATGAGCTTAAAAATCACATTTTCAAGATAATACGATTATAGTTTGTAAGTAAAAGTAGGTATACTTCTGTGAACTTAGTTCTGAGCCATCAATTTATGTGAAGCATGGCTTGGTATCTTTGTATCATCAGTGTCTAGAATAGGACTTCACACATAGTAGATACTTAATAAATTGTTGCTGAATGAAATAAATTTTTTAAAGATTTTATTTATTTGAGATAGAGAGCTCACAGAGGTCAGGAGGGGCAGAGGGAAAGGAAGAAGCAGACTCCCCACTGAGCAAGTAGTCCGATTGATGCCTAGGGCTTGATCGCAGGACCCTAAGATCAATATCTGAGCTGAAGGCAGTTGCTTAACTGACTGAGCCACTCAGGCACCCCTGAATGAAATAATTTTTTTCTTTTTAAGATTTTAGTTATTTATTTGACAGAGAGAGAGAGGTCACAAGTAGGCACAGAGGCAGGCAGAGAGAGAGGGGGGAAAGCAGGCTTCCCAGTGAGCAGAGAGCCCAATGTGGGCCTTTTCCCAGGACCCTGAGATCATGACCTGAGCCGAAGGCAGAGGCTCAACCCACTGAGCCACCCAGGCGCCCTGAATGAAATAATTTTTTTTTTTAAAGATTTTTTATTTATTTATTTGACAGAGAGAGAGATCACAAGCAGGCAGAGAGAGAGGAGGAAGCAGGCTCCCTGCTGAGCAGAGAGCCCCATGCGGGGCTCAATCCCAGGACCCTGAGATCATGACCTGTGCCGAAGGCAGCGGCTTAATCCACTGAGCCACCCAGGCACCCCCCTGAATGAAATAATTTTTAAAAGCAAACTGGTATGCTAAGGTATAGGACAGATGATAGATCAGAGTATACCAATTCAGCCAAAAGCTGATTACTTATGTCAGAGTATAGATACCAGTTTTGAATATCTATACTAGAGTATGAATACAGAATATCTATACTAATTCAGCCAAAAGCTGAGTTATCCTTTGTATCTGATTGGGCTGTTACAGGCTGCTCCCACCCCTTTGCCTATGTGTTTTTGTAGTACTTTATAGAATATGACTTGTAGGAGAAATGTGCTTGCAATTATGATTATTATATTGGTGATATAATTATTTTATGGTGATATAATTATTATACTACTGGAGAATTTGTCAAGAGAACTAAACACACCATATTCTGAATTACTAAGAATGTAATGTGTGGGATTCCTTCAGATGTGTAATTCCGTCAGAATTTGTTACAAATTATTCAAAACATTATATTAACATGATATACTATGAAATGTAAAGTATTTTAAAAATAAGGTTAAGTCAAAATCCACTCAAGGCACCAACTTGGGCAGATTTTACTTGACCCTTAATATATTTGTGCCATTTTGTTTTATTCGGATATATTAATATTTGTGGATACCAGCTTTATAATAAGGGAAAAAATGAATAAGATATTACTAAGAATTTAATTAAGTAATAGACTTCCTTTTTAGAAATTGTAAAAGAAGCTTATATATTGGACATAAATTTAAATATACTTAATATTTCTTACATATTGAAGCATACCCAGTAATATGGCATTTCAATTTGAAATTTTTTTTAAATTATTGAAATATAATTGACATAGTGTTATATTTTAGGTGTACAACATATTGATTCAACAATTCTGTACATTACTCAGTGTTCATATGAGAAGTGTAATTACCATCTGTCACCATACAACTTTATTACAGTGTTACTGACTATATTTCCTATGCTGTACTTTTCATTTCCATGACTTATTTACTTTATAAGTGGAAGTTTTTAATATCTTAATTCCCTTTATCTATTTTGTCTGTGCTCCCACCAGCCTCCCCTCTGGCAAGCACCAGTTTGTTTCTTTGTATTTAAGAGTGTTCTTTTGTTTGTTTGCTTGTTCATTTGTTTTCTGGATTCAACATAAAGTTGAAATCAAACGGCATTTTTCTTTCTCTGCCTGGCTTACTTCACTTAGCATAATACCATTTAGGTCCATCCATGTTGTCACAAATGGCAAGATCTCATTCTTTTCTGTGGCTGAGTAATCGTGTGTGTGTGTGTGTGTGTGTGTGTGTGTGTGTGTAAAACATCTTTGTCCATTTATCTGTTGATGGACACTTGGGTTGTTTCCATATCTTGGCTATTTATAAATAATGCTGTAATAAACTTAAGGATGCATGCATCTTTTTGATTTAGGTTTTTGTTTTCTTCAGGTAAACCTGCCCAAAAGTAGAATTACTAGGTGCTGTTTCTCTTTTAATTTTTTGAGGAACCTCCATATGTTTTTCCACAGTGGTTGCACCAATTTACTGAACATTATTAACATGTTTTCTAGAAAGTATATTCTCAGAACAGTTTTAAGAGTTTGAGAGGCCGTAACCTGTACCTGTAGTGTTGAAATTCCAGACAGGATTATCCTACTTTAGATGGCCTTCTGGGAATTCTACAGATTTCTGTAACTACTTCCACAGTAATGGAATCCGGTGTCTTGTCTTTAGTTATATCTCTCTCTTTCTTAATTTTTTTCTATTATTCCTTTCTTTTTTTGTTAAGTATATTGTAGGTATACCAAAAGATGCCTAAAGAATAATAAAACAAAACACTTATATTCCCTCAGCTAAAGAAATAAACATTACCAGTACAATTCAATGAGGGTACCTCTCTAGCACTTCTTTTCCTTTACCCCTAACTACTATAATAAATCTGGTATTTATCATTTCTGCACCAGAAATTACTTTTCGATAAAATCTCTAGCTCTGAGAGTCACCCTCATGGTAATTATAAATACTGTACCTCGTGTCATCAGTGGACATGAAGACCAATATGAAGGAGAGTGGGAAGGTTGCACTCAGTTTCATACACCATATTCCTATCTAATTATCAGTAAAACACTTTATCACTCACTAATTTTTAACTTGTTTCAGCCAAGTCACTTGGCTCTTTCGTTGTTTCTGTTTGTAAATAGCTGTTACTTATCTTGCACTTAACTAATTCGTTTTACTTCCATAGGGATGTCCTGTTCTATTGTCTATAGTTTATTATGCCTTCCCTACCTCCCAACTCTGAGTAAATGACAACCTGCTCTCTATTTCTTCAACCTAATCAGTAAAATAAAACATTTAATGAGAGTCTCAAGTTTGATTTCCTCCTTTCTTCCTCTTCCCTCCTCCCTGTCTGTCCATTCATCTGTTTATAATCTTAGTTTGGTTGCCTTCTTTATATACTTTCAGACAACAACAAAGGCATCTCTGGGCTTTCCCTTTCTAATTGTTACTTTAAAATATCTTTATTTAAGCACCCCCCCACCCCCAATTCTTACCATTATGCTTGAAATAGATACGCTACTATATTATTTTAAATATTTAAAAATATTTAACACTTTAGGACATTGGAGGTTTGGGATATATCATACCTGTTCTAAATTAAATGTTACACACAAAAAATTAATTTTGGTCCCGTCTTTTCTCCATTATCATGTCCTACTATCCCTTTCCCATTTTTTGGCTGTATTTAGTGATAATGGTAATAATGTTGGCTCTCCTGGTATTTGAATAACTGATAAATGCCAGATACTGTGACAGAGATTTTGGTGTATTACTGATTTAATCACTTTAGTCCTTTGAGACATAAACCTTTGTTCTTAATTGTGATATACTTGTTTACTTTGCTTTCTGTCACAGTTCTCTGCCTCTGCCTGAGTCACTTCCCTACCAGTCTGTCTCCGTCTTATTGTCATCTTCACAACCAGAATTTCCACATTTTTCCAAAATGCCCTGTGTGGTAATAAAGCCCATATTGAGAAGCTCTGGCTAGGGGAAATGACTATTAGCTCATATTTACAGATGAAAGAAAAATATATAGAAGTAGTCCTTAATTTTTTTTTTTTTTTACTTGTTGATTTTAAGAGTCTCAGTTAAAATACAATGATCACTAATGAATGTATGAGATTATTATTCTTATTTCTTACATTGTTAGGACCATGGACACAAAACAGAGCTTGTATGCTTTATCTCCTGGGAAGTTCAGGAATGGAGGATGTTTAGAATGAAAAAAATCCTCTGATTTAGCTTCAGAGGTGTGCAAACAAATAGAATCGAGGCACACTGAAGAAGATTTATTCCTCTGATCATTCAAAGCTCTGCTTAAATTTTTAACATGGTTAATTTTGTATAAAGGAAGTTAATTTTGTATTCCAGGAAGTTAATTAATGAAGGTCTTATTGTAAGCTTTTGTGAATACGGTATATTTCCCAAAAAGTCTTTTTTGCATTTTTTTCTTTTTTTTTTTCTTTTTTTTTTTTGCATAAGAAATAGCTGATAGCTAGAAGGTAACTAGTTGACAACAGGCTTGGCCTTCATGGGTTCTGAACTTTGGGTGCTTAGATGGACTTAGGGATCTGTGAACCCCCTGAAACCTCTTCCCACTCTGTGTTTTTGTTGCACACATAGAATATTCTGAGAGTCCATTGCTTTCATCAGGATCCCAGAATAGATTTGTAATCTGTACCCCCACCCCTTACCCCAGCTCCACACACACAGAAAAGTTTAAGAACCACTACTAGGGAAAATTGATAAACTTGATCAGTGGAATGGTGATTGGATGCTCCTAGAGTTACTGGTAGTTCTAGTATCTGTCACTTGTTAACGAGCCCTCTGGTTTAGAATACTGACAAGATAAAGTGTTTTCTACTTTAAGCATATAAGGGTCTAAGAATTTGGAATGTGAAGATAAAATAACAGGAAAATTAAGTAGTCATTAAACAAAATTCATATTTTGCTTAATGTATGATTTTTTTTTGTGCTTGAATATGCTTGTGACTTAAAAGGAAAATTGTGACTGAAAGCCCTTTCCGTATTTTAAAATTTAAGGATTATCTTGATTTCTATCTCTAGCTGTTTGTATTCCCAGTACTTTTGTTTCTTTTTGCCTGAAATGTTATTTATATAACTAGCACTTTTTTTTTATTGGGAAAGGGGTGGCCTTTTGGGTTTGGTTATGGGAGAATTGTTACTCTATCTATGGAAATTTTGAAGTAGATTTTTTTTTAATGTCCTCAAAAATATTTGTTAATTAGCTATGATGTGTCAGACACAGAGCTGGGGACACAGTTGTAAACAAGACGGATACTGCAGCTGCTCTTAGAGAGTTTATCTTACTGTCAAGCAGGGAAGACAAGTAAGGTATGGTAAGTAAGGATGTGATAGGAAACAGGCATGGGTACTGAGGACTGGGGCAATGATCATAAATGGTAATTGTGTTTTTAACTTTGATGTCCATGTGGTCATTGTGAGTCCACAGAAGTATGATTAATTTTTTTTTTTTAAGTGTGACTGATTTTTTTAGTGTCTTGTAACTTTTAATGTTGCTGAACTATTCTAGTAGTTTCTGGTAAATTTCTTGGAATTTTTTAAATGTAAATAACCATTTAATTTGCTAATAGGGATAGTTTTGCTTCTTCCTTTCCAATCTGTATGCCCTTGTCTTATTGAAATGGTTAGAATGCTATTCTATTCTATTCACTGCGGAGAGTGAATGTCCTGATCCTGATCCTGATCTTAGGGGAAAGCACTTAGTCTTTCACTATTAGTATACTAGCTGTATTTGTAGAATCTCTATCAAGTTTAGAAAGTTCTCCTCTATTCCTAGTTAGTTTACTGAGAGTTTTTAATTATGAATGACTGTTGAATTTTGTCAAATGCTTTTCTGTATCAGTTGGTATGATTATGTGATTTTTCATCTTTATTCTTTTGACATGGTAGATTATATTGATGGATTTTTGAATATGAACCAGTCTTGCATACATGAAATAAATTCTTACTGGATCATAATGTATAATTTTCTACATTACTGGATTCAGGTTGTTTTTGTTTTTGTTTTTTTAAGGATTTTTACATGAAAATTCATGGGAGAATTTGGTTTTTGTGTTCATTTATTTTATCAGAGTAATATTGACCTTATAAAAGGAGTTGGGAAGTATTCCCTCATATTTTCTGTAAAAGATTGTCTAACAGGTATAATAAGACTGTTCAGATTATGGGCGCCTGGGTGGCTCAGTGCTTTAAGCCTCTGCCTTTGGCTCAGGTCATGATCTCAGGGTCCTGGGATTGAGTCCCAATCGTCTCTCTGCTCAGCAGGGAGCCTGCTTCCTCCTCTCTCTCTCTCTCTCTCTGCCTGCCTCTCTGCCTATTTGTGATCTCTGTCAAATAAATAAACAAAAATCTTAAAAAAAAAATTCAGATTATGTATTTCATACTAGGTGAGTTTTGGTGGTTTGTCCTTTTCAGGGAGTTGGTTCATTTCATCTGAGTTGTTGATTTCTATGTGCAGAGTTGTTTTTAGTGTTTTCTTATTTTTAATGGCTATAATATTTATAGTCACATCCACTGTTTATTTCTGATATTGTATTTTGTGTCTTTTAGGTCTTTGTCAGTCTTGCTGGAGGTTTGTCAGTTTTATTGATCTTAACAATTAATTTTTGTTTCATTGATTTTTTTTTTCTGTTATTTTGAATTTCATTGTGGTTTCTGCTCTTTTATTGTTTCCTTCTTTTACCTGCTTTTGGTTTATTTTGCTCTTTTTCTATTTCTTGAGGTGGGAGTTTAGCTACATTCCACACATTTTGTTACATTGTATTTTAGTTTTTATTCAGTTCTTTGTGTATTTTTAAAAGTTTCTTTGGAGCCTTTGAACTATAGGTTATTTAGAAGTGTGTTTTTAGTTTCTGAGTGTTTGGAAATTTTCTTTCTTTCTGTTGTTGACTACCTTGACTCTTTTATGGTTGGTGAACTTGCTGTTTATGTTTAAATTATTTTTTAAAGATTTTATTTATTTGACAGAGAGCACAAGCAAGGGAGCGGCAGGCAGAGGGAGGGGGTGAAGCAGGCTCCCCACTGAGCAGGGAGCTTGATGTGGGTCTCAATCCCAAGACCTTGGGATCATGACCTGACCCAAAGGCAGACACTTAATAACTGAGCCACCCAGGCACCCCTGTTTAAATTCATTTAAATTGATTTAGGTATGTTTTATGACTTAGTTTCTGGTCTGTCGTGATGAATGTTCCATGAGCACTTGAAAAGACTTGTATTTTGTTCTTGTTAGGTGGAATAGTCTATAAATAAAAATATAAAATTCAAAATTTCTTTTTGATGGTTGTATTCTTCTGTCTTGCTGGTTTTCAATCTTGTAGTTTTGTTTTGCTGAGAGAAGAGTGTTGAAGTCCTCAATTATAATTTTATATTTTTTCCTCTGGGTTCTGTCAGCTTTTATTATATTTTGAATCTCTGGTGTTTCCACATTTAGGATTGTTGTGTTGTCTTGGTGAATAGATCATTTAATCATTTTGTAATAAACATATCCTGACCTGATAATTTTCTTTGCTTCGAAGTCTGCTTCTCCTGATATTAAAAGCAACTGCTGCTTTTATTTTGATTAATGTTTATATAGCATATCCTTTTCATCCAATCTACTTAATGCCATAATAATCAAAGTTAGGGTCTTATAAATAGCCTGTAGCTAGGTCATACTTTTTAATCCATTATGCCAGTCTCTGTTTTGAATTTTTGTTATTAGACCATTTACACTTACAGTAATTATTGGTATGTAAGAGCTCAGGTCTGCTAGATCACTGTTAGTTTTCTGTTTGTTCCTTCTGTTTCGTTCTCCTCTTTCCCTTTTGTTGTCTACCTGTGGTCTACCTGAACATATTTTAGAATTCCATTTTTTTTTTTTAAGATTTTATTTATTTATTTGACACAGAAACAGTGAGAAAAGGAACACAAGCAGGGGGAGCAAGAGAGGGAGAAACAGGCTTCTGGCTGAGCTAGGAGCCAGATGCAGGGCTATATCCCAGAGTCCTGGGACCATGACCTGAGGTAAAGGCAGACGCTTAACAGCTGAGCCACCCAGGTCCCCCAGAATTCCATTTTTATTTTATAGTGTTTTTGAGCATATTACCAGTTTTTTTTGTAGAGTGGTTCCTTTGATTTCTAGATTTATGCATGTGTAAATTATTTTAGATACTATTGATATTGACATTTTGCCTCTTTGAATGAAATTTAGAATCTTACTTCTACTTAGGCCCCTTTACCCATTTTAAAATTTGTCTTGTTTCTCTCTACACTGAGCACATCAAATGATCATATAAAAACTCATAAGGAGAATGATAAGTCTATTATATTTAGCCCTATTTTTATTCATTTTGTTTTCTTTCTGAAGTTATAAACCTCCCTCAGTTATCATTTCTTTTTAGTTTGGAGAACTACTTTTAGCCATTCTTTAAGGGTAAGACTGCTGCTGATAATTTCTCTTAGTAGTCTTTGAGAATTTCTTTGTTTCCCTTTAATTTCTGATAAATGTTTTCACTGGGTATAAAATTTGAGGTTGACAGTTTTCTTTCAGCATTTAAAATGTTATACTGCTTTCTTCTGGCATTCATGGTTTCCATTGAGAAATGCATCATTTTTCCCTAGATGCTTTCACAAATGGCTCTTTGTGTATAGTTTTCATAAATTTGATTTACTGTATCTTGGCTTTATTTGAATGTCCTTAGGGTTATCCTTTCTGGAATTTGCTCAGTTTCTTGAATCTGTAGATTTATGCCTTTTGGCAAATTTTAGAAGTTTGCTTTTTTTTTCTCCCCTCCAATATTTTTTCAGACATACACTCCTTTTCTCCTTTTGGGGCTCCAGTAACACAAATCTTAGATCTTTTGTCCTATATATTTTTGTGCTTTGTTTATTTTTTTCAATCTGTTTCTGTTGTTCAGATTATCTTCCAAGTTTAACGAGTCTTTCCTCTGTTATCTTCAATATACTATTGAACCCATCCAGTGAGCTTTTTATTTTAATTATGTTTTTCAGTTTTACAGTTAACTTGATTTTTAAAAAATCTTCTCTTATTTGCTGAACTTATCTATTCATTTTTTTCTATTTTTTTCGTTTTTTTTAATTGTTGAAGCATTTTTAATGATGATTGCTTTGAAATCCTGCCATTTAATTTCAACACATGATTTATCTTCATTTTGGCATATAGTGACTATCTTTCCCGATTCAGTTTGTCATTTTCCTGGTTCTTCGGTGAATGAGGTTTGTTTTTTTTTTTTTTTTTCCTTTTTATTGTTATCCTGGACATTTTGACTTATGAGACCTTGTATCCTATTTAAATCTTCTTTTTCAGCAAGTACCCTCACTCTGTTTAGGTTTAACACATAGGTTCTGGCCTACTTTTGCGGGATATAATTCCAATGATCATTTTCTTTCCTGAGCCCCCACAGTATTATTCTGGTTTGCTTTGTGTACTACTGGAAAGCTATTCCAAAAGGTTGAGTTTTATGGTGTAGTCCATTTCTCAAAACTTTTTGTATATGAATTCTGGTCAGCTTGATCTGTGGGTTGGTTCTGCCATGTCATGGTTCTATGTAGAACTTCTTGTGCAGGTTTAATTAATTCTTTTCTCCAGCTCTCTCCTTCAAGATCTTCTTCCTTTTACTCTACTCTCTTGGGGGTAGTGAGGAGACTGCCTGTTCCTTCTAGATAGGAGTGGAATTCTTGACTTGATCCCTACTTGGTTTTCATTGGCAGTACACCTTTGGAGGAGGTATTGCTATCTCAGACTCCCTGCTACTGTTTGATGAGGGGGAGAAGCCCAGAATCCCTTTCATTGTATGATGACACCATGCAAATGGGAGATGGTAGTTTCATCTTGTTTCATCTTCTGTTACTGAACATGGGGGCAGGTCTCTGCTGATGTCGCATTGGTGAGGGAAGGGAGCATTATTCCGACTTACCTACTCTTGTTGAGTAAGAGTACACATTCTATGCTTAATCTCTATTTTGGCTGTCCTAATGGGGAAGGAAATCTACTTACCAGGCGTTTGCTACCTCAGGGTCGGGGAAAGTGGACCACACTCCCTACTTGGTCTCTGTTGGTGTCTCTTCCTGGATGGGTAAGAGGAGCCCCATCTTGGACCCTGCTGTACCCGTCTGTATACTTACTTCAGCTCTGTGGAAACTGTACTAACAGGGAAGGAGAGCACCACCTCATGGTACTTGGCTTTTGCCATTCTCTCTGCTGCTGCCAGTGTAGAAGTCCAGACTCCCCAGATGGGGAGCCATCCATGGTGCTTGGCTGGGATAGGGTGGGTGTTATCAAAGGTTTCTGTCCTGCTGGACTCTTCTCTTTCACATTCCACTAGAGAGAGAGCAGACTCTTCATGACTTTTTTTTTTTTTTTTTAAACTTTGGCTTTGAAGGTTCTTTTGTCTACTACCCAATATGGAGAAGCTGTGATTAAAAAAAAAAAAAAAGAGAGAGAGAGAGAGAGAGAGAATTTACCACCTTATGTTCCTCGGGACCTGAAGTTTCTAACTGATTTGCCCTTTTTTCAGTCTTATGATTGTCTGCTGTTTTATTTACAGAGTGTTTAGTTATAGTTATCAGGCAGGATTAGAAAGAAATGAACTTGTTCCATCTTGTCCAGAACCAGAAATTTGACAAGTCTGATTTTTGTTTTAGTTTCTCAAGCTGGGACACTTCTTTCTTTTGCTTTATTCGGATAGCTCTTAATCATATCTTAGGTCTCCGAGTAAAATTTGCTTCTCGGAGATTCTTAGGGATACTTTCCTCAATGTTTTAATCAAATTATAGGTGGGTTTTTCATTGTTATCTCATGTTTTTCCATTACAGTTGTCCCAATTTTTAATTGTGGTTTACTTGCTGAATGTTTGTCTTTTATCTAGATACAAGCTCCTTGATTGTAAGGATCCTGTCTTTTTTAAGAAAAAAATACTTAACATTTTTAGGATAGTTTTAAATTTATGGAAAAACTGAGAAGACAATAGAGAGTTCCCACATACCCCAGACTCAGTTCCCCCTTTTTATTTTTATTTTTTTTTTAAGATTTTATTTATTGTTTGACAGAGAGAAACAGCCAGAGAGGGAACATAACAGCGAGAGTGGGAGAGGGAAAAGCAGGCTCCCCGCTGAGCAGGGAGCCGGATACGGGGCTTGATCCCAGGACCCTGGGATCATGACCTGAGCCGAAGGCAGACGCTTAACAGCTGAGCCACCCAGGCGCCCCTCATTTCCCCCTTTTTAAAACATCATACATAAATATGGTGCATTTGTTACAGTTAACAAATTTTCTTAGAAACTAAAGTCCATACTCAGATTTCTATAGTTCTCATTTTCCTGCTCCAGCATGTCATCGTGGATACCACGTTACATTTGGTTGCCACGTCTCCATAGGCTCTTCTTGGCTATTTTAGTTTCTCAGACTTCCCTTAAAATTTTTTTTTCTTTTCTTTCAGATCTTAACAGTTTTGAGGAGACTAGTCAGATATTTTGTAGATGCCTTCAATTGGAATTCGGTGTTTTTCCTTATAGACCAGAGTTGTGGGGTTTTGGAAGGTAAACTACAGTGTTAAAGTACTGTTTTCATCATATTGTATCAAGGGTACAATATCTTATCACTGTAAGTGTTGACCTTGATTATCCAAATGAGGTGGTGTTTGTCAGGTTTCTCCTGACTATAAAGTTAGTCTTTTTTTTTTTTTCTCCTCCGTTTCATACTGTACTCTAATTGAAATTAAAGAAGTCACTGTGCACAACTAACACAAGGAGTTGGGGGGGTTATGCTCCTCCTCTTTGATGGTAGAATACACACATACACTCTTCCATCATCAGATCTGAGAAAGGGATACAGATTGTTGTAAGAGAAAGTGTATTACACATATATATGAAACAACCTCACTGAAGAGTGGTGGGAAAAAGTGCTAACGTAGGTAACTTAAAAATGGAGGGGACCTGCAAAAGCAAGAGGAAGTGCATGTAAGCTCAGTACTATAGTTGAGAAAGTTATTTCCAGGGGGATATTGGTTAACAGTTATGATCCTACTATACATGTGTACTGGCATTGAATAAGTAAGTGGATGGCCAGGAGTAGGAGCCAGGTTTCTTACTGGAAGGAAATTTATAGATAAGCAAGTGAAGGAGGTTAGAATGATACATATAGATTATGGATTAGAGTTGGAGATGTCATTATATAGTCATAATACAATATAGATGTCTTTTATTTCTTCACCACTGTGGATCCAATATCCATTACAGCATCTAGCACCCATAATAGGTATTCAGTAAATATTTGTGAGATGAATGAATCAGTCATGTTTGGCCAGGATGTGGGACACTATGGTTTGGTTTAGTAAGATGTCCATCCTTAACTCATGGATTGATTTAAGTTGCCGATTACGGGATCATGTAAATTGACAGCCTCACTAGAATCACATGGTTTGAGTGATATAAGATCCAGAAACTCAAGGGAGGAGAGTATGCAAAATAAGACCAAAAATGAGTAGTAGCTTCCTTTGGAAGAAAAGTAGAAATCTGACCCATTAAGTTCAGTTTCGTGGTATAAAATGCGGTTATTTTAAGTGGAAGTGTACACAAATACTTATAAGTAATATGGATCTTGATATTGGAAAAAATCATCTACGTAGATCTGGAATTTGAGTTATTACTAAATTAGATAAAACTTCATGTTTCAAAGCTGGAAGCTAGATGTATTTTATTATTTGGGACTCTGATTTGTGATAAGAGAAATCTTTTTTTTTTTTTTTAATTATGTTGAGTTAGCCAACATATAGGAAAATACATCATTAGTTTTTGATGTAGTGTTCAGTGATTTTTTTTTTTAAGATTTTATTTATTCATTTGAGACAGAGAGATAGAGAGAAAGAGAGCAGAAGTAGTGGGGAGAGGCAGAGGGAGAAGCAGACTCCCTACTGAGCAGGGAGCTAGACGTGGGGCTGGATCCTAGAATCTGGAGATCATGACCTGAGTGAAAGGCAGACGCTCCACCACCTGAGCCACCCAGGCGCCCCGTTCAGTGATTTATTAGTTGCGTATAACACCCAGTGCTCATCACAGCACTCGCCCTCCTTAATAAGAGAAGTCTTAGGTCAAACTAACTCAAGCAGAAGAGGAATTGATAAGCACTATGACTAAAAAGTTTAGGGGTATGTTTAAACATGATTGGATTTAGATATTGAGCCTGTGTCTTCAGTGATCTTGCTCTCTTTCTCTCATAGGGTAAGCTTTGTTTTCTATCTCTGAAAAGAAAAGCATTTATCTTCATCAGTAGCTTTAAATTCTGTTTTTGCAACTGGTGTTCTCCAGTAGTAGGACTTCCTTGTCAGTTCCCTTGAAAAGGGTATCTGAATGGGCCTACTTCAATCACATGACTAATCCTAAATCGGTCACTGAATAGAAGGGTTGCATACTCTCTCCTACATGCAGCTTATGCTTAATTTTGTTAAAGGAATGGTAAGGAAGTAAGACAATTTTTTAAAGCAAGTCTATTTTTAAAAATTAATGACTTTATGTTTTGTTTTATTTTTTTAAAGAAGAGGATCGTTGTCTCTACTTATATCCTTCTTGCATTGTGTCAGGGGGCATTAGGTGGAGGAAAAAAAGGAAAAAAAATTTAACATAGAACAGTGTTAGATTTTTACACTTTTTATCTATTGGGATTGAAATAATAATGTTAATAATAATATAATTATTGAAGAGACTGCTTAAAGTGATCATTATTTCTTGCCTGGATTACTGCATTGGCCTCAGTTGCATATCTGTTACAGTGTAACAAACTCCTTTCAAGATTCTGTGGGTATACTAGGTGTGGTGGGTTTTTTTTGTTTGTTTTGTTTTTTCCTGTTGGCCTTGCCTGTGCTCACTTACACAGCTGCATTCAGCTGGTGCCTAAGCTGGACTGGAATGTCCATTGTAGCCTCATTCACATGTCTGGTACTACAGCAGGAGCGCTTTGGTTCTCTTCCACATGGCCTCTCTCCACATGATCATTCTCATCTTCCAGGACCTCTCTAACAGAATAGTCTAGACTTCTTTAGATAGTATTTGGGTTTTCAAGAGTGAAACAGAAACTGTGACTCCTTGAAGCTTATCCTTGTGTCTCTTTGCCTATTATCAGAATATTACTTCCATCACACTGTCCGAGTAAGTCAAAAGGCTATTTTTCAATCAGTGTGAAGGTGGGGGCTACGTGAAAATGTGAATGCAGGGAGGCAGGATTCATTTGAGACTACTTTATAGCCATCTACTGTAGCTTCATAGAATGGGTTTCCCTGCTTTTCTCTGCCCCCCCCCAAATCTCTTGATATAGGAGGTCATAGCATATCACTTATTTTGCTTAAGCCCTACCCTATTTCACCCAGAGCAAAAACCAAAGTCTTTATATTGCCTACAAGGCCCTTTGTCCTTGGTCAGTAGGAATTTATATTATATCGAAAACAAGAAATCTAAGGTAGGCAGTATAGGACTTGTGTAGAATTCATTAAATCCATCAGGGCCCTAGGCTCACTCTGTGCTTTGCCATCTTTCGCATGTTGGGTTTTGTGCTATTTGTCCCTTATTTGACACATGATGGCTCCTATGCCTTCAGACCTTGGATCTGCATTCTAAGCAAAAAGAGAGAAGTAGACACTTTCCCCAAATGCTGGACTGGCTTCTCTTTAATAAAAATTGTCATATGGCTACTTGTAGCAGCCAAGAGAGTCTGGTGAAGTGAGAATTTTATCTGTACTTCCTTGAATCTAGCAAAGCGGGAGTTTTCTCAGTAAAGATAAAGGGAGGTTGGGTATTATAAAGGTAGGCATCCAGTACTATCTGCTTCAGTGCTATGTGCCAGAAACTGCACTGTTACTATGAAAACATACTTCTCAGTCCTAGGCATAGCTATTATGTGACTTAGAAATAATACAGTCAAGGTAGTTGTAATAATTCCATTTTCCATATGAGAAAATTGAAGCTTTAGCATGGTTGCAGTGTCAGAATTTATACATAGCCATTTTGACTCCGAATGCTTAGTTCTTACCATTATGCTATATTCTAACTGAGCTTTCTGTTAAACACACACATATATATACACAATATGACCTACATTTGTATAAAGCTTTGTTGCTTCAGATTATGTTTGATTTTCACGTCTACCTTAATAAATTGAATACCTGAAAGAAAACAGGATTGTGCTCTTTTTCTATTGCCTAACATTCAGTGAACATTTTGAATAAATGAAGTTAAAAAAAACCTAGAAAATAGGAAAGCCAAACATCATTTTGCAGATGAGCAAACAGGTACAGGGAGATGGGGATAACGTGCTTGAATTGCATAGCTAATGACAGAGAGCTGGTGTTACAACTGGTTTCTTGTTTTCTGGTTGAGAGCATTCTCTCCTGGGTTGGATTAGATGGTGAAATTAGAAGAATTATGTCCTGCCAGTATTCATGATTTAAGGTACATAATATCTATTCATTAATGCAAATCAGATCAAAGTGTAGTTCAAATATAAGGAAGTGGATACTCCTATGCTCTCTTAAGAAGGCAGTAGAGAGTAAAAGAACACCAGAGCAGGAAGTCAGGAGACCAGTATGGTAAACCCAGCCAGGTCACTAATTTTTCTTTGTGACCTTAGGCAAATGGCTTAGCTACTTTGAATCTGTTTTCCTCAAAACTAAAACAAGGGAGTTAGGCTTCTTGATCTTTGAAGTTCCTTCGATCTAAAACATTATATGAGCCATTGTTCCCAGTGAGTTTTTAATGGGTGCTCTAGCATTTCTTGGCATCTAACAGGTCAGAATGTTTTATATGTCTATAGTGCAGAGAAAATAACAGCTTTTTTACTTCTTCTCTGGGAACTTGGCCAGTGAGGAGTAAACATCCTTTCCTATTTCTCCCTAAATGAAGTGTTTGATCATAGGTAACAGACCTTTTTCTGTATTTTCTTCTTTGAATCTGATCCTGTTTTTATTTTATGGTTTTTCTTTACTTCATTGCCAGTTAAAGTGTAATAATTTGAAAATACAAATTTATGTTTTAGTCTACAGATCAGAATTTCATTATTTTATAAGTTAAAAGTAGTTGTATTTATTAAATACATAATTAACAAATCTGTGTATTTGAAATATTTGGCTTACACATGATATGGTCTAAATAGAGTGGAATGTATAGTCTTACATATATATATAGTAGAATGTATAGTGGAATGTACAAGTCTTACTTGCAGTAGAATTGTATTGACTCAAAATAACCTAGGTAAATATCAAATATATTATAGACTATAAGATACCAGTATATTACCAAAACTGAAATACAGTGAAAGTTCTTTGTTTTCTTTTAAATAATGTCTTTCCTGCCTTATTAGATAGGCAACATATGTTCATTACTTAAAAAAAAATTGAGTAAATTTGGAAAACTCTGAAGAATAAAATGAAAATTCCTCTAAATTTTCTTACCCAGAAATAATATATTTTTTAAAGATTTTATTTATTTATTTGTCACAAGCAGGGGAAGTGGCAGGCAAGGGAGAAGCAGACTCCCCGCTGAACAAGAAGCCCTGTGCAGGACTCCATCCCAGGACCCTGGGATCATGACCTGAGCTGAAGCCAGAGCTTAACTGGCTGAGCCACCCAGGTGTCCTGACCCAGAAATAATTTTTATTAATATTTTAATTTTTTTTTGCTAGCCTTCCCCCTCCATTTTTATTTTAAACATAATTTGAAATAAAACTGCACATAGCAGCAATATATGAAGCTATATATACTATGGTGGAATAATAAAGGGTGAAAATAAGAGAACTCTTTCTTCTTTTTTTTTAAAGATTTTAATTTCTTTGACAGAGAGAGACACAGTGAGAGGGGGAACACAAGGCGGGGGAGTGGGAGAGGGAGAAGCAGTCTCCCCACTGAGCAGGGAGCCTGATGTGGGACTTGATCCCAGGACTCTGGGATCATGACCTGGGCTGAAGGCAGACGCTCAGCGACTGAGCCACTCAGGCGCCACAGAACTCTTCTTTTATTCCTTAGCCTGTTTGAAATTCTTTTGTTGTGACACTTAGTAGCATTCTGATTTTTTTTCTCCCTATAAGTTGGTTTAAAGCAAGGCTGTTTGTAAAATTTATGAGGAAGTCCATGCCTTGTAATACTGCCTTGCATATATTATTGATGGTTTTTAAAATTACTGAATTGGGGCGCCTGGGTGGCTCAGTGGGTTAAGCCTCTGCCTTTGGCTCAGGTCATGATCTCAGGGTCCTGGGATCGAGCCCCGCATCGGGCTCTCTGTTCAGCGGGCAGCCTGCTTCTCCCTCTCTCTCTACCTGCCTCTCTGCTTACTTGCCTGCCTCTCTCTACCTGCCTCTCTGCTTTCTTGTGATTTCTCTCTCTGCTTCTCCCTCTCTCTCTGCCTGCCTCTCTGCTTACTTGTGATTTCTCTCTCTGTCAAATAAATAAATAAAATCTTTAAAAAAAATTACTGAATTGACCGTTCTATACAATAATAATTTGTAATTACTTCTTAGGTTATATTCCGAGAATTAGGATGACTAGGTGAAAGAAAATGACTATTTTTTAAGTATTGTTACAGATTTCCAGCTTTTCTAAAGACTTATATTTCACATTTGGATTATTGCTAACAATACGATTAGAAAAATCTTTGTCAGTTTCAGAGGTAACAGTGATGCATTCTCTTCTGCTATAGCACAGTTTTCTTTAATTTATATTAACAGATAAATAGTGAACTGGAGAATGATGTAAGTATAACATGGACTCCAGGTTAGTTCATCTGTAATTTTCCCTAGAACATTAATATTTTAAGGCAGATTTTTTTTTTAAAAATTATTTATTTATTTATTTATTTTTGAGAAAGCCTTAGCAATATCTGAAGACCTTAAGATAGAAGCTCAAAATCTTATAGAAGCTTGATAGTTTTGGGCCTCTGTTGTCACTAAAGAAAAGTCTTCTGTTGCTTGGTCATTCATTTATTGATAAAATACCTTTTCTGTTTATTTCTGTTGTTATTTTCATTTATTTTATTACAATTTGATGTGGCTTTCTGACCCAAGGATTTATACCATTCTTCAGTTCTGGAAAATTCTCATTTATCTTCATGCAGTACTTCTCCCTCATTTTCTTTATTCTCTTATTCTGGAGCTCTTCCTAGATGGATCTTGGATCTTCTCATTTTATCTTCCATGCCTTTTAATTTCTCATATGTCTGTGTGATGAATTCAGAATAATTTCCTCAGTTTTCTACTTGCCAGTATACTAATTCATTATCTTGGTCTAATTTACTGTTTAACCTAACCACTGAGTTTTTCATTTATTATGGTCCCTTTGAAATCCATCTAATTTGGGGTTGGTTATTTTTGTTACTTTTTGTTTCTTACTCATTGAGATGTCTATTCCTTCTTTTATTTAGCCACTTAAAACCTACTTTACTAAAAATCATCTTAGTTCTACTATAAATCCTGAGAGTATTAATTTTACTGATGAATTCCTTTTATTTGGATTTGATCCTTTTGATTGAATGACTACATTAAACATATGGATGATATAAACTTTAAAATAGAATTAACCATGAAAGACTTGAAATATTTTTTAAACAAGATTTTGTGATGCTGAATTTAGATAATGAGATAAATAGGGCATAAGAAAGAAAGACAAGGTAAAATAATGTAAACAGCAAAATGTTAGATTAATTTGACTAGAATGGAGTAGCTAGCTTATGATTTCAGTGATGAAAGATATGAAAATTATAAGGTTTCTTTTATAAAATAAAATAATGGACTAATCATTAAGAAAGCAAAACAGAACTACTCTGCCAGGTAGGCCTACGACTTGTTCTCAAATTGCTAATAGTCTTTGGAGTAGCAGAGAGAGGCATTTAATCTAAATTCTAAGAGGGCATAGACAGGCATGTTCTTTTCCAGGAAGATCAACTTTGAAACGAAGTAAAAGTTAGCAGAGGAGGGACTAGGAAGAGATAGTTGAAGAAAAGAAGGGAAGGTAGTGTATCCCAAAGGTGCACCATCCATTAGTAGCTGAGCCAAGAGACATTGTCTCCAGCAGTAAATTCTGTAGTTTGGTAGGTTTGGGATTTAGGTAGCAAATTGAAAGGAAATAAGAGTTGAAGTAGGCAAAAGACCGCCCAAGGATTCACATCAAATACTGATGCCATTTTCATATAACAGGTTTTTTTTGTAACAGCCTTTATATTTTAGTACCACAATTCTCAAACTGTACAAGGATTTCTGGGGTGCCTCAGCAAACTCTCAGGATGTTTCAGTGTATTTGAAATTTTCCAGGGAAACACAGTGACACTATTTGTTGGGTATCTTGTGAACTAACTAGAGTCAGTTAAATTTCAACATTAGATTATTCTACATTCCTTTTGTATAGAGGAACAGAAAATGAAGATGGGAGTGTCCAATCTGATTTCAAAGTTTTAGAAATGGTGAAAGTACCCAACATTTATAAGTAACTGTAGTTATTAAAAGAATTTTTAAAATGTAGCATTTTCTTTCTTATTTGTATTATTTCAAGCAGTGACTAAGTTATCATTTATAATTATAATTTAATTATATTTTAATAATTTATATTAAGTTATATAATTTTTATATATTAGTTGATAATTATATAATTAAATATATTGTATAATGAATAAATTTATTATAATTTAAATTATAACTTATAATTAGAAACTTACTATTTAATACAGAATTGTTAGGTATTTCTCTTGGCCTGTAGGGCATATGGAAAAAATTAATGATACACTAAGCTCACCATGAACCAAGAAATTTAGGGAACCTCTAGCTTAGTACATAATATTAAAGCACAAATTTATGAAAGCAGTTCATATTTTCTGAGTCTCTAAGGTAAAAATAAAAATATCTAGAGGAATGCAGTTAGCTTAAACTTTTTCATCTAAGCTTGTTTGCCTCAATCCACTTTACCTGAAGCCAGACAGCAGATATTTGGCATTTTATTTTTTGATAGTAGTCATGTGCTATTATTTTTGGTGACCTGCCAGAGGTAGATTCATAAACTTTGGAAATTGAATAAATGGGTGATAGGATTTATAGTCCACTATAAGTAGCGAAAAATCTAGATACTATTTTAGTCCAGGTAGAAGGATCATTATATATATTCACGTAAATAAGGATCAGAAATTTAAGGCCAGTTAGGTATAGATCACTTTTCCCAGGGATTCTTAATCTCTGATCTATGGAACCTGAAAATTGTATATCACACATGAAATTTTCTTTGTTCTACTGGTTTTGTTGTTGTTGTTGTTGTTGTTGTTGTTTTTCTTTTCTTTTCTTTCTTTCTTTTTTTTTTTTTTTTTTTGTCAGAGTTCCAAAGAGGTTCTTGGCCCTAGAAACATTAAGAATAGATTTATCAACTGCTTCATTTTTCTGTATAGTATGCCCTTCGGCATAAGGTAAATTGATCCAAAGCCAAGGCTAGGTCCCCCATCTTCCCATCTAATAACTATTCTGCAAGATAACCTGGTTTTTAGAGGTTAAGAATTAGATATAAAAAGTATTTGCGGGCACCTGGGGGGCTCAGTTGGCTAAGTGACTGCCTTCAGCTCAGGTCATGATCCTGGAGTCCCGGGATCGAGTCCCACATCGAGTCCCCCATCGGGCTCCCATCTCCACGGGGAGTCTGCTTCTCCCTCTGACCTTCTCCTCGCTCATGCTCTCTCTCAAATAAATAAATAAAATATTAGGAAAAAAGAAGTATTTGCACCCAAGAATTTTTCTTTTAAAGATTTTATTTATTTATTTGACAGAGAGAGATCACAAGCAGGCAGAGAGGCAGGCAGAGAGAGAGGGGGAAACAGGCTCCCTGCTGAGTTGAGAGCCCATTGTGGGGCTCAATCCCAGGGCCCTGAGATCATGACCTGAGCTGAAGGCAGAGGCTTAACCCATTGAGCCATCCAGGCGCTCCTGCACCCAAGAATTTAAGCAGAACTTATTTATATGGTTATGATGGATTCCTGAAGGAATTAAGGATGATTTTTAATTAATTGGATCTGTGGTTCAAAAGGTATATAATGGTGCACAGTGAAATGTCTCTTTTCTAGAACCTTCACAAACTCAATTCCTCTTCCCAGAGGTAAATATTATCTTTTAATTTTTGTGTTTCAGAAATTAAAAATTTTAAAACCAGTAGTGTTACAGTAATGGAGATTAAAATAACAAATGATAAACACATAGCTAGGACATAACTTTGGTTTGTTTTAAATGTAGATATGTGCTTACCAATCTGATTTTTAAGATGAATAACTGGTACTGTGTATTATCTTAGCTTCTTGATAGAAGGACATAATTGAGACATATTTTTTAGTAATGATGTTTTTGTAGTGAGTCAACGAAGTTTTCAGTTGGGACAGTTAGCCATGAAATTGTGAATATAGTCTTTCCAAATCCTGATGCATTTAATTCATTAACCAAAAAGTGGTCATGGGGATATAACGTTTTTTTGGTTTTTTTTTGGTTTTTTTGCCAATATTACTTTTTTGGGAGGATTTTTTATAGAAGATCAAATAGAATTGTATCTTACCTATGGGCTTTAATAATAATTTTTCACTCAGTAAGTGGACCACCAATAGTGGTCCAAAAATTATACTTGGAGATTCACATAAAATATTTTGGAATATCACAATACCTCTGAAAGGTGGCACTATTATGTTGATTTTACAGATGATTAAACTGAATATTTGAAAGGTTAAATAACTTGCTCATGATTTGGAGTGTAGGTGTTAGAATCTAACTTGACTTCATTTGATATCAGAAATTCACTGTCTCTATAGAACACTAAGATGCTTTTGTGTGTAGATGTGTTTACTTTAATATAAATTTGTCAGATAATGCCATTTAGTGAGTAGGCAGAGGTTTTGGATTTAGGATTTGGTATGGTAATAAAAAAGGTAACTAGTCTGTTGCTTATTAAGGAAATAATTAAATGTAATGTTCTTAATAAAGAATCACTAAATACATGGTTTTGCTCTTACACTGCACATGTTACTGAGCACCTAATTTTCCTAAACTACCACATTTGTATGTTTATTTTTTTTCTGTAGGGAGATTCCCGAAGTCTTCCATTTTCTGAGAATGTGAGTGCTGTTCAAAAATTAGACTTTTCAGATACTGCGGTGCAACAGAAATTGGATGATATCAAGGATCGAATCAAGAGAGAAATAAGGAAAGAACTGAAAATCAAAGAAGGAGCTGAAAATCTGAGGAAAGTCACAACAGATAAAAAAAGCTTGGCTTATGTGGACAACATTTTGAAAAAGTCAAATAAAAAATTAGAAGAACTTCATCACAAGCTACAGGAACTAAATGCACATATTGTTGTTTCAGATCCAGAAGATGTTACAGGTATATATGTATTTTATTTGGTATTTATATGATGTATTAAGAATTATTTTTATATAGTGTATTAATAAGAATATTATCTTTGAAATTAGTTAGCTTTATGACATAACTGCTTTTGGTTTTTCTGAAAGTACCAGAACTGTTTTTTATCCAGTTGTTAAGGTCTTGTTTCTATTTATTGAGAAATGCAGTTAGTTGATGGTTATGAAAATTGAAACGTTTACTTGGAGATGAGTAACATTGCTGTCTACTCTGTTACCCTCTGTCAGTAAGACATCACTTAGAGTTATTTTCCAAGATTAATGTTTTGTATTGAGTCAACCACATGCTCTTACCTGATTCATCCTTGTGATCAGCAACACGAGTTTGCCAGATGACTTTTTAAAGTTAAAAATGTATTCTGTGACTGAGGGATATTTTTATTCTTTGCCAACGTAATTAATCAAACCTATGACCTTTGTTCTGTGTGCTCTAAGCAACTGAATTAACAACTAAGCCACCAGGCATATAGTTTGAAAAGGAAGAAGAAAAAAATTTTTTAAAACCAAACATTACTTTTTTTCTTAATATAGTAAAAAAAAGAAAAATATAACCCATAAGTCTGACCTAAGATTTGTAAACAATGGAATTAACAAATGTTCATGTTGGAAAATTTTCCATGGTACAGAAAGTAAAAATAGAAAAACTACCTCTCTTTCCCTAGGCTCTCTCCTTAAAGGTAGCATTACTAACTTTTTTGTTGTATATCCTTCCAGAAGAAAAATTTCCACGTTTGTATCAATATTTATCCATTTATATAAGCATTCTTTTCAAACTTTTTACTTAAAAAAATCACATAAGACACATTTGTCTAATAGTTTTGTCTTTGCAAAGACGATATTTTGAACAAGGTTTGTAATCTCTGTAACCTTCAGTGTCTTCATTCACAGAGAAAAGGAGTAGTATATGTACAGTAACGTATCCAACACCATAGAAATTTTAGAAGTATCTGTGAGATTAGCTAATAAGAAATAACAGCAAATAATAATATAAACAAAATTAAATTTGATTAAGAAAATACATAAATGTGACTAAGAATCTCAAATTACCAATCTAAAATATTGGATAAGATACCTTCAGATCTTTAGTGTACTTAAACTTAATTTTAATGCATCAATTTCAACATCTGGGGCCTACTTTAGTGATTTTATCTGGAGACTCTCTATGTAGAGATTTCAAATTAGTAAGAAGAATTGAATCTTAAAAATCACAGATATCATAGAGAAACCAGTTGTCTTATTTTGGAGCTAAAATAATCCTAAAGATGTGAATTAATTTTTCCAGAATAACAAAGTTAGCTAAGAACTCCTCAACTCATCTAGTATTCTCTTACCCATACATTCAATAATTACATATAAATGGAAATTCATATTATGAGAATGCTTTTCTTAGCAATATCATGTAAATATAGAAATAGCCTGTTCTATTGGAACTCTGCCGAGCTCTCCATTTTTTGCCCATTACTTCTTTAGGAGAAGTCTAATATAAGAAATGGCACTGGAGCTTTAAACTCTGTTTATTTAGGGAAAACATTTCTTTCCTCACAGAATACTGATAACTACCTTGTAATTGGAATATTGAGAGTTTCTGCCCCACAGAGAGTAGCCCATTTGGTTTCCTCAGTCCCTTTTAAAAAATCAACTTTACTTAAGTGTAAATTGCATATGATAAAATGCAGATTTAAGTATATGATTTGATGAGTTTTAACAAATGGATATACCCAGGTAACTGTCATTAAAACAAGTGGATCCTGAACATTTTCATCACTTCAGTGGTCCTCCTGTATACCTTAATTCTCAATCTCCAGTCTGCATCCATAGCTTTCTTTAGGCAACCACTGGTCTACCTTTTATAGGTTTCTCTTTCCTAAGTTTCATTTAAAGAAATGACCTGGGATCCTACTAGCAAATTCTTTTTCTTTCTCAAAAGCCAGTTTGAATATCCCTGTGAAATCTTTCCTGTCTCTGATTATCTTTCTTTGTTCTACTCTGTACATTCATTGTTGTGTCATGTTGCATCATAATTTACTTCTGTACATGTTTAAATCACTTACTAAACCTCATGCTCCTTGAGGGGAAGGACATGTTTTTATTCTCAAGGCTTATCATAGAGCCTGGAACATATAGCTGTTTGGTTGTATATCTCAAAAAAAAAAAAAAAAAAAAGGCCAGCAAATAAAAATCTTGTATTAGTTCTTATAATTAATACCAAAATAGACTTTATCATAGTACTTTAAAAATTTAACAACTTGGGGAACAAAGCATTGAATAAAAATTTTAAAATAAATTGGAAATTTTCTTTACTGGGATCTTTGTTTTTCTTATTTATTTATTTATTTACTTACTTACTTATTTAAAGCATGCAAGCCAGTTGTGGGGGGACAGATAGGGGCAGAGGGAAAGGGGGAGAGAGAATCTTAAGCAGGCTCTAAGCCCAGCGCAGGGCCCAGTGCGGGACTCAGCCTCACAACCCTGAGATCGCGATGTTAGCCAAAATCAAGAGTCAGGTGTTTTACTGACTGAGCCATCCAGGTGCCCTTCTATTATCATTTTTAATATTGAATTTTCATATAATTGCAGGGCAAATGTTATATGAAATGTCACTTTCTACTGTGACTTATTAATACTTAAAGTTTGTATGGAATAAACTTGACAATTTTGTTAAAATTTGAGGTTTTTTTTTTTTGTTTTTTAAAATGTCTCTTTGCAAATGGCATAGTCATACCTCCTGGTAATAAGTTTGTTTTTTGTTTTTTCTTTTTTCCTCATTACTTATTTAACAGCAGTAAAAGCAAGAACAACACAAGATTAAAGATAGTTGAACGTTAATTTTAGATTAGCTTGCCATAAAATTTTATCTGTTTTATATTCTGTATTAAGGTAAACAAAATCATTTATTTTAGATTAGGTCTGACAAGAAGATTCAAGGACATAGTTCTTTGCTTTCAGTTCTCTAAAGTATGTGGATTAATAACAGAAATGTTTAGCTAACTCCTCTCATCTTGGAGGTCTGCAAGCAGAATGACTCAAGGAAAGAGGGACGAAATTTAAGGCTGCATTGTATGAATAATTACTATGTAAATAGGTAGGAAGCCTACTCTTAATTCACCTTTGTAATGATTAACTCTATTAATCTTTAGTTTCTTATTTGTAAAATAAGGATTTTTATCAGATACATTTCAAGACTTACAAAACTCTGAAATGTTGCATATTATAATACAAGATCTGATCATTTGGGACTGTTAATGGTGGAATATATGAGTATTCATTTATTTTTCAGAGTAGCAAGAAATTAATATTTTTGATGTTTTATTCATGCCTATGCCTTGTTTACTTTCTGTGTACTTTAAGGTAGTGTTATTGGTATTATTATCATCCCACATGGAAATTATTAAGATATGGTTAGATGAGGCTGAATGCACCTTATGAAAAAGATTATTGGATCTCTGTAAAGTGGAGTGGTAATCTGTCTTAGTTGACACCTGAGACTCCAAAAGGAAATACTGGGAAAGAACCAGGATCCTGAATATTAAACTTTTGTGTATCATCTCTAAAGAAGAGGTTAAGGGTATGTCTCATATTTTATTAAGTATAGCTAGTAATTTGTATAGGATAAGTCCCTCTGTTTTCATCTTATTTCCTTTTCTTATATCTCTTCCTATTTCCATTTTCTCATGTTCCACCAAACTTAGACTGATTTTTACCTATTGAAGTAGTGAATATTTTCTTTAATATCTAGAATTAATATCTAGAATATCCAGAAGGGAAATACTGATTTAGTATACAACTAACAATATTGGAATTTTTTAGAGGTAACCTTAGAAATTCTGCTAAATTCTGGAGATAATAACTGTATCGAAGGAGTTTTCTTTCCTAATGACTAAGGTGCAGTTATGAGGTCTTTCTTGAATAGAAGTAATATTTGAATTTTTTTTTTTATTCTTGGCCTATCCACCTAAATATGGCATAGAAATTGTAGTTGAATTTTATATCTATATTAAAATACAAGTGTGAAATCTGTGGCCTGGTTTGTTTTGTAATTCTATGTATTTTTCTTTTTGAACTGAATGTCTCATTTTGAGGTAAACATACTTTGTATTAAGTTTTGAATTCTTAATGAGAGGGTTGCCATTGAGTAATTGTGATTATTAATTAGCAAGTCACTTTCAACACCCCTGGATTTGTTTCCTCATCTTTACAATCATGAGATTACATGATTCATAGATTCCTAACACTTAAATTATTTGATGATATACTTTTCTTAAAAAGGTAATACACAGTAAAATTGATTCTTTTTTGGTGAACATTTCATAAATTTTAATACACACCAGGTTTATCTAACCACCACAATCAGAAAAGGGAACAGGGATGGTTGTAGTTGCACTCTCTCCCCATTCCCTATCCCCTGGCAATTGCTGGTTTATTTTCTGTCACAGTTGTTTGCTTTTCAAGAATGTCATATAAATGAAATCATAAGGTATGTAATCTTTGAGACTGATTTCTTTCAGAGAATTGCATTTTGAAATTCATCCACGTTTTTGCATTTATCAATAGTTCACTCTTTTTTATTGCTGAGTAGTAAGTCTGTTATATAAATGTACCACAACTTGTTTATCCACTAACCAAGAACTTTAAAGTGGTTTTCCAGTTTTTGTCAACTATCAGTAAAGCTGCTCTAACTACCCATTAACAGGTTTTTGTGTGACCATGTTTTTTTAGTTCACTTTAGTAAATACTTAGGAGTGTGATTGCTAAGTCACATGTTAGAGTATATTTAACATTATAAGAAACAAAACAGGTGAACATAGAGGAAGAAAAAAGAGAGGGAAGCAAACCATAAGAGACTCTTAACTACAGAGAATGGAGTTGATGGAGGGAGGTGGGCAGGGGATGGACTCAGTGGGTAATATTAAGGATTATGCTGAACACTGCATATTAAATGTAAGTGATGAATTCTACTCCTGAAACCAATTTAACCATATATGGTAGCTCACTAGAATTTAAATAAAAACTTGAAATAAAATTTTTTTTAAAAGCTCCCGAAATGTTTTTAAGAGTGGCTGTATAGTTTATCATTCTTATCAGGACTGTATTAAAGTTCTAGTTGTTCTACATCCTCTCCAGCACTTGGTATTGTTAATATATTTTTTAACCAGTCTAACAAATGTACAGTGGTTGATGAGACACATTATTATAATCAGAGGTAGGAAAGAAGAAAAATAAAGTAACACCATCTTTAGGAGAATTTATGAAAGAACTGTGCATGCCCTAAGTACAGAATAAAGAAGTCTTCTCTACCAGGAGATACATGTCAATTTCAAACATTAAGATGTAATACATACAAGCAGTTCTGAAATTTCTAATGCCTAAGTTGCTTATTTAACCTTAAATAATGTTACAGCCCACAATCTTACCTGTGCTATTTTTGTAAAATATTAAGAAAGCTAAACCTGAGGTTGTACTAGTTACAGAAGATCTCAACATTACTTTAGTTGATGATCTATGCCAAAGGTCATCGTGAGTACACAATTAATTGATTAGGCACCCATTAATAATAAGTGAGCATTCATTAGAGTCTGAGCAGGTTCAGGTGGCTCTATAAGGTAAGCATTTCTGTTTAAACACAAAAGCTCAATTCTGGGGGAAATATAAACAGTTAATGTAATTGTAGCAATTTGTTCTTTTTTTTTTTTTCAAGATTTTATTTATTATTTATTCGTCAGAAAGAGGGAGAGTCTGAGCAGGGGAAGTGGCAGGTAGAGCAGGCAGAGGGAAAAGCAGATTCCCTGATGAGCAAGGAGCCCTATGTGGGACTCAATCCCAGGACCCTGGGATCATGACCTGAGCTGAAGGCAGATGCTTAACCCACTGAGCCACCCAGGCATCCTGGGAGCAGTTTATTCTTAAAATAATTTACAAGTATCAGGTGAAAACCAGAATGTTGGCAAGTAAACAGTAGCTAAGACTTTAGATGGAAGTTTGTGAAGGAGATAGATAAATGGTACGCTAGTGCTTCAGTATATTACTTTGATTAATTTAAATGTGGCTAGGTTTACTTCAACTATATTTCCCCTTACCTTTTTTTTAATGCAGGAAATATAGTCCTTTTTCCATAAGCAGACATCCTGACTGTACACATACCATTTCATGAATATTGAGCACTGAGAGTCAGCTGGGTATGAAATAAAGATCAAAGACTGTATGACCTGAGATTAATCCAGGAGTTGTGTGGTTATATACCACTTATGTCCCCTCCAGGACTTGTTTTTCTCATTTGTATAACCTGGAGGATAGACTATATATGACCTTTCTAGGGTGTTTTGTGAATAAGGTGTTTTAATAGCTTGATGAAAGGTCAATTATGAGCACGTAATCTCTTCTGATTGTGAACATGAAAACTCTTTTTAGAGATAAGTCTGAAATTTTCTTGGGTGAGGGAAGACTCAAGGTCAGCTACAAGGTCACCTCCTAAAGAAGCAAGGAACCAGTTTAAGGCTGCACCTTAAGTAATCAGGAACCTTTAAAAAAAGCATATGGATTGCTCCTGTGTTCTAAAACTCTCATTCATCTTGGAAGACAATTGTTCAGTTGTGGTTTTAGAAAAAAATACTGAAAGCACCGAAAATAGGATATCTGTTGCTCTACATATCATTGGCAAAACTACTAACAGATTCAGTTTTTACTAATTATTCTGGCTCTGGAAGTTCTCAGCCGTAGGGATAGTTTAACCACATTGTATTTTCTGATGACTTCCAAAGCAGTACACCTGACTAAGCTCTTTCATTTTCTTACTATTTTGTCCCTCATCCTTTGAATAATATCTGGATAGATATAATGTAATCAGTTCTCTGTGTTAAATTCCCTTTGTTCAAAATACCTAGTATGGTTTCTGTTTATCAACTAGACTGAATGATTTTCCATCTTCCCAATACCATACAACAAACTGAGAATACTATAACTCCAACCTGCTTAACTCCACTTAATTTGTGTGCCATTCTTGTCCATATTCTAGTTCTATCATTTTATCTTCATTTCTACAAATTAGATCTGATTATTATTTTATTTAATCATTGTTGGTTTTTAATTACCCACATGTTTATCATTTTCTTTTTTTTTCCTCTGTTCCACTTTCCTGAATCTGAGATTTGCATATTTCATCAGTTATGGGAATTCTTAGCCCCTGGTTTTGTTTTTTGTTTTTTTTTTGAATATTGCACCTCCTATGTTCACTCCACTCTTTCATTTTGGGAACTCCAGTTACGCATGGTAATTTCTTCAGGTCTATCTCCATTTCTCTAATACTCTTTCACCTGTGTCTGGGTTCGCTCTGAGCACATATATTTCTAATTTCTGTTACATATTTTTTACTACTTCTAGTTTTGGTAATTTTTAATAGTCTTGTTTTGTTAATCTTGGTACTTTTTGATAGTCTCTTGTCCTGGCCATTCTTTTGATACTTTTTAAATTTAGTTTTACATATTAAATATACTTTTTCATATTCGATATTAGAGAATGACAATAAGTGAAATTTTTGCCATGCTACTCCTGTAGCTTTTTTCCTCACTCAGGGTGATTTTTTTTTTCTACCTGAGCTTTGTGATTTATAATTGTGTGCACATTTTCAGTGGAACTTTATCTGTGGAGGTTCTTTCAGGTCTGAGTTTATTTATTTATTTACTTATAGATTTATTTTAGGGAGAATGCACAAGTGGGAGGGGTTGGGAGAGGGAAAGAGAATGTCAAGGCAATTCTGCACTGAGCTCGAGCCTGATATGGGCCCAATCCCGTGACTCTTAGATCATGACCTGAGGCAAGACCAAGAGGTGGTCCAGCTGACTGCTCCACCTAGGTGCCTCTAGGTTTGAAGTTTTTCGAAGAGGATTTGCATTTCTTTTGGTAAGATGCTTGGAAGCATTATCAACCTGTGGCCCATTAAAATAAATTTTGGGGACCATGTAGATAGTATGATTTCCTGCGTCAAACCTAGATGAGGGCAGTAAGAATGTTTAAAAGATACCATTCTTTCCCACAGTTATCCTAAGCCAAAGGCAAGTCAGCAGATAATTCAGCCATTATGGATGGCACCTTATAAGCTGTCTGTCTTTAATTAGGCTTTTTCTGATTTCATTGCTCACTTTGTAGGTTTCTGCCACAGCCTTTTCTTGGGCTCTTATTAAAATCCAAGCTTTATTCCAATAGGATGATGAGAGTTTAACAAGTCTCTTTTTATCACAAAAGCAAAAGCATTCTCAGAAAAACAAAGCTACAGATGTATCTGTACAAAGCTATCTGCCCTGGAATTGTGTCACATGCGCCATGTACTGACTTCTCCAAGTGAGACTGAGAAATTTTGTTTTCCCTCTTAACTTGCCTCTTATTTTAAGCAGGAGAGGAGATTGAACATGGAGTATGAAGATAGTACTTAAAGATTACAAATATTTTCTAACTCTATAGTTTATTTTTGGTGTCTCACAGCGCTTTGATTTTTGTTTTTGTTTTTTTTTTTTAGAGTGGGCGTGGGAGGGATAGGCAGAGAGAGAGAATCTTAAGTAGGCTTCATGCCCAGCATGGAGTCAGATGCTGGCCAGGCTTGATTTCACAACTCTGAGATCAGGACCTGAGCGGAAATCAAGAGTTGAATGTTTAACCTACTGAGCCACATAGATACCCCAGCACTTTGAATTTTATCGGTGGTTATCTTTTTAAAAAATTACTTTGGTGAAATTAATTTAAGATGTTCTCCATTTAACATAATTTTCAAATTTATTGACATAATTTATAATATCTGTGTTATTCATTTAAAGTCAGCATATCTGTAGTAACATTTGCTCTTTCATTCCTCATACTGGTATGCTACCATTTTTCTTCCTTGACCACTTTTCTAAGATTTCTCTTGTTATTATTCTGCCCCTTCAAAAAAAAAAAAAAATTCTTTACTGATCTTTTCTTTTGTGTATTTTATTTTATTTTGTTAATCTCTACCCTGATCTTTAGTACTTCCTTTCTGCTGTTCTCTTTGGAATGTCTTAGCTATTTTTTTTTTAAACTAACTTTAGACAGATGCTTAGAACTTTAAAATTTATTCTCTTTCCTAATATATGTTTTTAGGGTTATGAATATCCTCTCAGTATTGCTTAACTGCATTTTCCATATGTAAAATTTTTAAAATTTATTTTTCTTTTTATATAATTGATATGCAACATTATATAAGTTTAAGGTTAACAACATGTTGGTTTGATACATTTATATATTGCAACATGATTATCACCATAGCATTAGCTGGCGGCTTTATCAAGTGATAGATATCATTGTCTTCTTTTTTGTGGTGGAAGCAATTAAGACCTAGTCTCTTAGTACCTCTGACATTTATAATACAGCATTGTTGTTTATAATGCTGTGCTTTAGATCTCTAGGACCTACTTATTTATGAGTTCCAAATTTATGCCCTTAAACAACACATCCTCAATTTTCCCACCTCCAGCATCTGGTAACCATCATTTTACATTCTATTTTATGATATTTTAGCTTTTTTAGATTCCACATATAAGTGATACCATACAGTATTTGTCTTTTTGGGTCTGACTTACCTCACTTAGCATTATGCCCTCAAAATCCATGTCACAAATGGCTGAATAATACAAATTCCATTTTGTGTGTGTATGTATACATACATACATAGGTACATACATACACCCCCCACATCTTTATCCATATTGCTATTGTTGGATCTTTAGGTTATTTTCAGATGTTGACTGTTGTGATTAAATGCTTTAATAAACATGGGAGTGCATATATCTCTTCGGCATGTTTTTATTTCCTTTAAGTATATACCCAGGAGTGGGATTGCTGAATCATGTGGCAGTTCTATTTTTAATTTTTTGAGGAAACTTCATACTGTTTTCCATAATAGCTAAACCATTTACATTCCCGCCAACAATATACATGGGTTCCTCTATCTACAAAGCCTTCGAGGACACTTGTTACCTCTTGTCTTCTTGATGATCTTTTGAAAAAGTTTATTTAGTTCTTCTGCCCATTTTTTTTTATTTATTTATTTGATAGAGAGAGATCACAAGTAGGCAGAGAGGCATGCAGAGAGAGGGGGAAGAAGCAGGCTCCCTGCTGAGCAGAGAGCCCGATGCGGGGCTCGATCCCAGGACCCTGAGATCATGACCTGAGCCGAAGGCAGAGGCTTTAACCCACTGAGCCACCCAGGCTCCCCCTTCTGCCCATTTTTTAATCAGATTGTTTTTCTTTTTCTCCTTGAGTTTTGTGGATCTTTATATACTTTGGATATTAACCCCTTATTAGATAACTTGCAAATATTTTCTTGCATTCTGTATATCACTTCATTTTCTTGATTGTTTTTTGCTGTGCATAACTTTTTAGTTTGATGTAGATTGAGTTTATTTTTGCTTTTGTTGTTTGTGCTTTTGGTGTTACATCCAAAAACCTATTGCCAAGACCATTGTCAAGGGCGCTTTCCTATATTTTCTTCTAAGAGTTTTATGGTATCAGGTCTTATGTTTAAGTCTGATTTACATTGAGATACACAAGATTTGTCTGCCTATTACTGAATGCTAATGTGGACAAGACTGCTCCCATGTCCTTTGGCCTATGGTGCTGGATACCACAGATTTCACAAAGGCACTTTTGTTCATAGATGGATGTTTAATTTATTGTTTAAAAGAGGGTGTACAGGGGCGCCTGGGTGGCTCAGTGGGTTAAGCCTCTGCATTTGGCTCAGGTCATGATCTCAGGATCTCAGAATCCTGGGATCGAGCCCCACATCAGGCTCTCTGATCAGCCGGGAGCCTGCTTCTCCCTCTCTATCTGCCTGCCTCTCTGCTGACTTCTGACTACTTGTGATTTCTCTCTCTGTCAAATACATAAAAATAAAAAATCTTTTAAAAAATTTTTTAAAAAATAAAAGGGTGTACAAAAAGGAAGAACATCTATAACACAATGGTGCTGATATCACCTAAAGTTCTGATCTGTTTGAGATCATTTTCTCATTTTCATTGTGTCTCTGTTGTCTCATGAACTAGTTAAAAGTGTGTTTTTTAGTTATTAAACATGAGGACTTCCCAGTTATCCTTTATTTATTGATTTTTTTATTAATTACACTGTAGTCCCTTGAAATTTGCTGAGACTTGCTTTATGTTCTGTGTGTGCCCCCCCAAAAAAAAAAAAAATACATATCCTCCAGTTGTTGCGTGTTATTCTTAGTATGTTTATAGGTTAAGCATTTAACTATGGTGTTAAAATCTGCATTCTTACCTGGATTTGTGTTTACTTTATTCATTACTAAAAACACTGTTACTACTTAGTGGAATATAGAGTTATTGTTTTCTTTTTAATTCTGTCAACTTTTGCTTTCTTTTGTGGCCAAATTTAAAATTGATTTATCTTTTCAATAGAAGGTGAATTGAGCCTTCTATTGTTAATAAAATGAATTTCTTATCTCCAGAAATTTTTGTGCTAAAAGTGTCTTTTGCCTGTTATAGTTTGGGGGTTGTAATTGTTCATTGTATGGAATATTTTTTTCTACTCTTTTACTTTCAGCTTTTCTATATTACTGTATTTTAGATATGTGTCTTGTAAATAACATATAGTTACATTTAGTTGTATAGTTTTTACCCAGATTAATCCTAGAATCAGTTTAAGATCTTTCTTTGTCTTTTACCTAGACCATTTACTCCATTATATTTAAATAATTACTGATATATTTGGGTTTATATTTTGTGGTTTCAGTGCTTCTTCTTTCTTAGCATTTTTATAGTATTTTTAAACATCAGTCAATTATTTTGGAAATTTTGGTTAATTTAGACAATATAAAATGCATGCTTATCAAACACTATTGTTAATCATTGTCCTTACTCATCTCCATACAATTCAGAGGTCTTAGGATGCCTCTACTTACCCACATCTTGATTTGTCTATTGTTGTTGCCTTATTTTTTATTCTAGCTTTCTTAAAACTCTTACATGACTTTATTGATTTTATATAGTGGTCATTTAAAGTTTCTGACATATAAACCATTTTCTGTGCTTTTCATTCCTTATTTCCCTTTTGATACACTAATTTGTACCACTTTTAGAGCTTTCTTTTTAAGAGTTTATGTTTGTGACATTCTTTCCATCTTGATAATGTTTTAGTTTTTTCTTCATTCTTGCAAGGTATTTACACTGAGTTTACAATATAAGCTTGATAATTATATCTTACAAAGAAACTATCATTCTGTCTTCTAGCTTTCATTGCTATTTTTGAAAAGTCTATTGTCAATCTATAGTGGCTTCTTTAAAGGTACCCTTTTATTGACTACTGTTAAGATTTTGTATTTGGGGGCGCCTGGGTGGCTCAGTGGGTTAAAGCCTCTGCCTTCGGCTCAGGTCATGATCTCAGGGTCCTGGGATCGAGCCCCGCATCGGGCTCTCTGCTCAGCGGGGAGCCTGCTTCCTCCTCTCTCTCTGCCTGCCTCTCTGCCTACTTGTGACCTGTCTGTCAAGTAAATAACTAAAAGAAAAAAAAAAAAAAAGATTTTGTATTTGGTTTTTTGAAGTTTTACCATGATGTGTCCAGGTATGGACTTTTTCCCATGTGTATGTGTGTATATACATGTGTAGATAGATAGATAGATCTCTGCTTGTGGTTGATTGGGTAGCTTGAATTTATGGATTGGTATCTTTTATAAGTTCTGCAAAAATTGTCATTTTCTCTTCACATAATGTCTTCGAATCATTTTTCTTTTTTTCCTCCTGAAACACAGTAAGTATATTTAGTTTTTTGTTTTGTTGTTGTTGTTTTGCCCTCCGTGCCTTTTAATACCCTCCACCTGATTTTTAAACTTACTTATTTTTCAATACTAGTCTGCTATTTTTCTATGTCTAATTTGCTGTTGAACTAATCCATTAAAATAGTTAAATCGAGATACTTGTAGTTTCAGAAGGAAAATAGACATGAAAATAGATCCTTGTAATACTGTATAATATATATTTCAATAGAGGGAAGAAAATATACTTTGGAGACACACTAGAAAGGGCACCTGAGCAGATTGGGGGATGGCTAGGGAAGAAAAAAGTAATGCCCTAGCTGAGTTAACAGTGGTATGGAGGAAGAAAAGTACGTTGTATTTTGATGAATAGGAAGAGATTTTTGTAAAGCAAATTTTTTTGAATTTGACAAAAAACTGTAATGGAAACTTAGTGACCATAAAGCTACTAATGCCTAGCTATGAAAGTGGGACTTTATTTGGGACCTTTTTGGTCTAATATATAAACATATTAAAACCTTGTTACTGAATTTTGTGTAACATTTCAGATTGTATCATGATGTTTAGATGTAATGGTTAGAAGTACAAATAATTTCTGTAATCCACCCCCCTCCCCAAAGCTGGTTTGGTAGTTATAGCAAATAGATGCAGCAAATGGAGATTTGACATGAGTCTTAATCAGGGGTATAGTTTCTTAAAGTGGCAAAGTATGTACTTAAGAATAGATTCAACATTTGATCTTCTTAGAGTGGAAAAATAATTTCATTTTACAGAATTTTAAAAAATTGCCTCTTTTGAAAGAAGAGAACATGGGGAGTTCTGATTATCCCTGTTTTAAAATATGTCTTACCATGAAGGAAAGTGTTTAACAAATACACTGGCCACCGTATGTTTAATAATGCTGTAATTTCCCATAACCTATAAGAAAGGAAATTGGAGAGAAAAAAAGGAGTTTGTTGAAAGGAAAGGGGGACAGCAAAGTGTTTCTCTAATTTCTCAATGAGTAAAAAGTGGGCTTTATAAAACTAGACATATCTAAGGTTAAATTTCTGCCTTGGCATACACTTTTGTGACTTGTGCAAATTACTTGATCCTTCTAACTTTTAGTTGTTTTTATTTGTAAAGTGAGGTTATATTACAAAATTTCTGAGTTCCTTTGAAGACTAAATGAGCAGAAATACCAGCTACTTAACTGTGCCTTGTCATGTAATTTTATTGAGCCCTAAACATTGGCCTAAGCACTATACAGGCTTTATCTTCACAATAACCCCCAATTTGTGGCTGAGGAAATGGCAGCACAGAGTAAGTAAGTATATGATCAGGATCACACCAATAAGCAGTAGCCACAGGATTTTAACCCAGGCATTCTAACCTCCAGAGCCTGGACTCCTTATCATTATATTATTTCTCATGTTCTTATAGTCTTAAAGTATAGGATATACTTTTCCATAAAAACCATGTTAGATTTTATAATACTATTACAAATTCTCAGACTGTTAGAATCAGTGTCTCTTTCAGTGTCTTAGTACAACCTGTTTTAATGTGCAAAAATTTCTTTTTTTTTTTAAGAATTTATTTATTTGACAGAGATCACAAGTAAGCAGAGAGACAGAGAAGGAGAGAGAGAGAGAGAGGAGGAGGAAGCAGGTTCCCCACTGAGCAGAGAGCCCAATGCAGGACTCGATCCCAGGACCCTGAGATCATGACCTGAGCTGAAGGCAGAGGCTTAACCCACTGAGCCACCCAGGTGCCCCAATGTGCAAAAATTTCTTATATAGCTTCTTTAACAGATTATAACCTAGCTCTTGTGTAAATGCTTGCAGAAACAGGGGTTTTTATTACATCTTAAGGGTTCTGTTTCATTGTTAGATAACTTAAAATGTAAGGAATTTCTCTTTATTCTGTGATAAAAATGTTTACCCTCACTACCTTTATCTGTTTGTTCTAAATTCTTTGCCCTGTGGGGAAATAGTAAGTGGATAGCTTCTTTCATAGACAGATATTTAAATATTTAGGTAAGAATCATTTCTCTTAAGGGGAATCCTCCTACACTGTTGGTGGGATTGCAAGCTGGTGCAACCACTCTGGAAAACAGCATGGAGGTGCCTCAAAAATTTGAAAATAGAACTACCCTACAACCCAGCAATCGCACTACTGGGTATTTACCCTAAAGATACAAATGTAGTGATCCGAAGGGGCACGTGCACCTCAAAGTTTAAAGCAGCAGTGTCCACAGTAGCCAAACTATGGAAAGAACCTAGATTTCATCAACAGATGAATGGATAAAGAAGATGTGGTATATATATACAATGGAATACTTTGCAGCCATCAAAAGAAATGAAATCTTGCCATTTGCAATAACGTGGATGGAACTAGAGGGTATTGTGCTGAGTGAAATAAGTCAATCAGAGAAAGACAATTATCATATGATCTCCCTGATATGAAGAATTTGAGAGGAGACATGGGGAGTTTGGGGGTTAGGGAAGGAATAAATGAAACAAGATGGGATCAGGAGGGAGAAAAACCATAAGAGACTCTTAATCTCACAAAAAAAACCCTGAGGGTTGCTGCGGGGAGGGGGTTAGGGAGAGGGTGGTTGGGTTATGGACATTGGGGAGGGTATGTGCTATTGTGAGTGCTGTGAAGTGTGTAAACCTGGTGATTCATAGACCTGTACCCCTGGGGTTAATAATACATTATATGTTAATAAAAAATTTAAAAAATTAAAAAGAATCATTTCTCTTTCTCACCCTAGGCTAAGCACGATCAGCTATTTTACAGAAAACGCATTTCCACAACTGAGAGCCTTCTGTGAATGCATCCCAGTTCTTTTTTTTTTTTTAATGTGCTTACTATAAATTAACTTCATATGCCAAATTTTATGTGATTTCAATTTCTCCAAGAAAGAAAGAAAATCTGACTGTTCAAAGATCTGAATAGACATAACTTTTTAGTCATTAGTATGAAGTGCAATTCATTTATAGACTCAATAGGAGATATGCTTACACTTTACACAGTAACTACTGCTAGTTAATGTTTATTGAATATTTACTATGTACCATGCCCTTTTCTAAGTTCTTTACAGTTCTAAGTTCTTTATTAAATCACAGTAACCCTGCATGCTTGATGCTATTTTTATTGTTTAACAATAATGACAATGAAGCACAGAGCTGTTAAGACGCTTACCCTCTATTATATGGTTTGTACTAAATCTCAGTTCCAAAACTGAGATTCAAATGTAGGTACTCTTAACCACTATGATGCATATGTTTTAGTTCAGACTGATTCAACAAAATACCATATATTGGGTGGCTTAAATAACAGACATTTATTTCTCACAGTTCTAGCGGCTGGGAACGGAGATCGTGGTGTCAGCAGGGTCAGAGCTCTGGTGATGGGCCTCCTCCTGGTTTTAGACAGCGTCTTTTCTCTGTATCCTTACATGACAGAGAGACCATCCTCATGATCTAATTACCTACCAGAGGGCTCATCTCCAGTACCATCACATTAGGGTTTCAACATATGCAATTAAGGGGACATAAACATTCTGTCCATAACAATATGTTAAGTAGTTCATTTGTGAGCTTGTTCAGAAAAGTTGTCTATACTTAATATTCATTTTTTAAAAATAAGAATATGTCACTTATAGGGGTACCTGGGTGGCTCAGTGGGTTAAAGCCGCTGCCTTTGGTTCAGGTCATGATCCCAGAGTCCTGGGATCGAGCTCCGCATCGGGCTCTATGCTCAGCAGGGAGTCTGCTTCCTCCTCTCTCTCTGCCTGCCTCTGCCTACTTGTGATCTCTGTCTGTCAAATAAATAAATAAAATCTTTAAAAAAAAAAAAAAAGAATATGTCACTTATAAAATCAGCTTTTGGAGCAGCTCATTTATAATGTGGGGAATTCAGTTACAATAGAAACCTTTCTTGGATTTGAATCTCAGCTGGTAACTGTTACTGCCTGTTTCCTGATGCATAAAATGTGGAGAAGTTATTTTAAGGATTAATATGCATACATATACATATTTGTGTGTGTATAATTATACTATTATATATGTAAGTATGCATACATGCAGAGTCTAGTATAGTTGTTTACAAGGTTTTTAAATGGTAATAAGGCAGCATAGCACAGCACTTAGTAAGGTAGACTTTGGTATGGAACTGACTTGCTAGATATATGACCTTGGGCCAGTTTTTTCACCACTCTGTGCCCTAGTTGGTTTTTTTTTTTCCTATAATGTGGGTGCAGTGCTCATTACAGGGCTGTTTACGAGGATTGATGAGTTTATAGAACCCTTACATCAAGATTTATACTTTGTAGCATAGTATATAAATGATAAAATGGTATTTTATATCCATAACTAGCATAGCACCTGTATTTTTGCAAGTTAATTAAGAAATTATGTTGAATTGTCTTTAAATTCATGATTTTTTTAAAGGTATATAAAGCCAAATGTAAAATATTCATTAAAATCAGTTAGTCATACCATCTTTTATTGCACTTAACCCTGAAGCACAAAGGTTAAGTAACTTTCAGTTCAGTTTTCCTGTGATTGCCAAGTTACTTATAACTAAACCAGGTTTAGTACTCTAGTCATCTAAGTTGTTTTTTTTTAAGATTTTATTTATTTATTTGACAGAGAGAGAGATCACAAGTAGGCAGAGAGGCAGAGAGAGAGAGAAGGGGAAGCAGGCTCCCCGCCGAGCAGAGAGCCCGATGTGGGGCTCGATCTCAAGACCCTGAGATCATGACCTGAGCTGAAGGCAGAGGCTTAACCCACTGAGCCACCCAGGCACCCCTAAGTTGTTTTTTTATAAGCAAGTGACCTAAGGTAGATAAAACACAAAATGATGAACTTCACTATGAATAATTTTAGTTATACAGTAAAATTAGAAGTGTTTCAATAATGGATTCGCCAAAATAATTAGAAGTTTCTGTTCAAAGTTATTGTTTTTATTTCAAAGTAGAAGCACCACTGTATGCTTTATGAGAAACCATGGACTTTATGTTTTAGATATACCCCTATCATCAATGTGGTTGGTATCAGTCAATCAGTGTCCTTGAAACACTTTCCATTGTGACTGAACATCCTCCTAGTAGTAAACAGAATGTGAAATCCTTTATGTGTATGTTTAGGTTATTACTATAAAGAATGCTGGCATTATATTCTATTTACAAATAATTACTTTAGAGGAATCTGTATAATGTTTAAATATGCCGCCTTCTTTAACCAATCAGGTATTAAGTAGAGATTTAGTACAATTGTTGAATAGATGAGTCAAATTATTTTATTTAATATAAACATAATAGTGTTGGGAAGACTTTGGGGCAGTGATCTAATTCAGTTTCAAACTCAGTGTATCCCTGGCAGATGATCCTGCAACTCTACTTGAATATTTTCTTGGCTTGAATTCTTGTATTATTGGTAAGCATAAGGAGATTCCATTCAGGTGACTTTAAGCTCATCTCAACCCTATAATTCTGTATTCTTTGAGAATATCAACTTCTAATTTTAAGCAGCATTTGGTCCTAGTAAGTAATTTTTACATACTATTTAATTTGCAGATTGCCCAAGGACTCCAGATACTCCCAGCAGTGACCCTCGTTGTTCCACTAGTAATAATAGATTGATGGCCTTACAAAAACAATTGGATATAGAACTTAAAGTAAAACAAGGTGCAGAGAACATGATACAGATGTATTCAAATGGATCTTCCAAGGTAAGTACTATAAATGTAAGTGTATACAGCCAGTCCGCATTATTTACATATTCCATATGTGTGAATTCACCTATCTGATAAAACTCATTTGTAAACCCAGCATCCATACTTGTGGCGTTTTCACAGTCATTTGTGGACATGCACAGAGGGCTGAAAAATGTGAGTTGTCTGATGTGCATGCTCAAAACTGAGGTCAGACAAGGTGCTCTACCTTCTTCTTTAAGCTCTTACCCTGTAAATAAGTATCCTTTTCATGGTCTGTTTAGTACCACAGTTTTTGCATTTTTGTGCTTAGGGTGATTTTGCTGTTTAAACGTGTATTACGATTTCTAAGACCATTTTAGCTTCTAAATTTGAAAGTATTGACGATAAAACAAGTAAGAAACAATAGTTTTTAAAATAATATTTTTAGGGGTGCCTGGGTGGCTCGGTTGGCTAAGCATCTGCCTTCTGCTCAGGTCATGATCCCAGCATCTTGGAATTGCTTCTCCCTCTACCTGCTGCTCCCCCTGCTTATGAGCGTGCTGTCTCTCTCTGTCTCTCTCTCTGACAAATACATAAATAAAATCTTTTTAAAAAAATTTTTAAAAATTACTTAACTCCTACTAAAACCAGTTAAGAAAAATTTAGCTGTATGAGTAAAGGGTACACAGGAGCTCTCCATATTTGCAACTTTCTTGTGAATCTAAAATTGTTCTAAAACAAAAGGTTATCTTTAAAAAATTAAGACTCTAGGGGTACCCGGGTGGCTCAGTTGGTTAAGTGTCTGCCTTTGGCTCAGATCATGGTCCCAGGGTCCTGGGATTGAGCCCCACATCAGGCTCCCTGCTCAGCGGGGAGCCTGCTTCTTCCTCTCTCTCTCCCCTTGCTTGTGTTCCCTCTCTTGCTGTCTCTCTCTGTCAAATAAATAAATAAAATTTTTTAAAAATTTAGACCCTAATATTAGTTTTCTAGCACTATGGGAATCTGGAATGGGCATATAATTCCTAATTGAAAGTCATCTTATGGGGAGCAGTTGATACTAATAGGAATGTGTCCTTGTTCTGCAGTATAATGTAGAAGACAAAGTGTTGGGAACAACTAAACCGATTGTTATAAAGGTTCTTTCCAATCTAAGGTTCTGTAATTTTATAATTTCCATAAAGTCTTATTAGAAAGGTGGACTTACAAGATTTACCTTGGTATTCTCAACTAATTTAAAGATTTTGCCTCTGCAAATTAATGTTTCTTTCTTTCATATTTTAATAGATATTTCCTAACTAATTTCAGAATAAAAGTTGTTAGGTTGTGTTTTGATTTTGTTTTATTTAAGAATTTGAAATGGGGGCTGGGGTAGAATTTTAACTTGGAGCTATGCACCCTGCCCACCCACCCAAGGAAATCTGGGAAGATACAGAAAAGGGAGAAATGTGTATATATTAATAAGTAAGTTTTTTTTTTTAAGTTTAATAATGAAAATTAGATTATATGCCATATTGCAAATGAATTTTTAAATTATTTTTAGGGAAAATATTTGTTTTCTACTTGATATATTACTTATATGATATTTAATAGCATATTTTATTAACTGAACACTCATGGGGTGGTAGTTTTTTTCTGTGTTTTTATTTTTGGTGTTGACCTTTACTTTTGAACATTTTTCATTTTTATCAAATGTTATTTTGGGCTTTTTTTGTTTTAAGGCAAATACTATGTTCTTGGAACTGTGAATGCATCATATTATGCTGGGTGTTTTAAAATTAAATTTATTCAGGAGCATGTGGGTGGTGTAGTCAGTTGTTGCGCCAGTGACTCTTGGTTTCCACTCAGGTCCTGAGAACAGGATCTGCTTGGGACTCTCTTTCCTTCTCCCTCTCCCTCTGCATGCTCTCTCTCTCTCTCTCTCTGAAATAAATAAGTCTTAAAAAAAAAAGTTAAGGGGCGCCTGGGTGGCTCAGTGGGTTAAGCCTCTGCCTTCGGCTCAGGTCATGATCTCAGGGGCCTGGGATCGAGCCCCACGTCAGGCTCTCTGCTCAGCGGGGAGCCTGCTTCCCCTTCTCTCTCTGCCTGCCGCTCTGCCTACTTCTGATCTCTCTCTGTCAAATAAATAAGATCTTTAAAAACATAAAAAAAAAACAAAAAACTACTCCCTTCCACTAAAAAAAAAAAAAAAAAAAAAAAAAAAAGTTAAATTTACCTAGCTACCACCCCCTGGAGTAAGTTTTTTAAAAACAAAGTTGATGGATTAGATTGAGAGGTTTATGAACCCTTTGACATTAAAGCAAAAGTGAATGTGTATGTTGATAGATGGATGAATGAGAAGGCCATACATTACATTCTTAAATGGTCTATAATTGCCCTACTCCACTCCCAATATGAACAGGTTTATGGAAATATTGGAAATAAAATAGATAACTTATGATAACCACAGGTCCAAAATGAACAGAACTATGAGCATCCTACTGAAACGAGATAATTTTCTACTAGCTTTTTATTTTTTTCCAAGATTTATTTATTTATTTATTTATTTATTTATTTGAGAGAGAGTGAGTGAGTGAGTGAGTGGTGGAGGCAGGAGAGGGAGAGAGAAACTTTAGCAAACTGTGCTGGTTGTGGAGCCTAGTGCAGGGCTCAGTCCCACAACCCTGAGATCACAATCTGAGCTGAAACCAAGAATCATATGCTCAAGCGGCTGCACCACCCAGATACCCCAGTAGCTTTTTATTTTTAATTAGGGGATTTATTAGTTTGAGAAGGGATCAAGTAGAGCGGTTTAGCTGCTAAGTCTCTGAGGTAGACCTGCTAGTTATTTCTGTCTAGATTTGGTCTTGTTTTCATTTCTCATCTTTAAACTTTTCATTGGGTCAAAGTGTATCTCTGTGAGATTAGGAAAATTTATAAATTGTAGTTATGTGGAATATTAATTTGTTAAGGACTTAACAGTTTGATAGCTATTCTGCTGGACTCTGGAGTATAAATGTAATAAAGTTAATGCCTTATAACATAATAGGTACTAACAGATAACAAATATCCCACTTTCAAAAGTTCCACTATCCAAAAAGGAAGTATCACATGTAAATAATTATAGTATATAATAGTGGTATGTTCAAGTTACTTTAGAAACAGTAGATAAGAATCACTTAACTGCCAGAAGAAGTCATTACTCGATATGAGATTTGAGGGATGATTTGGAATTTAGAAGGGAATTACTTTCTAGGGAAGATGATGTGGGTAAACCCAGCAGATACAGAATAAGGAACTGTTTAATAACATGGCTTATTCTAAGGAGTGTAAGTGCTATTGTATGGCTGTAGCAGAAACTCTGAGCTTATTTCTTATCCAATATATCTGAAGTAGGGAGAATACACTTTTAACATTTGCAGTCATCTTCAGTGGAAGGCCATGCCCTCATGGGTGAACAAATCTCAATCTCCAGAAAAGCACATTTATTTTTGGGAAAAGTCTTCCAGGTGATTCCAACAAGACTTTTTTTTTTTTTTTTTTTCCCCTGTTCCCTACCAGTAGAGCTTTAAGTGAGTGAGGTGTAGTGAGAGGTATAGCATTAAGCAGTTGAGATTCTATCTTATGAGATATATGGAGCTACTGAAAGACTTTTAGCAGAGTAAATACATGATCAGATTTGAAGTTTAGAAAGTTCATATTCATCTTTCTTAGACTTGAAGAATTCATTAGAGAAGGGTCAAGTGTATAGGCAGCAAGTTTAAATAGGCTTTGGTAGGAGTCCATGTGAAACATGCTTCATTCCTCTTGTAACAGCAGTGAAAGCAAAGAAGACAGTCAAACTATTTAGGTAGAATAAATATGTGGTGTCTTGATATGAAAAAGAGTTGAAGATGATTCTTAGGTTGGTTATGTAGGCAGATTGGTGAATGGTGGTGCCCCTTCACACAGATAGGTAATTCATGATGGGGAGCAAATTTAAGGTAGGAGTAATGAATTCATTTTCTTGGTAAAAATCATCTCCAGGACCTGGTTATTATATTCTTCATAACAAAATTACTACCCTAATACACATTATAGCCAGAGTTGTCCTTTCAAAAGCCAAGTCAGATATTTTCAACTCATGTTTCAAAACCTTCTGTTGGCTTTCTGGCAAGCTTAGAACAAAATCCAGAGTCCTTATTGTGGCTTACAAATTCATACATGACTTACCCTGGCTACCTTCTGATTTTATCCTTTAAAACACTTACATTCTCTCTTATTACGCTCTAGCTATATCAGCTTCTTTGCTATCTCTTGAACATACCAAGCACATTCTTACCTTAGAGGCTTTGCATTTACTGTGTCTCTGCCTTAGATGTCTCCGCTGAAGTACTTTTCATGGGGCTTTTTCTCTCACTTCATTACAGTCACTGCTAGATGCTAACACTTCAGCAAGCTCTTTACTACTCTCCTGTATAAAATATCAGTCCCTGTCTCTCCTTGTCTCTTTCATTGCATTACTACTACCTGAAATTATAATTTACATAATTTCTTTATCATCTTTATCAACATTAGAATGTAAATTTCTTGGCTGTAAGTAGCACCATTGGTTTTCAGAATAATCCGGGGGCTTCATAAGATGTGTTGAAGAGATGTTTTCCATCGATGTATTCAGGTGACAAGCTATTTATTAAAATTTGGGGTTCTTGGGCGCCTGGGTGGCTCAGTGGGTTAAAGCCTCTGCCTTCGGCTCAGGTCATGATCCCAGGGTCCTGGGATCGAGCCCCGCATCGGGCTCTCTGCTCAGCGGGGAGCCTGCTTCCTCCTCTCTCTCTGCCTGTCTCTCTACCTACTTGTGATCTCTATCTGTCAAATGAATAAATAAAAAAGTCTTTAAAAAAAAAAAATTGGGGGTTCTTGTTAACCTCTTTAAATGTACCCAAGTCTTTTCAAAACTTTTTCTCATTTGAAAGTATTTGATCATCTATCTTCTCCTCACTCTCCTCAATGGTTCTAGTCTTGATATAGTCCAGTCTCATCTGTATTAACAGCCCATAAAACCTTTCTGGATTTCCTGAGCTAAAATTGATCCCATCTTCCTTTGAATTTTCTTTGACCACTTTAAACATTCTGATACATACATAATTATTTGTATCTATTCAGTAAAATTATAGGTTTTTAAAGGTAGCATCCTAACTGATTAATCTTTGTATTTTCACTGGATGTGACCATAATTATTACATGTAAAGTAAGCCATAAGTATATGATGGAAAAATAAAGATAATGATTGGTTTATTTATTTCTGAAATCTGTGTGTGATGTTGTTTATCTGTTATAAAGTTCCCACTATGACTTGCAAAACAGTAATGGTTATTTTTTATAAAACAAAATATTACATAATTGGAAAATACAAAATTTTTAACTTAAAATTTTAAAATACTGTACATTTAAAATATAACAGGCATTGTAGAGTGCTAATTACCAATAGAACCATATGAAATTACTATCTTTTTAGTTCAAAATTAGTCAGATATTGGTATTTTTATATGATTCAACCTAACATACATAAAAATCTTTCCAAAACCTTAACATAAAGGCCAGTATTTCTGTAATTCTTAAACCAGTTTGTATACTTTAGACCTACCTTATCTCTTGTTTTGAATATATTAGGTGCTCAGTAAAAAATCTGTTGAATTCCTAGAAGCATAAAATTGACCATAAAAATTTATTGAATGCTGGAAAGCATAAGACTGACATGTAGTAATTGTAAATCACCTGTGACAGGTAATATCCAGTGTCAGTTTTAAAAGCATTCATCATACTTTGACATCTGTGCAGATCTTCCAGAAGTCTGGGAAAAGACGATTAATTTTAAAATGAACTAATGCTCTTCTTTGCATGTTGAATTGAAATAGTTAAGAAAGTATTTCCAGGGGTACCTGGGTGGCTCAGTGGGTTAAAGCCTCTGCCTTCAGCTCGGGTCATGATCCCAGGGTCCTGGGGTTGAGCCCCACATCCGTCTCTCTGCTCAGCAGGAAGTCTGCTTCCCTTCCTCTCTCTGCCTGCCTCTCTGCCTATGTGTGATCTTTGTCAGATAAATAAATAAAATCTTAAAAAAAAAAAAAAAAAGAAAGTATTTCCAAAGAAGTAAATGACAGAACTGCTATCTTCTCTCGTGGTAATAAAAATAATAAAAGGAGTAGCTTAATTGAAAAGCATAGTATTATACAGTTTGCTTAATATTTATATATATTTATACTAGGACTTCATTATCTTAATAATCATTTTTATTACTCTAAAAGAACATTTTAATGCCAATCAAGTGCTAGGCAGTATGATTTTAGTTTTATCTAATGCTTACAAATCTCCATGTTTTAGAGAGTGGTATCCCCATTTACATAATTTCTGCAAGAAATCTAAAGTTTGCGGAAGATAGGTAACTAACCCAAGGTTAAAAATAGTTAAGACTTGAACCCCGGTCTGTCTGATTGCAAAACATATTTGCCTCATTAAATTAGGAGCTTTGGAATACTAAGTTTTTCTTCTTACTCCAATGAGGTCTCAAAGAAATAGAAAAGCTATTTTAAATCTTCAGTTTGTCTGATGCACCTAATACTGGAAAGGAATAATTAAAGTAAAAGTAAAGTATTTTCATTTTAAATCTGGAAGGTGAATAGGTATATTCTTAAAAGCATATATAATTAGTCATAACCAAACACCAAACTCAAGCAAGTGTTTTTCATGGTAAAGCAGAATTAACAAATACAGTGTGTGTGTGTGTGTGTGTGTGTGTGTGTGTGTGTGTGTGTGTGTATGTGTACTTCATGGTGTAAATTGATATTTAAGAGATATTTAATTTGATATTTAATTTACATATAGTAAACTCTCCTGCCCAGCTCCTTTGGTTTAAAATCTAAATATTTAATAAAGAATGAAATCTGACTAGAAGATCTTTCCTAAATTGACCTTAGGAGCAGGAAAGAAATGGTAGAAAAATATGAAAATAAGTTTGCAAACTGCTTTTTCTTCCACTATATTTAGCCAGACTAGTTTAGTATTATCATAAAATATGTCAGCTCACTTTCTGTTTTTCCTTATATAATGTCGTCATTGTCTGTCTCACCCCACATCTTCACCCTCCCCCTTTGTCAGTGTCATCATATACATGTGTGTGTTTTTATTGAAATGATGCTGCACATCTCTTCCAGAGAATATAGGTTGATTGTATCCTATGTTATTTCCAAACCAGTACTGACTGCCTTGGTGATAAAAGTAGAGATGCCTAAATAATAAGCAAAAATTAGCCTTTCTTGTGAATAAATGTTTCCTAACTTGATGCATAGCTTTATCATTTCTTTTTTTGTGGATTGAAAAGCACTAGACTTTGACAACTAATATAACTAACCAGGAGATGGTATTAACTTCTGTTACTTGTTACATATGAAATTTTTGGAAGAAATTACTGTTTTATTTTCTATGGCTGCTGCAATAAATCATCATAAATTTAGTGGCTTAAAACGACATAACTTTATTATTTTACAATTTTGTAATTGAGAAGTCTCATAGATCTCACTGAGTTAAAAATCAGGCATTGGCAGAGCTGTATTCCCTTCTGAAGGAGGTAGAGGATAATTTGTTTCCTTGCTCTTTTTAGCATCCAGAGGCTGCCCACATTTCTTGGCTTATGGCCCTCTTCTCAGTCTTTGAAGTCAACAGCAGTGCGTAGAGTTTTCACATTACTCTGCCCTCTTCTTCTGCCTTCTCTTCTACATTTAAGGAGCCTTGTGATTACTTTGGGTCTACCTGGATAATCCAGGAAATGATCTCTGTATTTTAAATTTGAGCAATTAACAACCTTAATTCCATCTGCTCTCTTAGTTCCCCTTTGCCATGTAAGGTAATATTTGTAAGGTTGTAGGATTAGGACATGGACATCTTTGGGTGGATCGTTACTTAGCTGACCACAGTTCCAAAAATGGTAAGTTTTTGTGACTCTGTCAGTAGCATTCATTGTTATTTGAAACTACACTGAAGTATGATAGTAACATTATTTCATGTAATTCACCTTTCTTGAAGTTAAAAGAAGTAAAAGAGGTATACTTACTATAATTTCCTCTTACTTTATTGAGACAGTCTTATTTTTTGACATTCAAGAATTTCAAGAAACCTTTCTCATTATCTCACCAATGTTGACAAATGCTGTTTCTTGTTTCCTTTCTCAGATTTATCACAGATACCACTATGATTAGTTGTAAAAATTTGCCTTCCTATGTGAAACACCGTAAGATTGTAACTGTATTGTTATGGGAGAGGAAGAGGTTTTCAAAATGTTCAGGCCCAGTCACTGAGGCATCTCTGTCACGTACAGTGCTTCTGAGTATAAGAATTACTGACCATGGTCTGGGAAAATTCTTTATATTTTGTGTAAAGCAGGAAAAGAGAAAATTACAAATGTGAATTTGGAGTTTTTTTAAAACAGTAGTAAAATTCACTTGCTTTCACTCAAATTATCCTAATTTGTGGAGTTGTTTTTCTTATTTATAATGCTAACAGTTTGGTGGCTTTTTAAAACAAATGTATCTACAGGTATATCTATTTATATTTAAAATAAGTATATCTACTTACAAGTGTTCTTTTAACTCTGTTTTTCACTTGCTGATAATCATTTGATCTTACTTAGGAGCTATGAAAATGTTTTGTCTTTTCACCTGCTTACCTTTTCAAACTTATTTTAATAGGATCGGAAACTCCATGGCACAGCTCAGCAATTGCTCCAGGACAGCAAGACAAAAATAGAAGTGATACGAATGCAGATTCTTCAGGCAGTCCAGACCAATGAATTGGCTTTTGATAATGGTGATGGAATAGAGATAAATTGTCATTCTTATTATTATGGGCATGGTGCTTAATAAATGTTACGTAGGAGAGAAGCAGTGGTTCAAAGTTAAGGAGGAGGAAGCATTATGTTTTTTGATGTTTAGTTTTTATCTTTGAGTTTTGTGGCTAAAATGGAAGGCTTTTTATTTCAACATTGTATCTATTAAGTATTACTTGAGTGTTTATTGACTTAATAAGTAACTTCTAAGTCATAGGAAATTTTTTTTTCATGAATTTTAGTCACTTCACATGAAAATACCAAATAAATGGTTCAATTGCATTTTTTTTTTTTTCCCCTCTAGCAAAACCTGTCATAAGTCCTCTTGAACTTCGGATGGAAGAATTAAGGCATCATTTTAGGATAGAGTTTGCAGTAGCAGAAGGTGCAAAGAATGTAATGAAATTACTTGGCTCAGGAAAAGTAACAGACAGAAAAGCACTTTCAGAAGTAATTTTAAATAAATATTTTAACTTAATAAATATATTATTCAAAGAATGTAATTATTTAAATAACAATTGTCTTTTCCCTGTTCAAGGCCCAAGCAAGATTTAATGAATCAAGTCAGAAGTTGGACCTTTTAAAGTATTCATTAGAACAAAGATTAAATGAACTTCCCAAGAATCATCCCAAAAGCAGTATTATTATTGAGGAGCTTTCACTTGTTGCATCACCAACACTAAGTCCACGTCAAAGTATGATATCCACACAAAACCAATACAGTACACTATCCAAACCAGCAGCACTAACAGGTAGGTTGCGTACATCTCCTAATTATTTTTGATGCCTTCTTCTGTGTCTACATCTGGTCCTGGTTTAATAAATGAATAAGAAAGTATGCACAGATTTTTAAAACATTGTGATAATTTACACATCACATAAAATTTATTATTTTAACTATTTAAAAATATACAATTCAGAAGTATTTATTTACAGTGTTGTGTAACCATAATCACTTTGTAGTTCCAAAACATTTTCATCATCCTAAAAGGAAACCCTGTACCCATTAAGTAGTTACTCCCCATACCCCCAGCCTCTGGCAACCACTATTGACTTTCTCTCTGTGTAGATATGTCTTCTAGATAATTACCTATAAGTAGAATTACATAATTTGTGGCCTTCCGTGTCTGGCTTCTTTCACTTAGTGTTCTAGTCTCAAGCTTTGTTCTTGTAGCATATACCAGTATTTCATTCCTTTTTATGGTAAATAATATTCCTTTGTATGTGGATCTGTACTGAGTTTTGTTTATCCATTCATCAGTGGGTGGATATTTGGGTTGTTTGGGTTGTTTCCACCTGTTGACTGTTGTGAATAGTGTTATTATGAACATTTGTGTTTAGGGTTTTTTTTTGTTGTTGTTTTTGTTTTTTTTTTTTTTTTGGAACGTCTGTTTTCACTTATTTTGGGTATATACCTAGGAGTATAATTAGCAGGTCACAATAATTTTGTGTTTATATTTTTGAGGAGTGGTCAGACTTTTCCGCAATGGCTGCATCATCATTTTATGTCATTTATCATTTTATGTTCCCAAGAGCACACATCCTTACCAACACTTTCCATTTTTTTATTCTTATTATTTCCATTTTCATGTGTTCATTGTTGAAAGTGGGGCAATCTCTAATTATTTTGTGTGCCTATTTTTCCTTTTAATTATGTAATTGTTTGCTTCATGTGTTTTTGGGCTCTGTTGTTAAGTGCACATGTTTGTAATATTTTTATATCTTCTTGATGGATTGACTCTTTTATCAAAATGTAATGTCCTTCTTTGTCTCCTATAATAATTTTGGATTGAAAGTCTATTTTGTCTGATAATAGTCTAGCCATCCCAGCTTTCTTTTCCTTATTACTATTTGCACTGAATATCTTTTCCTGTCCTTTCATTTTTAGTCTGTTTGGGTCTTTGGATCTAAAATAAGCCCTTTTAGATAGCCTATAATCATGTTTTTTTAATCAGTTCTGCCAATCTCTCCCTTTTACTTGAACAGTGTAATCCATGTATATTTAAGGTAATTACTTATGTGGCAATGCAATTCTGATGCTAACTACATAGTGTTGGGTCAGATTTTATAAATTAATGGCACAGTCCCCCACAAGACTGCCTTCCTTTCCAACACAAGTTGTAAGCTTGGAGTTTCCCCAGCTATCCACACTTTTGACAAACAGGCTACAGATCAGGGATTCCCACTGCCACCTCAGGCTCAATAATTTTATAGAACAACTCAAAGAAGTCAAGAAAGCTCTGTGTTTATGATGATAGTGTTATTACTTCTTAAAAATATAAATTAGAAAAGATACATAAGGAGAGATCTGGGGGTCCCAGATGTGAAGCTTCCTAGTCCTCAGCGTGTATCAGTTTCTGTCACCAATCAGGAATCTCATTCCACTGTGAGTATCCACAGTTTTTATTGTGGCTTTATTATGTGGGAGTGACCTGCCACTGGTGAGTGATTCAGCCACTTGATTAAAATCAGTGTCTAGTTCCCCACCCCTCTCTGAAGGTCAGGAGGTCAAGTTAATATTATGTGGCACCACCCCTCTAACCATATGGTTGTATTTCTGGCATAGCTAGCCCCCATCCAGAAACTGTGTAGGGGCCCATCATGAATCACTTTGTTAGTATAAACCCATCTGCGGTCTGAGGGGCCCACTAAGAAATGAGGACACTGTTGTCACTGGGGAAATAGCAATGATTTAAAGGTTTGCTCCCAGGAGCCATGAACAAAAACCAGCCAGATCCTTTATTATACAACAAAAAGGCTTACTTCTGCCATTTTACTATTTGTTTTCTAAAGGTCTTAATCTTTTTTTTCCCCCTGAATTCTTCTGATACCGCTTTCTTTTGTGTTTGAATTTTTCTAGTTTACCTTCTTGATTCCCTTGTTTCCTTTACTGTGTATTTTTTAGTTCTGTTCTCAGTGGTTTCCCTGGTGATTTAATATCCTGAATTTATGAGTCTTTACCACTTTACCTTCAATAGCCTACAAAAACTCCACTCCTATATAGCTGTGTCTCCCTGTCTTTATGTTGTTGTTGTATCACAAATTACATGTTTATATACTGTGTGCCCATTAGATTACATTATAAGTACTGTTTTATGCATCTGTCTTTTAAGTAATAAAGGAAACAAAGAGTTACAAATCAGAAACAGTATTACTGGCTCTTATATTTACCTGTGTAGTTAGTTTCACTGGTATTTTTTTTTTTTTTCTCCCAGTTTCAAGTTACTGTCTAATGTCCTTTCATTTCAATCGGAATGACTTATTTTAGCACTTCTGGGCAGATCTACTAGTTACAAACTCCCTTAACTTTGATTTTTCTGGGAATCTCTTTATTTTTGAAGGTTAGTTTTGCGATACGTGGAAAACTTGGTCGACAGTTTTTTCTTTCATTACTTTACAAATGTCATTCCAGTCTCTTCTGGCCTTTGTGCTTTCTGATGAAAAATCAGCTTTTATTCTTACTGAGGATTCCTTTTAAGTGGTGACTTTCTTGTCCCTTGCTATTTTGTAAGATTTCTCTTTGTTTTTTTTCCACAGTTTGATTATAGTATGTCTTAAATAGTAATCTCTTAGAGTTTACTCTGTTTGGATTCCTTGAGCTTCTTAATGTGTAGATTCATGTCTTTCATCAAATTTGGGATATTTTCAGACATTAATTCTTCACATATTTTTTCTGCCACTTTATCTCTCTTCTCTCCTGAAACTCCCATAGTGTGTGTGTCTGTATTCTTCATGGTATTCCAGAGGTGACTTTGTTTCTGTTTACTATTTCTTTATAAAAAGAACAAATGTTTATTGATGTACAGACATTTTGTGGACCCAGAGACAGAGGTAAACACAAAAGCAAGCATCAGCTTCCATGGCTTTCAGAAATTAGAAGGGTGAGGAAAGCATCAGAAGTCAGAGTCTTCCGACCAGCAAACTCCTGTGAGCCCTGTCCACAAACATGAATCATGTCTCTCTGGTTTGAAACTGTCAAGATTTCTCCCAAAAGCCTGACTTTAATAGAGCTCAGAAAGAAGCTTCTCATAAGGGTCTTTTAAGTTACTAAGCCAGAAGTCAAATTGGTTAAGTCAGTTGCAAACCATCTTTAGTTTCATTGTTTTACTTCCTGCTCTTTAGTTTGTTTTGTTTTTAATTAGGAGCATACCCATTTAGTGTTGTTTTATCTTATTGATGAATTACTCTTTTATCGTTACAAATACTCCATCTCTGAAAATACTCTGACATACAGTTTACTTTGTCTAATATTATTAGAGCCACATTATCCTTCTAATGCTGAATGTAACCTAGCAAGAATTTTTTTCCTATAATTTTTTCCATCCTTTCATTTTCAACCTATTTTTTTTTTACTTAAAGTGACATATTTAATATACATATTTATATAGGTGACATATAAATTTATTTATATAGGTGACATATTTATATAGGTGACTCTTTTCTTTTTATCTACCCTGAAAATCTTATTGAAGTTGTTAGTCTGTCATATTCCTACCCCCCTTTTTCCTCCCCCCTTTTTTAAACAGCTTTATGTACATAAATTGTACACATTTGATGAGTACAATTTGATAACTTTTGATATACCGCCAAAAGTTTCCATGTGCCCTTTATAAACTTTCCTTTTAATATTATTATTTTTTTTTTTAATTTATTTATTTGACAGACACAGCAAGAGAGGGAACACAAGCAGGGAGAGTGGGAGGGGGAGAAGCAGGCTGTCTGCTGAGCAGGGAGCCCGATGCGGGACTCGATCCCAGGACCCTGGGATCTTGACCTGAGCCGAAGGCAGAGGCTTTAACCCACTGAGCCACCCAGGTGCCCCTAATATTATTTTTGATACGTATTTACTGTACAGTCTTGATTTTTGAATAGCATCTTTCCTGCCCTTTGTAGTTCTTACTGAAACAAACCTTCTATTTTTCCATTTCATCTCCCATAACAGCCTTTTTAGTTTTGCGTGTGTGTGTGTGTGTGTGTGTGTGTGTGTGTGTGTGTGTGTGTATGTGTGTGTGTGTGTGTGTGTGTGTGTGCGCGCGCGCGCGCATGTTTATTGCTTTCTTTAGGGAATCTAGTATGCAATTGAACTTACGTGATCACATTATGCTCTCTTACCTCCAAAACAGTTTAAAAATTTTATGAAGAAATATTTTCGGGACACCTGGGTGGCTCGGTTGGTTGGGCTGCTGCCTTTGGCTTGGGTCATGTTCCCCGGGTCCTGGGATCGAATCCCACTTTGGGTTCCTTGATCGGTGGGGAGCCTGCTTCTCTCTCTGCCTCTGCCTGCCACTCTGCTTGCTTGTGCTCTCGCTCTCTCTCTCTCTATCTGACAAATAAATACATAAATAAAATCTTTAAAAAAAATATTTTCAAATCCTTTCACTCTACGCTTTTGTATTCTTGTAATATATTTTACTTCTATATGCATTAAAAATCATCATCCTTGGGTATTGTTTTCCCTAGAGAGCTAAAAGCTTTATGGATATCATTCATTTTTTTAGTTTATTTTTTCAGAAAATAAGACATTGTCCTATGTATTTAATGACCCATTTATTATTTTTGTTTTCATTTCCTCTTCTTGTACTTGAGATTTTCTCTGTTGTTACTTCCCTTTGGCTATAAAGTTTCTTTTAGCATTTATTGTAATGAAGATGTGCTAGAGTGTCATTCTTTCACCTTTTTCCTGTATTTTTCAGCTTCGTGTTTTAAGAATATTATTAGTGGATGTATTTTTTCTTTCTTTCAGATCTTTAAAAATGTTTTCTTCTGGCGTCTATTTTTCTATTATAAAAAGTAGGCTATGATTTTTATCAGTATACCTCTTACTGCAATGACACTCGTTACCCAGTCGCTTCAATAACAGAATTATATCCACCCCCGCTTCGTTTTTGTTTTGTTTTTTTCCCCCCTCTCTGTTCCTATGACTAGGTACTTTTAATTGACCATTCTTCAATTTGCCAATTCTTCTGCCTGCTCAGATCTACTATTGAACTTCTCTAGTAAATTTTTTATTCAGTGCTATACTTCCCTGCTCTAGAATTTCATTTGATTCTTTTTTATAATTCTGTATCTTTCTTAATACCCTCTATTTGCCAAAACACCATTCTTTCATTTGTTTGTTTTGGGTTTTGTTTTCATTTGTTTTTGTTTTGGGTTTTTTTTTTGGGGGGGGGGTGGCGGGTAGGCCTTTGAAAGTTGATATAAAGTCCTTGTCAGTAAATCCCATGTCTTGGCTTCCTCAGTTTCTGTTAATTTCTGCCTTTCTTGTTAATTAGCCATATTCTGTTTTCTGCCTTGTATCATCATTTCCTATTAAAAACTGAATATTATGAATATTATAATGTGTAACTCTGAAAGATACTCCCCTTCTCTAGAATTTCTTGTTATTTGTGTGGGATGTAGTTGTTAGGGGCTTTTATAAGCTATTTTGTAAAGATTGTATTTATTGTCATGTATGGTCACAGAAGTCTCCATTGAATTAGTGGTCAGCTAGTGTTTTGACAGATATTAATGCATGCAGGCAAAAAGAAAAAAAAATGCCCTGCTTTTGCATCTGAGCTCTGTGCTTGTGTGCTGGGGCATATCCTCAATGGTTGCCAAGACATTTTAACAACTCTGCCTTTGCTCACACAGAACTTGGAGATCAGCCAGATGTGAGAGCTTGGGGCTTTCTTGGTCTTTTCTGAGCATGTCTTCGGTTTCTTCTTGCCTTCTAGTTTCCCAGTGGCAGCATTGCAAACCCCTTGTTCCTCAAAACATCTCGCTTCCTATATTCTCTTCCAGGACTCTTTGGGATATCTTATTGTTTGTCCCAATTGATATCCTTTTCCCCAGGCTGCAGTGACTAGTTCGTTTGCTGTTAAATGCTTTCCACTTAGCTATTTCTCTGTCCTGAGCGTTTTCCTGGTTAAGCAAAAAACCAGCCAATCAAAAACAAAAAAACATGCCTTTGTGTTAGTCCCTTAAGGAGCCCTCAGTTAGGTCAAAGCAGACAATCATATGTCCTTGAGAATGAATTTTTCTTTGTAGATTGCTATATTGAAGACCATCACCAAGCCATTTAGGTAAGGGGAAGATGAAACAAAGGTAAGTTAAAATGCCACAGAGCTCTCCCATTGAGTACTCATTGCTTTTTTTATTAACCATTTGCTTGGTTGCAGTAAACCTTTAACTATTTTATAGATATCTCATACAGTTGATTCTAACTGTTTTTGCTAACTTTTAGTTAGTTTCCTATATTTCTGTGAAGAAAGTGCCTATAGACTTTGCTACTCCACCATTTTCTCTGACCATCAGCTACAAAGGTTTTTGTGGTCCACATGAATGTGACATATTTTTGTTACACTGACTTCTGTCGCCCTTAGAAATCCTTAAATTATCATTGTCAGTGAGGGCTTTTCCTTAAAACAATGTCATTTAATATTTTAAAGATGTGAAGCTGTTCTTCAGAATTGCATAGCATACTGTCACATTCTAGTAGCTTTGAGTATCATTGATCAGTTTTAGATTATGGCAGACTTCTATATTAAAACTTGAAGGACAAATTTATGGTTAAACGAGCTGTTGCCACTATTAGTTTCAGTCTAAACCTGCAGTTACCAAATTGAGTTTCTAAATCTGAGGCATCCTAGGATGCCAGAATGAATTCACAGGGTACAACGGGGTATTTTAACTTTTTGAGGGAAACACAGTGTTATTTCACTTCGCAGCGTTACCATTTAAACTACTAATTCAAGGTAGTTACAGTTTCAGCAGGAGGTAGAGCTATATTCCTTTCAGTGATGTCGTACAGTAATGAAGCTGGGTTTGCCTGCATTGCTGTGATAATCAATACCATGTGAAAAATCAGTGTGGAATAGAAAAGAAAGTGGCGGTTTCCAGTCTAGTTTCAGAGTTTGAGAAACTAGCTATACTGTGCTTAGTAGGTGCAGACATCCCATTAGGAAGTAACCATGGTTATTTACAAATGAAATAAGATTACTTTCAAGTTATGTGTATTATTTTTGTAAATAATTATTAATTTGTTGCAATATCCTTTGAAACAACTGTTAGGTATATCTTTTAGACTAGGAGCACAGTGAAAAAATTGAGACACTAGGGTACCATGAAACAAGGCTTGGGGAACCTTTGGTCAAAATCCTCCATTTTATTTTAACTGTTTTAAATATTAAAGTGTTTATCTTTCTAGTCACATCATCTATAATTCCTACCATGAATCTTCTGTCACAATTAAACTGGTCTGTGCACACTCCCTGTTTAATATCCTTACCTTATTATCCATCTTACTCTATTTTTTAAAATCAGAACTGCAATATAGACCTGGGAGGAACAAAGACCTTATCATCTACCTACATGTAATTCTAACCCCCAGCCCTGGACACTTTATAGATTCAGGATATACTTGGTAAAGTTTATTTGATGATAAAGAAGGAACTGTACTTACTACTTAAGTTTTGCCATTGTATGGCTCAGTGCTGAACACAGTAATATTTGAGAGTTTCTGAATGATTCATTGATAAAATATGGTTGTCAGTATTTAGAAATCAACAATATTTCTAGAGGAGTAATAAAGCCTTGTTTTAGAAAACCATCTGATATGACTGGAAATTTTTTTTTCCTTTTCTACTTGTTGGCTCCTCTCCCCAGTTCTTTAACCTCTTCCATTCTATCTTTTCCAGTTCTTATTGCCTTATTGAACCATATTCAATGTGATGTAAATCACCAGTATAAAAGAAAGTATCTTACAATTCTTAAGTCATTTTGGTTTTTGCAAAAATTCTTTTAAATTCCTGCTGAAACTTATAATAAATTCCTGATGAACCTTAAACTAAATATGGAGTAACTAGGAAGAGAAATAGTATTGGCCTTAATAAACGATTAGACACAATGAAGAATTATCAAGGACAAGTAGTAGGAACATTTACTCTCCTGAGTTTCTCACTGCATTCTATTATTTGTGGTTTGTCTCATTTATACTCTGATTTCTTTTGTGATTGTATGGTTATAAATTGAAATTTGCAAATTTAGTGCTATTTTGATCTAAAGTATTGAATTTTTTGGTCCGCATTTTGAGACATTTGCTAGTTTTTATGAAAGATTTCCTCAGAATTAAAAAAAAAATGTTAGTTGTACCAAGATGAAATACTGAATTAGTAAGATGGATATGACATAGTTTTTCAGGAACATCAAAAAAATAAAGGATTTACTTATTCTAATGGAACTCATAGCTACTGCTTATGGATACAAACATTTATTTCTTGGATTGCTTGTTTTAAAAATTGCATATTGTGGGTTATAAAAATAAAATAATTTTAAGCTATTTCTAATATGGTTATTTGCAATTGCAACTGTGTCACCTCATAAAAGAAATTTCTAAATGCTTAATAAAGATCTTAAATCCCTTCCAATTTCTTTTTCCTAAGTGAAAGCAGGTGCTGAGCATTGTCATCTCCTGATATATTGAAATTACTAAAATATTTAATAAGCTACCAGGGTTTAAGTAGTGAACAGATGTTTTCAGTTTCCCCAGGATGACTTATACAGCTAAGCCTTTACAATGGAAAGGAGCAAAGTTTGCCAGTTTAAGAAAAAAATCCAAATAAAACACACAAACCCAACAAGTTGTTTTTTTTTTTAAATAAAATTAAAATTCTATTAATCTGTCTTAACACTTTACAATTAGAGAAGATGTCCAAAGCCTGACCAAGCATGAAATTGAAGCTTCCCCCTCCATCTTTAGTAACTTTATTGAGACATAATTTACATACCATAGAATTCACTACTTTAAGTACACAGTTTTAGGATTTTTAGGAAATGTATATAGTTGTGGCACCATCATCAACCTCCAGTTTTATTTGAAGTGTATAACTTCAAGGTTTTTGTCATAAATTTACAGTTGTTAAACCATCACAACAGTCAAGATAATGAATATCTTTATCATTCCTTAAAGTGTTCTTGTGTGCCTCTGTGTAATCCCTTTTTCCTGTTCTTATGTTCTTCCTACCCACATCCGTCTTCAGGCAATCACTGACCAGATTCTGTCACTTGCTATTAGTTTGTATTTTGTGGAGTTTTATATAAATGGAATCATACAGTATATACTATTTTCTTTTGGGAGAGGGATTTCTGGCCTTTTTCACTCTGAATAATTACTTTGATATTCATCTGTGTTGCCTCTATCAATAATTCCTCTCTACTATTGGTAGTATTCAGTTGTGTGAATATTTCAGAGTTTGTTTATCCATTCACCCATGATAGATATTTGAGTTGTTTCCATTCTGTATTTTTCCAGATATAGCTGTTAATAACATCCTTGTGCAGTTTTTGCGTAAATGTACATTTCGGTTGGGTAAATACCTAGGAATGATATGTCTGGATCTTATGGTAGTTACTGATAATGGATTCTTTACCCATTTTTATATCTGAAAAGTCTTCATTTTTGAAAGGTATTTTCAGGCTGAGCCACCCAGGCACGGTGGCTCAGCGGGTTAAGCCTCTGCCTTCGGCTCAGGTCATGATCCCAGGGTTCTGGAATCAAGCCCCGTATCGGGCTTTCTGCTCGGCAGGGAGCCTGCTTCCCCACCTCTGTCTCTGCCTACCTCTCTGCCTACTTGTGATCTCTGTCAAATAAATAAATAAAATCTTTAAAAAAAAAAAAAAGGTATTTTCAGTGAGTCTAGAATTTCTGTGTTCACAGTTTATTTGCTTGTTCATTTCCTCAGTACTTTAAAGTTGTTGCTTCTCTGTCTTGCTTTCACTGTTTCTAATGAGAAATCCACTGCCATCCTAATCTTTGTATGTGTCTTTTTTCCCCTGGCTACTTTTAATATATTCTCTTTATTATTTGTTTTGAGAAATTAGATTATGGTATGCTTTCATGTAATTTACTTATTTTTCTTTTGCATGGTGTTCATTGAAATTCTTGGGTACTTCCTGGGTTTATAGTTTTCATCAAATGTGGAAAATTTTAAGCTATTATTTTTTCAGATATATTTCTGTTTCCATTCTCTCTCCTCTTCATCAGGGACTAAATGGCACATATATTGGGCCACTTGAAGTTAAACTCACAGTTTTACATATGCACTGTTTTGTTTTGTTTTTTCCCTCAAGTCTTTCTGTCTCTTATTTCTGATCATTTCTATATCATTGCTATAGCTTCAACTTCACTAGCCTTTTCTTTGCAATGTATAATCTGCCACCAGTCCCATCCCAGTGTATTTTTCCTTAAATCTCAAACATGTTAGTTTTTAATCTCTAAAATTTTGTTTTGGATCTTTTTTATTCCATGTCTCTATTTAACTTTTTGAACAGATGGAATATAATTATAATTAACTATGAATGTGTTTATCTGCTAATCCTAACCTTTACGTCTGTTTCAGATTGATTTTTAATTGATATTTTTTTTCTTATTATGGGTCTTACTTTTGTGCTTATCTTCTTGCCTGGTAGAGTAGGCAGAATTTTAAGAATGACTTTTGGAACCCCTCTCCTCTGAGTACAGTGAGATATCACTCCAGTGATAGTATTATGTTTATGGGACAGGGGATTTTGCCTATGTGATTAAGGTTACTGATCAGTTGGCTTTGAGTTAACATAAAGAGGAATGATCTGGGTAGGCCCAATATGATCACGAGTCCCCCAGAAGTAGAGAATCTTCTCTGGCCAGTGGCAGATGAGGAAGAAAGGTCTGAATCATGAAAAAGATTTTATGTGCCTTGCTGGCTTGAAGATAAGAGAGGGCCTGCCATATAGTAAGGAATTCAGGTGGCCTTAAGAACAGGAAAACAACCCCTGGCCATCATCTAGCAAGGAAATAGGGACCCCAATCCTATGTCTGCTACAAACTGAATTCTTCCAACAACCTGAATAAGAGCTTCCAGACAAGAGCCTTCCTGGCAGACATGATGATTTCAGCCTTGTGAGATTTCTAGCAGAGAGTGCAGCAACCTTCGTAGACTCTGACCTACAGAATTGTGATGTAATAAATAGGTGTCGTTTTTAGCCACTGTATTTGTGGTAATTGGTAATCCAGCAATAGAAAACAAATGTGCCTATTAGTCTCTGCTTAGATGCCAGACATTGAGTTTTAGCTTCTTGGGTGCTGGATATTTTTGTATTCTTGAAAATGGTCTTGAACTTTGTTCTAGGTCACAGTTAGATTACCTATAAATAATTTGATCTTAGTGTTGCGTTTAAGATTTGTTATGCATAACAGAACATCATTTAGTCTAAGGATTATTATTCTCTACTACTGGGGCAAGACTGAATACTTGATCAGGAGAACCCTCCCATCTTAGTTTTACGTCTGGGGAGCTGTTTTCTTTTATACTGCCTGTGAATTCTAGCCACCTTGATCAGTTCTGTGTCAGTACTCTCAGTTCTAGCTCCTTAACTCAGGTAGTACACTTGGCTGCACCTGAGCTCCCCCTCCTGCACTATGCCCTCAATGTATTCAAGTCAGTAAACTCAAGCAGTCTTAAGGTTCATTTCATTTATTTCCCATCTCTTGAGTATATGTTCTTCATTGCCTGACATCCAGTGTCTTTAGCACTTTTTTCACGTATTTTGCTTAATTTTATTTTTAGTTTGAGTTGAGCATAAATCCATGCTTTTTTACTTTGTTAAAAATCCTTTGGTTACCTCAAGTAATTAAAATTTTTAAATTAAGTGAAGCTTTAATTATTTAAGTTTAATGGGACCAGGAAATACTCTTCCTAAAATGTTATTCTCTGTGCAGTATCTAAAATTTTAATACTGTAGCACCGTATTTACATTCTAGTATACTAAGCCTAGCCCAAATGATGACAAAGCCAAATCTTTAGGTGTCCTCACAGTTCCTCATTTTCATTTGAACACCTTTAGTATTTATTTGCCTAAGGAAATTGTAATTATTTTATGCTTCGATAATTACAGTCCATAATTATTTGGCTTCCTAACTATTAGAATGGAAAGTTAATATTATTTTACATCTGAAATAGACCAGAAGCCCATTTATTTATGCAAAAAACCCTATAAAGTCCTTTTCCATGTTAACTACATAACTACTAAACACAACTGTTTTTCACATAGTCAGGTTTCCTTGTTTCTAATTTCTATATGTTTATTTTAATAGACATATTATTGGGCTTTATATTTCCCCTCTCACATGGTCTAGCAACAATTCTGTAATTCTTCTATGTAATTATATAAATGATACAAATGAGTATTCAGACATACAAGAAGTTTATGTAACTTGTTTTATGCCCTGCAGACAGTTTTTGGGAGGTGCTGTTCTTTCCATAAAATTTCTTAAAATTGTATTAATTAAGAATTTTCAGTAGGTTTCTCTAATTAAAACAGGAAAGATTATGATTAATTACCTCACAGATCCTCTGGGAGAAGAGATTTTGTTATTTTAGCACATCTTTTTTTTTCTTCCCACTGTTTCTGAATGGGTAACAAAGACATAGTTCTATATTAAGAATTGATGTTCTAAGGTACCTGGGTGGCTCAGGCAGTTAAGTGTTTGCCATCAGCATCGATCATGGTCTCAGGGTCCTGGGATCCAGTCTGCATTGGGTTACCTGCTGCTCAGTGGGAGGTCTGCTTCTCCCTCTTCCCCCTCCTTCGTTTGTGCTCGCTCGCTCTCTCAAATTAATAAATAATATATTTTTAAAAAATTGATGTTGTTATTTGATATTTGTTTATGCTAACAGGTACTTTAGAAGTTCGTCTTATGGGCTGTCAAGATATTCTAGAGAATGTCCCTGGACGGTCAAAAGCAACATCAGTTGCACTACCTGGTTGGAGCCCAAGTGAAACCAGATCATCTTTCATGAGCAGAACAAGTAAAAGTAAAAGTGGAAGTAGTCGAAATCTCCTAAAAACCGACGACTTATCCAGTTCAGTAACCAGATTTTTTAAAACTCCTATAACAAATTAAAGGATCTATACAAAGGACTTAGCAATGGGGACAGCAATAGGAGGAGCCAAAGTTGAACAAAAAGCTTAACAATTATGATTTCTATAATTTAATTTTAAAGCATTAAAAGCTATACTGTCAGGAAAACAAATGCAACCAAATTTATTGAAATTACCTTAGAAAACTAAATGATATATAGCATTAATTCTTTTAGAAGAACGAAATACCAAGTATCACTCTTCATGCCAAACTGAAAGTGTTCGGAGGCCATTGGATTTGTTACATCTTGATTTTTCAGTGGTATAATGACACTTCTAAACTAACACTGAAATTTTGATAACCCCTGGACCAAACATATTTACTAGGGTAGTAGCTCAATTAGACAAATGGAGGAGTGGGTGGAGGTGGTAAAGTATTATGCAACAAGTTTATGAAGCACTTTAGAGACATTCTAAAATGTAATTATAAACTATGATATAAAGGTGTAACTGGGGAGTGGAAGGGAAAGGCCTGTGATAATTCATCCTACTATAGAGCACAGAGGTGAATATGTCAGTGCTTTCCTATATAAAGACGGAGATTTTAGGAAAAGTATGAAAATAAAAATTGCCTGAGGTAACAAGCTCTATAAAAAGTGTAGAGGCTGAAAAACTGGATGATTGCTATTTATATACAAATATACACATACAAAATAGCATTTAATCTTTGTGTCTTTCTCAAACACAGAGGATAAATTGGGAGCATCTAGTGGGAATGTATGTACATATAAAAGTAGCCATTTAAAACTCAAAAGCTTCAGGATTAGAAAAGACCTTATATTTGTGGCACCTGGGTGGCTCAGTTGCTTAAGCCTCCCACACTTTGTTCCCCCTCAGGTCATGATCTTAGGGTTGTGAGATGGAGCCCCACGTCAGGCTCTGTGCTGGGCATGGAGACTGCTTAAGAGTCTTCTTCTCTCTCCCTCTGCACCTCTGCCCCCCATCCCAAAAAAGAAAAGGAACAAAAGAAACACCTTACTTTCAGAGGATCATAACACTTTTGTTGCTATTAAACGGTGGTACTTCTGTTTTAAAGGTTTTAAAATACTTAAGCAAGTTTACAAATTGTAATTACAGATGACGTGTGTGCAGTTTTGAAGCTAGATAATACTGTGGTTGGTCAAACGAGCTGGAAACCCATTTCCAATCAGTCATGGGACCAGAAGTTTACACTGGAACTGGACAGGGTAAGATGAAAACATTTTACTTGAATCTCCATTATATTTGTCATTCATTTTGAATGTATGTTTTCTGTTTTAGAAGACTTAGAAAAGTTTTATTTTTAACGCAATGAACGAAGAACCTAGGTATTTTTGACATTCCTCATCTGGTGAGTTATATAAGTCTACCTTAAGACAGAGGTGAACATCAGACTACTGCAGTAGCTTTTGCTTGTGCAGTGATTTGAAAATGTCTAGTTTGTATGAACCTAAAAGACAACCGAGTGAGAGCTAATACTGAAATGTATTTATTTTAGTAATGTACTCCCTAACAACTAAGGTGATTCTTCTGACTCACCATTTGTAGTTTATAGTATCAAAGCTGGATTTGAAATGCACTGATGTGCTCCCTTACCCAGCCTTCCATGTGTCTCAGTGGCTTTCATGAATGATGTGAATGGCTAGAATGCGATATGTAGCTTTAGAATCCAGCAGAAGTAAATTTGGTCCACAGCAGATTCAAGTCCATGGTGATAACTTTATTATTTAGATTCTGATCCATCTATTGCGGTGTGGGAAGAAAATATTAGAACTTACCTCTAATTTTGCCTAAAAAATAAGAAAGATACATTTGTCATTTTTAAATTATATATATTAGTGAAAGCCGATTTACAGTGTTTAATGAAGATGTGAGGTGGTGATTACTGCTCTAGAAGCCTCTACTTAAAAATATCTTTCCAATTTGTTTCTTTCTTTCTGCATAGCCAACATCCTGATCAGGCCCTCATCACTGCTTTTCTTGGTTCAAAAAATGTTTTATATACTTGAACAAAATGCTTCATCTTCATATACATTGATTTGCTTAGCTTTAAAACCACCAACTATAGTGAGATGTATAAAAAAGATATCTTAGACAAGTGGTAAGAACTTGATTGATGTTGGCTTTTTTGTTTTTTACTAAAGTAATTTACTAGCTAATCCCCACATGTCTTAATACCAGACTGATTTTCAAAGAATACTGCCTTCATCTTGGCATTCATTCTCTCATTTAAGATGATTTATTCTTTAAAAATTATCGTGAAATTACTCATTCAATCAACAAATATTCATTGGTATCTACTATATTCCCAGCACTTCCAGGCAGTAGATTAACAATGAATAAAAAATAAGGTCTTCCAAGGTTCCTCAAGGAACTTAGAAAGTGGTCTTCATACATACCTGATTAGTTGCAGAATTTTTTACCATTAATCTGAAATGTAAGAGTCTGCCACCTCATTTCCCAGATACACCTTTATTTTAATAATTTCAGTTAAAATGATGTTGAGGTCTTAGAATGCTGGACTAAGGTGCTTATACTTGTCGGTATGGGAGATGGGATGGAAGAGATAAAATGGTAAAGTTGATTTTGGAAGTTGTATGAAGAACAACATTGTTATGTGTTGTAAACTAGCTGTTTAAATAGTTGGACCAATATAATTCAGTCAGGCTCACTAGAGAGGGAAGTAATAGTTGGGGTTGTTAATATACACAGATACAGTTTTCATGTCTTGTTATATTCGTGGCTTCTTTCTAAACCGTGTGAACACATATAGATATTTATGACCATAAAATGTTTCTTTCAGTTCCCATTCATTTTTAATGTATCAGATTTGCTATAACATTGGCTTCGAAGCCAGGCAAATTGAGCTCATTGTCCATCTAGTACTAACTACCTTTTGAAAATAGACAAGTTACATAACCTTACAACTGGGCATTTGTTTCATCATCTCTAAAATGGGATTAAAATATATGGTCAGCCCTGAACAACACAGTTTTAAAGTATGCAGGTCCACTTAATACATGGATATTGTACAATAAAATACTAGAGATGTATTTTCTCTTATGATTTTCTTAATACTTGTTTTTCTTTAGCTTTATTGTAAGCATATAGTAGATAACATACAAAATACATATAAGTTGACTATTTGTGATATCAGTAAGGTTTCAAGTCAACAGTAGATTATTAATAAAGTATTAGGGAGTCAGAAGTCATACTCAGGTTGGTACCCTTAACCTTTGCGTTGTTCAGGGGTCAACTTGTAATCTTTGCAGGACTGTTAGAAAAACTGAGGTAGTGTATAGAAAATCCCTTTCATTGCCTGGCACATTTTAGCCACTCAGTGGCATTAATTCTTTCTTTAGCCCTAGGCTTTGATTTGTGGGTGGCTATGAATTTAAGTATAATAGAAGAGTATGATAGGTTATGGGCAATTAATTGGTTGAATGTCATTTTCTTTCACTTCAGAGCCTGTTTAAGGTAATTACAGGAGTTTTGGTGAGTGGTATGATCAAAATGAAGTTCAAAGAGGAACACCTAGGTGGTTCAGTTGGTTAAGCATCCAACTCCTGATTTCAGCTCAGGTCATGATCTCAGGCTTGTGGGATGGAGCCCCACATACCATCAGGCTTCACCCTCAGTGGGGTGTCTGCTTGAGATTCCCTCTCTCCCGCCCCTCCCCCTCGCTTATGGGTGTGCATGTGCTCTCTTTCTCTCTCTCAAATAAATAAATGGATCTTTAAAAAAAATGAAACTCAGAGGATTATTGTTAGAGGGAAAACAGCTGGTTAAAAGCTTTCTCCTGTAGCCAGGTTATTGTCTTACGAAGTTTTATATTTAAAATAGAACTTAAAAGTAATACATACATACATATAAAATGCAATAAGAAAGAACTCAAAAGTGAGTTATCATCATCTTATAGTTAAGCTGAGCCCCAGAGTAGTTAAATATTAATAAATGTCAGAGTTGGTACTAGACCTCTGTGTTGTTCAAAATGAATATTCTTTCCTCTATGGTAGTTTGAATGAGATAGATAACAGTTACATAGAGGAAGAAATAATCAGAAAGATAATGAAATCTGAAAGAGAAAATAATTTAAAATTACCTAGACTACAAGCTTAGAAAACTACAAAGACTGGTAACTGTTGATTGGTTTTTCTTTACTTGCAGTGGTGATCTTCACCTAAAATTGTTTTTTTTCCATGAATTCAGATAGTCTTCCCACTTTGGAGTAGTCCTCCCTTTCAGAGTTTGAAAACAGTGCATGACTAAGTAAAGCTGTTCATCCCTGAGGCCAGCTAGACTTTCTAGGTTCCTGGTAGGCATGGTCCTTGTCCCTAATTTGATTAGAAACTTCTCTTTTGGCAGAGACTACATTCCTTATTGTGATAACCACTTGTGTTTACATATTACATTTCACTTTTTCATGTGCCTTTTACCCTTTTACTTTATCCCTTATATTTATAGAATATTTATTTATGGAAAATGTTTATTGAAGTATTTATAGAAAATGTTATTTTAAACTGTCTGACGTGTTCATGCCTAGCATTTTGCCTCAAATGTCAAGTTTCTTTTGTACGGGATTCTGGAACTTAGTTATTTATACTGTTTCTATCCTTTTCAAGATATAAAGATTCATAGGACTTTTTGGAGTTAGGAGATACTCTGGAAATAATCTAGATCTAGAATAATTTAAGAAAGCCCAAATTGTGTACCTGGTAGGTCAGGGCTCCGTAGAATTGTCTTAGGAGAGAACACAGAGACTCTTTGTTTGTTTTGATATTCTGGGTAAGATATTTGGAATTTGCCACTTAAGAAAAACAAGCTTTGGGGCACCTGGGTGGCTCAGTGGGTTAAGCCTCTGCCTTCTGCTTAGGTCATGATCTCAGGGTCCTGGGATTGAGCCCTGCATCAGGCTCTCTACTCAGCAGGGAGCCTGCTTCCTCCCCTCTCCCTCTCCCTCTCCCCGCCTCTGCCTACTTGTGGTCTCTGTCTGTCATATAAATAAATGAAATCTTTTTAAAAAAAAGAAAAACAAGCTTTGAAAATTGCTGATGTAATTTAATGTAGCCCCCTCACTTCACAAATTAATAAGGAAATTATGGCCTAAGGATTGTAAGTAACTAGCCTAATGTATAATCAAGAATTCTTTTTTTTCTTAAATTTTTACTGTAGTATAGTTGACACAGTATTATATTATTTTCAAGTGTACAATGTAGTGATTCAGCAAATCTGTATATTATTGTTCTGCTCACCACAAATGTAGCTACTTTGCCACTACACAAAGCTGTTATAATACCATTGATTATATTCCTTATGCTTTTATCCTTTTTCCCTGCGACTTACTTCATAACTGTAAGCCTGTATCTGCCACTCTGTCACCCCTTTTGCCCATCCCCTCAGTCCACCCCCATCCCTCTGGCAATATCCATTTGTTCTCTGTATTTATGGGTGTGTTTCCACTTTTCATAAATAATCCAGGATTCTTTTATTTTTAAAATTTGTTTTTTATCAAGTAATATCTATGCCCAGTGTGGGACTCAAACTGACAAGCCCAAGATCAAGAGTCACTCCACCAACTGAGCCAACAAGTCACCCCAATAATCCAGGATTCTTAATGAAGTTCCTGTGTTCTTTCTATTCTTATCAGGTTACCCTTTTTATATTTTCTTTAAAAATTTGGTCCATTTTAATGTTTACTGTAAACACATTAGTAGCTATGTAATACCTCATTTTCCCTGAATTCCCTCAGTCCTAGGGGAACAAGCCATAGAATAGGAATACAAAGACATTTTAATTTCTTCTGTGTATGAGCTGTCTGACTCTGACCATACTATTCAATCTGAGATGCTATTTTTTAACTTAACATGAAACTGCAGGGGCCCTGAATGGCTCAGTCAGTAGTGCATGCATCTCTTAATCTCAGGGTCATGAGTTCAAGCCCCATGTTGGGTGTAGAGCCTACTTAATTAAAAAAAGAAGAAGAAGAAATGAAACTATGAAAATATTTACCCTTCTTACCTTTCTGCTGCTTCCAGAGTCTATCAAATGACACATTATATTCTCTGAGGCTATGAATCTGGAGACAATGAACTATGTATATAATCATCTACCTTTTTTTTCCCCCATCCCTATCATCTCTTGATGACCAGTCTCCAGTATTCCTTAAGGACTTTGGTTCTTCACTTCAGCATCATTATGGGAGATTAAAGGAAAAAAAGACAAAACTATATATGTACATAACCTACTTAACATTGTATTATTTCAAAGTTCTTTGAGCATCTTAGCCACAGTGTACCTTTACTCCTTGTCATTTTAGCAATGAATGGTTCTGAAATCTTAAATTTGATATGCCAGACTTAACAAATCTTTTACTTTTCTAAAGGAGATAGTTACATAAAGCACCAAGATTAATGGTTATATAGTAAGTGATAGCTCATGTTATTATTGTTATTCATCTGGCTCTCTTCTTTATTACCTCAGAACTTGATATTTGATCAACTATTTCCATTTCCTTGATTCTTCAGGAAAGGACTGAAGAAGGGCCGTCAGTCCCTTCCAAATTACATTTTCTTTTCCCTATACCCTTAAACTAGTGTTACCCCGAACCATGTCCTTATTGACATGGTTCCACGTAAAACATTCTTCAACACTATCTTTATATCAACACCTGTTACGGAAACTCCCAACAGCCAATCATTTCTACCATCTGTCTTTTCTGCTCTAATTTACTGAATACTGCTGAAATATTAATCATACCAATTACTGTAAGTTTTAGTTTCTTACCTCAGCTGGGCTTATAAAAGTTATCCTGCATTTCAGATCTTAATCCCATTACCAGAATCTTTTCTTCCACCTATCTCTTCAAAATTCTATTCCCTCTCAGACTCCTTTGCTTCTGTTTTATAAATAAGATTAAGATCATTAGGATGCAGCTTCCTCAGATTCCTCCATCACCTGCAAATATTTCTGTATCTTCTTCATTGGTTTTAGAGAAAGAGGTCTCTCTCTGTCCTGTGAGAGCCTATAAGAA